>NW_027142446.1:308617-608544 GCF_026170545.1 Melanerpes formicivorus | reverse complement strand
ACTAGAACACTTTTATTTTCTGAGAATACCGTTTACAGAATCACAGAATTGTCAGGGTCCAGTTCCACTTCCCTGCCATGGGCAGGAATAACTCTGGTTGCTTAGAGCCCCATCCAGGGATGGGGGTATTAGGAAAGCAGCAGCCACATAACTTTGATCACTCATGTTTCAGTGTGCCTCTAAACAGAGGCTCAGAGCACAAGTGCCAGGTTCTCTGTTGTGCCTCTTGACTCTCCTTTCCTTTCGACCTTTTCCTTCCTTTCCTTTCCTTTTCCTTTCCTTTCCTTTCCTTTCCTTTCCTTTTCCTTTCCTTTCCTTTCCTTTCCTTTCCTTTCCTTTCCTTTCCTTTCCTTTCCTTTCCTTTCCTTTCCTTTCCTTTCCTTTCCTTTCCTTTCCTTTCCTTTCTCCTTTCCTTTCCTCTTCCTTTCCTTTCCTTTCCTTCTTCCTTTCCTTTCCTTTCCTTCCTTTCCTTTCCTTTCCTTTCCTTTCCTCTTTCCTTTCCATTTCCCTTCCTTTCCTTTCCTTTCCTTTCCTCGAGTCTCCTCTCCTCCCTCTCCTCCCCTCCCTCCCTTCCCTTCCCTTCCCTTCCCTTCCTTCCCTTCCCTTCCCTCCTTCCTTCCCTTCCCTTCCCTTCCCTTTCCCTTCCCTTCCCTTCCCTTCCCTCCCCTCCCCTGCAATGGGCTCTGACACAGCAATGTAGCTGAGATCATGTCTTGTATTAATTTTTATGACTACATTAAGGTTATTTGAAGAACTGTTCAGTCCAGTACCTGTTGTATCTCAGGGCTTTTTATTTTTTTCCTAAGCCCTTTTATAAGTCATAGTAAAACATTTATTAAGGTGCTTCAAAGGTAATGAGTAACTAACTTTAGATAGAAAATCAGAAGCCATGTCTGGCAAGGGGCTTGGACTCGATGAACTCCAACGGTCCCCTTCCAACTCCTAGCATTCCATGACCCTGTGGTCTTCCAGAAAATCTGAAGAGGATTCCAGTGGCTCTTGCCGTGGATAATTGCACCGAGGGCAAGAGCCTTTCAAATCTAAACTGCTCAGTGAAAGGGATGCATTTCTCAAGAGGGCAAAATGAGCTTTCCTAGCACTTCAATGGTTAAAAGTTCTGGAGCAAATGCCTTCCCCTGTGGGAAGAACATACATTTACTGCAAGGCCCAGTGATTGCTGTAGGGCTGCGACGGTTTGAAAATGCAGAGTGTTCTTGCTCGAATAATTAGCTTTTCAGGGAACAGAGCTACACCATTCTGGAGCCTGTGTAATTAGAACTGAGGAAATAGGTTCATCACTACTGTGGCTATTTCATTACTGAGTCATCATTGTATCTAAGCACCCCCTTCTGCAGGGAATGACTGTCTGTGGTCACAGATGCTGATCTGTCCTCTTGATTGTGTGTTTAGCAGCATACTTTTCAAGATGAGCAAATAAGTGCAGCTGAATTTTTAATTCTTGGCATTGCTAATGGATTGTTTCAGTTAGGAAAATCAGATCTGTGACAAGCAAGCCCAAATAATGCATCAGTTTCTAAAGAGAAGGCCTTAAACAGGGAGATCACAACAAGGAGCACCCATTTGCTCCTCTATAGGGTTTGTGTACCAGAGGAGATGCCTCTTGTTACAGTAAAGAAAAAGCTGCCTGGCAGCTCCAGATCTGAGTCTGCAGCTCAGCTGTGGGATGAAACAGCACTGTCCTGCCCTCGGGTTTGGCTGTGCACCCCAGCTGCAGTCTGACTATGTATAAAGATGAGACCACGGTGCTCACAGCCTTCCCTCCCCCTGCATCACAGGTCCTCTCTGCCAGACCAAAAATTCTAGCAGGGCTTTCAGTCACAGCTGGCAGAGAGGCAGGACAGCAGGGCACATTGCCACATGCTCATCCTGGTCTTGCTGGTCTTAAGCTTTGATCTGCTTAGTTTGTTTAGAGGCATTTTAGTGTAGTTCACACAGGGTCATTCAGCCCATGCACGGTCTCCAAGGAGACTTTGAAGGGAAGACACCAGAAGAGTTTGGATACCTTCATGTAGCTCATCAGTATGGGGTTTTAGCTACGTTTGGGCTACAGGGACTGTTACCTACCTAAGTCCAGCTGCATGTGCTTTATTTGGCTCTGGCCACGTGCTCTAATTCACCACTAATACCTACTCTCACACACACTACCACTGAGTAAAGCTGCAGAAAAATCCTCACATCCCTCTGGCAGGAGAGAGGCAAAGGCACCTCCCTCACACCAGGTGTGCTCAGGAGCATGGGAACATCTGAGCTGAAACAGCTCCTGAACTGCTACCCCCTTAGCAGTGAAGCACAACAGCAAAGATGATCTTAGGAATAAAAGACAGGCAACACCTCAAGAGACAGCTACAAACCTGAGGCCTGTGCTACAGCTTTGGAGGGCATGAGTGCTTTAAAGGGGAATTTGCACCGTGGAACCTTTATTCATACACAGAGGTCTTTTTACCTAAAGGATCTTCTCACCTAAAGGATCTTCTCTACTTGTAGTGTTGAATATCTACTGTGGTGCTAGTATTGTACAAAATAGAATTTAGTATTCCTGAGCCTTAGAACCTTTAATCTTGTGTGAAATACTCAGCTTCAATGAACAGAAAACCTTTAATTTTGTGGTGTACTGTAAAATAACAAGATGGATGTGGGAGGGTACAGCGAGTAGGAAACATTTCTATTACAAGATGCAAAATTGTTGCAAGGGTTGCTTTTGCTTTCCTTCAGTATGGTGTGAAGACTTGAGGTACATTCTACATATAGCAGCTGGGTCTCTGTTGAGAAAAGGCTAATCATGCTGGTTTTAATAAGGGGCTACTCAGCTATCTATTATAGAACTGCCTGGGTTGGAAGAGACCCTAAAGGTCATTTAGTCCAACTCCCTCTGCAGTCAGCAGGGACATTCTCAGCTAGATCAGGTTGCCCAGAGCCCTGTCGAGCCTCACCTTGAATATCTCAAGGGATGGGACCTCAACCACCTCCCTGGGCAACCTGTTCCAGTGCTCAGCCACCCTCAAGGTAAAGAACTTGTTCCTAACATCCAGTCTAAATCTGCTCTTCTCTAACTTAAAACCATCGTCTCTCATCCTGTCACTGCAGGCCTTCACAAACAGTGATTCTCCAGCCTTCTTGTAGATTTCCTTCAGGTGCTGGAAGGTTGTTATTAGGTCTCCCCAGAGCCTTCTCTTCTCCAGGCTGAACACCCCCAGCTCCCTCAGCCTGTCCTTGTAGCAGAGGTGCTCCAATGCCCTGATCATTTTCATGGCCCTCCTCTCAACCTGCTCCATCAGGTCCATGTCCTTCCTGTATTGAGGGCTCCAGAGCTGGTAATTGTGAGATCAAGTCTCACCAGAACTTTTGCTGCACCTGACTTAAGTTTATTCATCCCACAGAATGTTCCCCACTTCCCTAGTGCTCCCCTCTCATGCTTTCCCACTTTGAAGGACTTTGCCTGCCATGGAGCAAAAGTAGAGCTGGTAACAGGGTCCAGTAAGAGGAGTGAAAGAAAGAGTCAGATACAAATGCTTCTGTCAAAGGAACCAGTACAGAAAATGCTTTTCTGTCTAGGCCTAGCAGCAGTATGGTAAGCATGTCATCTTTTCTAGCAGATGAAGGAAAGTCAGAAGGCTGCTGGGGTTAGAAGCAAGGTTTCATATATTTGCCAAGCTAACGTGCTAGCATGATTGAGCTGGAGAGCAAATCTGATTACCCAAAGTAGCTGAGAATCCGTCGTGCCCGCTAAGCAAATGAAAGCCTGGCTTTAGTGCAACAGCATGTTTTCCACCACCTTCACTAGATAATCTCCAGGGGGCAAAAACTCAGGTGCATAACCAGCCCAGAGCTTTGAGCTGTGCTTTGGGAGTGAAGAGGGAAGTCACTGATGAAGCTGCTCTTGCAATCCGGCATCGTTTGTGGGGTTTGTTAGCTTTGCTCCTTCTCCACCCTGCCGAATCATGGTGCCTGCCAGTGGAAAACTGAGGAGTTGGAGAGCGAGGCTGGTAAGGAACCTTACTAAACATCACAGTAAAGCTTTTCATTTCTTTTTTAGGTATGTGACAGCAAAACACTTCTAGATGAAATTGGTGGACACTGAAGGTCTGAATCCTTTCTCAAGCAGGAGTAATTACAGAAGAGAAAGGAAGGGTTATCACCTGAGCAATGGAGAGCAGATTCTATTGCAAGAGACTAAGGACATGCCTGGCTTCAAAAAGGCTTGCTTAGCTTTCCAGATTGAAAATTATCCACAACCAAATATAAGGGAGGTAGGCAGCTACTTCCCCCCTAACAGCACAAGAGTTAACTGCTGTACACTCACTAACAGTGAACTGAAACTGGAAACTGAAAGAACGTTTCTATCAGAGCTGTAGTGCTCAGCAATATCATCTTGGCAACCAAGAATATGACCTGCTCTGTGTGGAGCCTAATCACCTCAGGAAGCATAACCCTGTTATGCCAGGAGTAGCAAGTGACCACGCTCTGTGACTTTGAAGGTGTTTTGGCTTTAGCCAAGATTCCTTTATAGAATCATAGAATGGTTTGGGTTGAAAGGAACCTTAAATATCATCTAGTTTCAACCCCCTTGCCATGAGCAGGAACATCTTCCACTAGACCAGAAGAGAAACTTCCAGGGAGGCCTTATATTGGCTTTCCAGTATGTGAAGAGGTCCACCAAGAAAGCTGGGGAGGGACTATTTATAAGGGCTTGTAGTGACAGGACAAGGGGTAATAGCTTTGAGCTGGAAGACAAGAGATTTAGACTGGAGATTAGGAAGGAATCCTTGACAGTGAGGGCAGTGAGACAATGGAATAGGTAGCCAAGAGAGGTTGTGGATGTCCTCTCCCTGGAGGTGTTCAAGGCCAGGCTGGATGAGGCCTTGAACAACCTGGTCTAGTGGAAGATGCCCTTGGAACTAGATGACTTTTAAGATTCCTTCCAACTAAACCCATTCTATGAATCTATGATCTTCCTAGGGAGTACTTACACACGATTAGGATGCCAGACACATGGTGAAATAGAAAGGATTTTCTCTTCTGAGGTTTTCATCCTAAAAGCATCGGTGTTTAGCTTCATGCAATTATTCTTACATATGTCTGAGAACACCAGGATGATGGCAGCAGAGCTTTTCTGGATGCTCCAAACCCAGTCCCAGGTCCTCATCCCTGATAGTGGCCAAAAACTTTCCATCATTTGTGTCTTGAGACACCAGAATAACAGACACCAGATAGAACCATGAAATCCTAGAAGTGCTTCGCTTGGAAAAGACCTTTAAGATCCTTGAGTCCAATCATTATCTCACCCTGGGGAGACAGTGGAGGAAGCCTGGAAGAAAACCAGCATGTTTTCTCCAAGCCCCAAAGATTCTGTCAGTTAATCCTCTTCTCTGCTAAGCGGTGCTTGGGTAGAACTGCACAGCTTATCAGTTACAGAATCACAGGTGTTAGGGGTTAGAAGGGACCTCCAGAGATCATCCATGCAACCCCTCTGACAAAGCAGCATTGCCTAGGGCAGGCTGCACAGGAATGCATCTAGGAGGGTTTTGAAAGCCTCCAGAGGATACTGCACAACCTCTCTAGGCAGCCTGTCCCAGGGTTCTGTCACCCTCACCACAAAGAAATTTCTCCTCATGTTGAGGTGGAACCTCCTGTATTCCGGCTCGTAGCTATTGTTCCTTGTGCTGTCACCGGGCACCGCGGGCGGGAGGCCATCACCTTCACCCTGGTACTCAGCCCTCAGATACTAGCACAAGTGTTGGCCCATCTTCAGCTGGATGAGCAGTGCAACTTGCTGGCTTACAGCTGATGTCTTAGATTTAAGCTTGCCCAGGGATGGATTTTAGCAGCAAAGCTTGATTTTTTCCAACAAGCCCCAAGCTCCAGAAGAAAATGATTGGATTCAGAAGAGAGAGCTCTTCAAAAAGCAGAACTCTTGGCACAGGTCACATGACACTTCCTTAGCCATTAGGATAGAGCAAGAGCAGCCTGGATGCCTGCCAGCCCCCGAACTGGGGGAAATGAGATGCCATTTTGCACACAAATCAATACCCTAAGTGGGAAATCTCCCAAACCGTCTGCGAATCTAGCTGCTAATTGACTCAATTAATCTCTGATCCTGTTTCCACAAAATTATATGCTTAGAATAAGGAGAGACTGGCAGTGTTGTGGATGATTAGAGAATATTGCTTTAATGAGCCTTGCTCAGCCAGGAGCAGTTAACTGACTGTTAATCTTCAGAAGGAAAGGGACGGACTCTGCACTTAGAGTGAGGGGAAGGAAAAATGTTGACAGCAAGGAAGGCTTTCAAAGCACTGCTGGCAATGTGCTTAGATGCACCGATGATGACTATAACCATTACCCACCTGTGGCATCTGATAGCATTCCTCCACTGAAATCCACCTTCATTCCTTAGGCAGGCCACCAGTTCGTCGCAGATTTGCACTCTGGAGGTATTAATGCTGCCTGATTCTTCCCTGAGCACTTTGTACTCCAAACACAAGATGTCAATGGGGGATGCTCTGGGCAATGGTTAATTGATGAGATGCAAAACCAGGTACCAAACAAAGAACTGCTGCTGCACAGACAGACTGTGAAGCAAAGGTGAAGATGAGGATGGGGATAGTACTCATTTATGTGGAAAATAAAAGTGGATTAGGATTGCTTCTGCTTTCTATATACACAGGCAAACCCTGGCACCTTGCTGTATTTACCTCTGGAAGTACAGAGGACACAGGGGAAACTACTACAGGAAGGCAAAGGACAGTTAAGGGTAATTGTAATAGGATTTCTATATATAGTAAGGATGTGAAGCCACTTTTAGCACTTACTCATTCTTTCCTGGTACAGGATGACAAACCATCTGATGTTTCTTCAACAGCATTTGAGAACAGAACCATTTTTAGGCTTTATTGGATTATTACCCTGTTAAATGTCACACATTAGACTTGAGGCCATTAAACAAACACAGACCATGGTTATGAGGATGAATTTTAAAAGTTCAAGAAACAGAGCCTAAAAGAACAGGGCCTGGGGTAGGGGTAGAGTGGTAAAGCAAGATTGCTGTACCCAACCCTGGAAATTAAGTTACTTATGGATTTACTCTGGACTGCTTAAAATCCATCCTTTCACAAAGCTTATCCAGGTTATAGATTGATCACTGGCAGGAGACAGAAATGAATACCTAGAGGCAGCTTATGCTTTCTGAAAATACAGCATGTGCATCAGCTAGGAGCCAGGTGACTTTTATTTGTCATTTGTGTAACTCCAGGAACAGGCTTAGAGTTTTCCACGATAAAGGAAAAGGTCAGCTGCTGATCTGAAGAGGCTGAAGTTGAAGACATGAGGCATGGGATTTTGTCACTGGTTTATATTCCATTTCTTCTTCTGTAAAAGATTAAAAACACAGCTTATCAGTTTGTTGACTAACTCCTAGCTGCAGCTGAGATTAGTGAAAGCCTAGAGGAAACAAAGTCTGATCCCAGCAGATGTACATGCTCTAGAATGTCAAAATGGTAAGAATGGTCTTCTCTGGAGAAGAGAAGGCTCTGGGGAGACCTTATAGTAGACCTGAAGGGGTCTACAAGAGGGCTAGGTAGAGACCTTTTACAGGGACTTCCAGTAATAGGACGAGGGGCAATGGCTTTGAGCTGGAAGAGGGCAGATTTAGACTGGAGATTAGGAAGAAATTCTTTACAGTGAGGATGGTGAAACACAGGAACAGGTTGCTCAGGGAGTTTGTGGAAGTCCCCTCCCTGGAGGTGTTGAAGGCCAGACTGAACAGGGCCATGGGCAACCTGGGCTGGTGGAAGGTGTGTCTGCCCATGGCAGAGGGGTTGAAACCAGATGATGTTTAAGGTCCCTTCCAATTCCCAGCCCAAACCTTTCTAGGATCCTGTGAAACTGCCTGTTCCACGATTCCATTTCAGGACTGTTAATGTATGTGTGTGTGCTTTCAAATCACAGACTGTGACACAGGGAGATCCGTCTGATTTGTGTGGGCTGCCAACATAGAACACGCTGCTATTGGTCTCACGTAAATCACACAACATGCCTCCTTGCTGCCATTCCATTTTCTCTCTCTTCTGTGTTGTCATGTTTGCAGCCAGTCAAGATTTAGTTCCAGACCTTCAGAGAAGCATGGAGTTACATTAAACACCACCTGCCACTCTACACTGTCCCCTGAAGCTGCCCTTGCAGGGATGTGCGATGGGCATGTGCACTGAAACCCAGAGAGAGGCCTGATCAGCAGCCAAAGGCAGAAGGAGAAGTCCCCATTCAGGACTGCTCATTTTACCTGTAGACACAACTAGTAGACACATTTTACCAGCAGACACAACTGACAACAGGCTTTTTAAAATATGGAATGGAATGGAATGGAATGGCATGGCATGGCATGGCATGGCATGGCATGGAATAGAATAGAATAGAATAGAATAGAATAGAATAGAATAGAATAGAATAGAATAGAATAGAATAGAATAGAATAGAATAGACCAGGTTGGAAGAGACCTTCAAGATCATCGTGTCCAGCCTATCATCCAACACCACCTAATCAACTAAACCATGCAACCAAGCACCCTGTCAAGTCTCCTACTGAACACCTCCAGTGGTGGTGACTCTATTTATGGTCTGTTCTTGCTCCTGATCTCATGAGTAGTCTCACCAAGTCAAGTCACTCACACCTATGCTGTCCCTTGCAGCCTGCTCACTGGCTGCCCAACATAGCTCTCTCCTCCTTCCCTTCCCCTCCAATATCACTTTCTCCTCCTTCCCTTTCACTTTTCCTGCCTGCCTTCTTTTATGGTAACTGGATGTAACATCTCTGGACCTATGTTTTTCAGAGGTGTTGAGCTATGTGGAGCTCTCATTTAACCCAAGCAGTATCTGTGCCTGTGTGCTGCTGTCTACCAGCCTTGCACAGCAGTATTCAAAGTTTTCATGCCAGGAAGGGTTTCTCAGCGTGAGTCTTTTGGCAATTAGCCAATGTGCTTCAAACATCACTCCAAATAGTTGTCAGGTCTGTAAGGAGGCTTTGGGGTCAGTTAGAGAGTTTGTTGTCCAACTCAGGGAGAGGACAACATCTCCCAGGACCTATGCAACCTTTCCCTCGGCTTAGACTCGTCCTCCCTGCAGGCAATTGCCTGCAAAATTACCATCTGCAGTCTCATGACATTGTTGTCTTTCATATCTGAGATGTACTAGAGGGCATGAAAGAGTGAGGTACCTCCTGTTCTGGTCAGAGGGGAAGGCTGAGGTTGCTTTCCCAGAAAGATGAAGATGTTTTCTCTGGGTTCTGTGAAACAGTCAGAACCACTTTGGGCAACACAAGATAGGTTTGATTCAGCTGTGACAAATCTGCCTTAGAGTTCTGACTGGTTTGATGGGATGTCTCTGCACACCCTAATAAAGTCCGGAAACAGTTGTGAGCATAGGGATGTAGATTCCCAAGTGAAGCACAGCATTATGTTTTGTGAAGGTGTTTTAAAATGTTTTTGACTGCCACATTGTGTCAGTAAGAGCTGGGGCTGGAGCTGTCCAAACAAAGGTACCTCTGCAGTCCTGACAAATGAAATCTGCAATGGAAGGTGCCAGAGTTTTTCCTTTGGAAGATGACTTTATTGCTTCAGGAAGGCATCAGGGTGATGGATCTTGCAGTGCTCTGTTTATTCACAGAACAAGTTCCAAGCTTCCCTTCATTACAGCTTTCTTCATGATCTCAGGAAGAGCAGTCCCATCAAGCCACTTACAGCAATAATGAATATTGAAGACCCAAGGTTAGAAACACGCTGGCATGTGTCTGGTGACAACGTTCTATTCCAGTAGCTTTACACCTTTCATATCATATGCTTAATGACCTTGGGCTTTAGGTGTGTGCTGCCGAGTGACAGTCCCACAATACTGAGGGGCTCAGAGAAAGGAGTGTATGCTCCAGCCAAAGGCAAGCAGGCTCATTTCTAATCCGTGTGCTCTGGGGAAATGCCACATTATGCTAATGACACTTCAGAAATGGCAGCTGTTTTGCTAAGCAGAAGTTGCTGAAAGGAGTGATTTGGTGAATACAGTGGTAAGGAAGTAGCTTTTAGCCTGGCTTCAAGCACAGGGTACTTAGACAAGCCCCCAGATTTTTCTAACAGGTCTTTGTCTGTATCTCAAAGGAAAATAGACGTTGCTCTAAAAAAGCCAAGGAGGTTGGAGTGAGGCTGGTGTTGGCCTCTCCTCCCAAATAGCTAATAGCAGGACAAGAGGGGATGGCCTCAGTCTATGCCGGGGGAGATTTAGGTTGGAGATTGGGAATAATTTCTTCCCTGAAAGAGTGGTCAGGCATTGGAGCAGGCTGGCCAGGTAGGTGGTGGAGTCACCACCCCTGGAGGTGTTTAAGGAACAAGCAGATGTGGATCTCCAAGGAAGTGGTTGAATTCCCATCCCTGCAGGTGTTTCAAAGAGGCAGAGATCTGGAGCTGAGGCATGTGATTTAGCACTAGCCTTGGTAGACTTAGAGCATGGTTGAACTCAATGATCTTAAAGGGCTTTTCCAACTAAACAGTTCTAGGGTTCTGTTTGCCTAGCAGTGATTTATTTCCACAATATCAAACTAATTCAAAACCCCAAACAAACACCAACAAGCATGCAAGCATGATAAAGTTTGTTAGGATAGGATTTCATTCTCATGTTTAAACTTTGCTCACAACAAATGTTTGGGCAATAGTCTTTGTTAAAGATACTTTTCCTTGCTTCATAGAATAAAGGCAACAAAGCTGGTGAAGGGCCTAGAGAACTGAGGGAAGTGGGGTTGTTTAGTCTGGAGAAGAGGGGAGACCTCATTGCTCTCTACAGCTCCCTGAAAGGATGCTGGAGGTAGGTGGGGGTTGGTCTCTTCTCCATAGTGTTAAGTGAGAGAAGGAAAGGAAATGGCTGAACTTGTGCCAGGGGAAGTTTCTGTTGGAGATTAGGAAAAAAATTATTCTTCCAAAAGTGGTCAGGGATTGGCACAGGCTGCCCAGGGAGGCGGTGGAGTCCCCATCCCTGGAGGTGTTCAAGAAACCTGGGACCATGGCACTTGGGGACATGGTTTAGTGGCTATGGTGGTGTTGGGTTGATGGTTGGACTCAGTGATCCTAGAGGTCTTTGGGGAAAATTGCATGATTTTATGATTCTGTGAATATGTTCTCATCAGTTGTCAGGAAACAACAGTGAGAAAAATATGTCTGTATGGAAAAGAAAACCTTTGTGAGCAACCAGAGCAGTATAGCATGGAGAAAGCTGAAGGAGTCTCAGGGAGTTCCACACATTAGGTATTTCCTGAGTAGTCTTTTTTCATTATAAGTCTGTTTCACTCTGGCCATCCTCAGTTCCAGGAAACCCTTTCAGTAGTTATTAATCTTACCTGCTTGTTTCATTCCAAACTATGTTTGAATGTATTGTCTGTATTACCACTTGACACGTAATAATAAATACATAAACGGAAGGCTTTCCTCAGATACAATCTCTGGTTGGGATCAGCTTGCTGTGGCTTTTTCACTTCTCTGCTAACATCAAGTTCTGCCCTATCAAGCAAGTCAGAAAGCATGACCTTCAGTACATTGTGGCAATGAGATGTTCTCTGCATGGAAAACAGAACTAATCTTCAGAGTGGAAGTTTTTTGGCAGTAAAATAAACCCCAAAATTACAGCAACTGCTTTTCACCTGTCTCATTATTTATGAGGCACTCTCCTCCTTTTATCTGTTTATTGGGGGAATTCTGAAAAGTAATATAAGTTATTGTCACTTGTACAGAATCTGCTGGTTTTAATCTATTTAGTTCAGAACTAGTGGCATTGGATATGTGGTAGCGTAGGATTAGGTTTCCCAAAGAACTAATCCTTCAAAGTGTGTGTAAATCCTGAGGTCGCTGGCCTGAAATCCTCAGCACAGTGCTTCAGAGATCCACACCTAGACCTGCTGGTAGGGAAAAGTAAGGCTTTTCTGACTAAGGGCAATAAAACCTGAGCTTAGAACTTAAAAGTCAAGAAAAATCATTTCTAATCCATCCACTACTAGGAAAAGATTGTGCAATTCACATCAGCATCATGGAAGTTGCAGCCTGAGCCAGCTGTGTTTGGTTTGTGTCTGGCAGGGGTTTGGTAGCAGGTGAAGGGGTACTGGTGTGGCTCGTGAAGGAGCTTTGGGAAGCTCCTCCCGTTCCATGTTGGAGCCACCTCTGGACAGGGTCGAGCCAGTCAGCACCTCTAGGATAACACAGGTAAGAGGGGAAACCCTTTGGGGCAAGTTCTTCTCTTTAGGAGAGGAGTGGGATGTGGTAGAAGAACCATGCGGACACCAAGCTCAGGAGGGCAGGCAATGCCAAACAGCCATTCCCCTCAGTCCCTGGTGAGATGGCAGGCTCAGCCCCTGCAGCTCTTAGATATCAACAGTGGGGTCAGAGGACCCCATGGCAGAGCAGGGGACTGCTCTCAGAGAAAACTGTGACTCTGAGGAAAGCCCATACTGGAGCAGTCCATTGCTGAAGATTGCAGCCCACAGAGGTGCCCCAAGCAAGTAGGAGAAGTTGATGGAGGACTGTGTCCCATAGGAGGGATGTTGTGTTGTAGCAGGGGAGGACTGTGAAGAGTTTTCCCCCTGAGGAGTAAGGAACAGCATGGAACTGACTTGCACTGGCCACAGCCCCCATTCCCCGGTGTCTGCTGCTGGCAGGGAGGAGGTGTAGAATCGGGAGCAGAGCTGAGCCCAGGCAGAAGGGAGGGGTAGGGCGGTGTGGGGTTTTAACATCTGATTGTATCATCACTGTCCTCCTCTGATTCAGTTGGTAAATTGGTGGTGGTTTTGTTTAAATTAGATTGATGCTGAAGTCGAGTCTTTTCCCAAGACCACAACTGGTGGCTGTACCCTCCCTGCCCTTTGTTGTACTTTCTCCCCTCTACCCCTCTGCGGAGGGGAAGGGGTGAGTGAGTGGCTGCATAGCTGCTTTGTTGCCAGCAAAGTGAGCACAAACCACAACACCAGCAGAGAGGATCCTCACTGATAAGATCAATCATCAACAATCCAAGATCTCTGAGAACCCTGGGAAAGTCAGGAGCAGGAACTACCTACCCTTGGTGGAGCAAAAAACAGATTAAGGCACATTTAAACAAATTGGATATAGATAAGTTGCTGAGACGTGGTGGGATGCTGACACAGGTGCTCAGGGATGCAGCTGATGCCACCACAAGGCTCCTCTAAATTAGCTTTGAAAAGTTGTGGTGATGAGGAATGGTTCCCGTGGAGTGGAAGAAAGCAAATCTCACTCCTGTCTTCAAGAAGGAGAAAGTACAGACTGGTCAGCCTCCCCTCAAGCCCTGGAAAGGTCATGGAGTGATTCAAGGAAGTTGTTCCCAACTATATTAAGGACATGAGGATGACAGGTTAAATTACAATTATGCTTAACTAATCTGATAGCTTTCTACAATGACTGTCTTGGAGGACGTAAGGAGATTAGTGGATGTTGATAAGACTTTTGACACTGTCTGCCATAACATCCTTGTTAGCAAACTGGTAAAATGCAAGCTAGGGAAGTGGGCAGCAAGGTGGGCTGAAAGCTGGCTGAACCACCAGGCTCAAGGAGTTGTGTTCAGCAGCACAGTGTCCAGCTGGAGTGAGTCACAAGTGGCATACCTCAGGGATCAACACTGGGGCCAGTACTGTTTTGATATCGTGGTTAATGACTTGAGTAAAGGGAAGAAGGACATTCTCAGCAGGTGTGTCAATGATCAACAATTTGGAGTTGTGCTGCCATTCAGAGAGACCTTGACAGTGTGGGGAAATGAGCCAGCAGACACCTCATGGAGCAATGCACCTCTGCAGCAAAGAACACCAACAACATCTGGGCTGTGTCAGGACAGCTGTTGTCAGCACGTCAAGAGTGCAGATTCCTCCCCTCTACTCAGCACTGGTGAGAACACACTGGAGTCACATAACCAGTTCTGTGCTCACCAGTGAAAGAGAGACACAGATGAACAGGAGTGAGTTCTTCAAAAGGCCACAAAGAGGACTGAGGGATTAAAGCATTGGTAGTGCAAGGAGCAGGTGAGAGCTGGGGCTGTTCTGCCTGGAGAAGGTTCAGGGGGAATCCCTTCAGAGGCTGCAAATACCTGTTGGGGGGAGTGGATAAAGAAGATGGAGACAGACTTTTCTCTGTGGTGGCCAGTGACAGGACAACCAGCAATTAGCACTAGTTTAAAAACAGAACTTTCCCTTTGAATGTAAGATGAAACTTTTTTTGCTGTGTCTGCTGAAGGCACCATATGCCCAGAATTATGCCCCTAAGAGGGGAAACTTGTCCCAGCATGTGTGGGCACATCCCCATCCTTTCCTGAGGGGAATAAAGGCCAAAGTGTTAGCCAGGCAGTAGGAGGTAAACAGCTCCATGCACCCATGGCACTCACGCTACTGCCAAGTACAGGCATGATGCTGGCTCCAGGCTTTCCATAGGCTAAAGCTGGGTGTTCACGAGAGTGCCCACTGGCCAGATCCAGCCTCAAGAAACTTACAAGAATCACCCCAACTGGTAAACAAGTTGCCCTCTCTCTTTGCCCTCTCTCTTAACCCTCTTTCTTTGCCCAAGCTCTGTAAACTCCTTGCTTTTGTGCTTAAGCCTTCGGTGCTAAGCTCCATAGCCATTGCTAGGAAGTCTTCCCACTCCCACATGCAAGCAGACCTGCAGCCTCTGCACGACGAGGAGAGGCCAGCACCCGGGCAGGCCTGCCGAGCCTCAGCCTCGAGAGTCTGCAGAGCAGGGAGCCTCGCTGGAAGCCCTAGAAGCCACAGCCTTGTATTGCCAGCCCCAGCGGTCGGAGGAAGAGCCCGCCGTGTCTTCAAGAGGACTGAACCCCCGAGGGTAGGACTGCCCAGCTGATGGGGAAGGGACTAGCCGAGACCGGCAGCCCAAACGTCTGCCTCAGCCTTAAGCAGCAGGCTGACGAGCCACAGCCGTGTGTGCCGGCTGGCATCAAGCAGGAGCAGTGCCCAGGCAGCCGCATGCCTGCGTGCGGCAGAGGAGAGGGAGAGGGAGAGGGAGAGGGAGAGGGAGAGGGAGAGGGAGAGGGAGAGGGAGAGGGAGAGGGAGAGGGAGAGGGAGAGGGAGAGGGAGAGGGAGAGGGAGAGGGAGAGGGAGAGGGAGAGGGAGAGGGAGAGGGAGAGGGAGAGGGAGAGGGAGAGGGAGAGGAGCCGCCACTGCCGCCGCTCCGTGCCCTGTGAGCCCCAGGGAAATCCAGAGCACCGTCCGTGCTGTGCTCCAAAGCTGGGCTCAGAGGGTCCCGTCTGGTCCTTTGAGCCAAGCAAAGGGGAAGCTGCCGCTCCGCGCAGCCGTGCCTCTTCCCCGGGGCTGTCCTCGCCGGCCCCGAAGCCCGTTGCCGCCGGGTCCAGCCCTGCCTGCCACCGCGCCGGATCGGAAACCTCCGAGCCTGCCTACGGGGAACCGTGGCCCCGCCCGGCCGTGCGGGCCGACTCTGTGAGGGCCGACCCTGCCCAGGGACCTGCCCCGACGGGCCAACCCCACAGGACCGTTCCCCGCCGTCGCGGGGGAGCCGTCCGAGTCCTGCTAAGGGAGCTTGCCGACCTGCCGGCCGACGTTGTGTCCCCTCTCCGCTGCCGTGAGAGGGAGAAGATTGCTCCCACCGTCACCGTCCGGACCAGCCCAGGAGCCAGCCCCGGCGACAGCAGCCTGCCGCAGCCTAGCAACTAACCTACAAAGGACACAGAGTATGCTCCACATGCTCTGCACCCGCTAACGTTCGGTTCAAAGCGCCCGCGCCTAGCAGCGTGACATTTCCAGTTCAAGCCTCTGACAGTGTAATACTTTGCCTGTTAAAGCAGCCGGCGTCAGCTCCAGTCGCTACCCGCGGCAGAATTGCATTCTTCGTTCCTTTAATTGAAAGTAATTCTGTAAATATTCTAACTGGGGTCACACTGTAAATCCTAAACCGCTTATGGGGCATATTTCACAGTCCTGCACTGGAATCTGTATAGAAATAGTGATTCGTCAGTTATTAATAATTTTAATAACAAAAATTTGCTATTTATGTCATTCCTGTTTCATGTTCATAACTTAATAAGCTCGTCATCATACTGTGAGAGAGTGAAACACTGGAACAAGTTGCCCACGGAGGTTGTAGAGTCAGCACTTGGAGACAGCGAAAACCTGACTGGACACAGCCTTGAGCATCCTGCTGTAGTTGACCGTGACCTGTAGTGAGGGTAGGTGGTGGTGGTGGGCTAGATGATATCCAGATAGCCTGAGTGGTTCTCTGATTCTGTAAAGTCCTGCTTCTGATGTCTCAGGTTTAGCTTTGTTTCAAGGACGATGCAATAGCAGAAGCCATTGCACAGGGAGGCCTTAGAGCTGCATTTCAGTGTCTGAAGGGGACCTACAGGAAGCCTGGGGAGGGACTGTTTAGAAGGGCTTGGGGTGATAGAATGAGGGGCAATGGTTTGAAACTGGAGCAGGGTAGTTTCAGGTTGGACATTAGGAGGAAGTTTTTCACAATGAGAGTGATGAAATACTAGAACAGGTTGCCCAGAGATGTGGTGTAGGCCCTATCCCTGGAGACATTCAGGTTTAAACCTGATGGAGCCCTGAGCAACCTGATCTAGTTGGAATGTCCCTGGTGACTGCAGGGGGGTTGGACAAGATGACCTTCGAGGTCCCTTCCAAGCATTTGGCAATTCTGTCACATCTTAGCCTGAGGATACCCTGCTGAAGAGCAGGAGATTCCCATGCAATTGTAAAAGTGAATTGTATTCTTCCCATGGAGTTTATAGACAAGGTAAGAGTGTGCTTACCATTTAATCTGTTCTTAAATATAGATCGTATGCAAATTATTATGTGCAGTATCAGGAAATGTCATGAACGCCAGAATCCAGATTGGCTCCACCTAAACCTCACACCATTCATTTCAATGAGCTGTTATCACAATGGCATCCTGCTGAGCTCAGTGCTGTACCCCACAGCTACACAGGTGGTTTTGCCAGATATTTAAGGCTCAACTCTCAGTTTCAGTGGAAGAAGTCAGACATTTACTGTTTGAAATTAGTTTTAAAAAGCTTTTCCCTCTGAATGAAAATCTTCACATTTGTGGTGGAGACATTTTGCTTCTCAAATATACTTTTTTTCTTTTGCCATTGAACCAGGCATGGAGAAAATACTTTTTTCATTTCACTCAGAATTTTCCTCAGTAGATTCTTACCCATTTGGCCTGGTGATCAATGTTTATGATATATAAATGACCATTAAAGCACTGGTGAAGTGCCTCCAGGCTTCATTCCACATTCTGTCATTCTGCCATACCAATACTCTGGGGATACTATCCCAGCAGACAAGTCACTATGGAGGCTCTTTTACGTTGCTTTTTCTGAAGTAAGGTCTCATAATAGTTTTGTTCTTGGTGTTTTGACTGTGAATGCTTGGCTAATGGCTAAATGCTAAATAAATCACAGTGTGCTACAACAGGATAATCTTTCCTGTACGGCTGAATTCAGAGCTGAACTGCCTGTTGGAAGAGCTCTGTTCCATCTTCCTGACAGAAAGCACTGCTGAAACGGGATCAGGTGGGGAAAGCAGGCAGGAAGTGCTCTGAAGTGATGTGTTTGGAAGAACTCCACAGCACCTGAGTGAGAAGAGGGGTGTGCTCTGGGGACTTGCTGAGCTAACAACTGGGTGCATTTGTCATCCATTTGTCTCCCAGAAGTCCTCAGAGCCTGTGGAACAGTAACATGAATGTTTGCATCTTCATTGTAACTTCTGAGCTTTGCTTTCTTGTCATTTTCCCCTGGGTGAGAGGCTGGTAGGAATCGGTGGGAGTGAGAGCATTGACATAAGGGAAAGTGCAAGTCCTGGGCAAAGTAGCAGGTAGTAAACCAGGAGGAAACTCACCATGACACAGTGCAGGACCTACTGGTCATAGAGGAGTTGGGTAGAAGATTGGACTTGATCTTAGAGGTCTTTTCCAATCTTAATGACTCTATGATAGGAAGTTCTTCACCGAGCGAGTCATTGGTCATTGGAATGTGCTGCCCAGGGAGGTGGTGGAGTCACCATCCCTGGAGGTGTTCAAGAGGGGATTGGACGTGGCACTTGGTGCCATGGTCTAGTCATGGGGTCTGTGTTGATAGGTTGGACGCAATGATCCTCGAGGTCCTTTCCAACCTAGGTTATACTGTGATCCTGTGATACTGTGATCCTATCTTACTCTATTCTATTCTTAATTTGTGACAATGGTCTACATCTCCAATTGAGCAATTCATATTAACTTGATGAGGAAGATAATTTGGGCAAAGGACTGGGGAATCCAGCAGATAATGGTGGAGATGGTTACAGCAAGTGACTATTATGATAACAAAGCTGTCTTTTCCAGCAGAGTGCTGCTGTCCCAGTCCAAAGGTCACCTAACTGTGTGCTCTTAATTACTCTCAAAAGCACTAGCAATCCAAATTAAGCTTCTGGAATGTGATGTCTGACTCAGACTTTCAGAGCTGACATAAATTGATTAAATTTTCCAAACCAATCCGCTTAGTTACTTTTTGGCACATCTGCAGTTTGTTTTGTGTCAAAAACATTGCATAAAGGGCTCAGTAAATTGCATTTAGAGCCATGCCAGCAATGTGGCTTGCAAGGCTAAATGCTCCCAAATTAAGATTTTCTGGCAGATTTGGAGATGTTTAGCATAGTCCTCTCTCTAAGTGTGCATATCTACATATATAGATCATAGAATGGTCTGGGTTGGAAGGGACCTCCGAAGGTCATCCAGTCCAATCCCCCTGCACTCAGCAGGGACATCCTCCACTAGATCAGGTTGCTCAGTCTCATCTAGCCTCTCCTTGAGTATCTCCAGGGCTGGGGCCTCAACCACCTCCCTGGGCAGCCTGTTCCAGTGCTCCACCACCCTCATGGTGCAGAACTTGTTCCTAACATCCAATCTAAATCTGCTCTGCTCTAGTTTGAAGCCATTGCCCCTCATCCTACCACTATAGACCTTTGCAAACCGTCTCTCTCCATCCTTCTTGTAGCCCCCTTCAGGTCCTGGCAGGCTGCTATTATGACTCCCTGGAGCCTCCTCTTCTCCAGGCTGAACACCCCCAGCTCCCTCAGCCTGGCCTTGTAGCAGAGCTGTTCCAACCCCCTGATCATTTTCATGCCCTCCTCTGGACCCGCTCCATCAGGTCCATGTTCTTTCTGTGTTGAGGGCTCCAGAGCTGGATGCAGTACTGCAGGTGAGGTCTCACCAGAGGAGAGTAAAGTGGCAGAATCACCTCTGCCATGCTGCTTTTGATCCAGCCCAGGATGTGATTGGCCTTCTAAGCTGCAAGCTCACACTGGCTGCTCATGTCCAGCTTCTCATCCACCAGCACCCCCAAGTCCTTTTCCACAGGGCTGCTTTCTGTCATTTCATCCCCCAGCCTGTACTGAAAGTGAGGAATGTTTTGACACTGCACTTCCTCTTGTTGAACCTGTTGAGGTTCACCAGGGCCCACCTCTCCAACTTGTCCAGGTCCCTCTGGATGACATCTCCTCCTTCTTGCCTATCAATAGCACCACTCAACTTGGTGTTGTCTATAGCATTGATAACAATATTAAGCAGTACAGGTCCCAGTGTGTGTGTGTGTATGGCGTGTATGAGCGCTGACAGGTGCTGCAGTGGCATGACAAGTGAAGATCAGCCTTACTTGTTCTTCTCTTCAGAAACAATACAAAATTTGATGGAGGAAAAATACCCTCACAACCAATTTCAGGCTTTGGAAATAATGTTAGAATCCATTTGGAAGGCTACTTGGGAGAAGAGCAAAGGAATTCATCCCACTGCAGAGAACATAAATGAGTTAGAAATGTATTTTTACCATCTGCTGCTCTCATGAGCTCTCAAGATTTGTAAAGGGCAGTTTCGTGTAAGAGGAAATCAGAGATCTGGTGACTTTGCAGCAGAGTCTGTGATCGTGAGACAATGTTCTGCTGGTTTAGGTGTGCATTTTGTACACTTAGATTGTCTAAAAGACTGTGAAAGGTAAGCAGCTATCTTTTCTTCATCTGTACAGCACATGAATATATGAACAGCTGTGGAAATCTGGAATGAAATCTTTGTAAGAGAGGTGAAGTGGTAATTGCAGGTAGTCACAGCCAACACTCCGGTCTTTTGCGGCATAATACTATCACAGCTGTAAGCAGATCTCTTTTAACATTAAGCTCACACTGGGGGAATCATTTTACTCTATTACAGGAGGCTACCACCAAATCTGCTATGAGAAGTGGCTCATTCTATTTCAGGTCCTGCTTCTACACTGCACAGCCTCCTGCACAGGGGGGTTGTGGACTCTCCCTCTCTAGAGATACTCAAACCTGCCTGGATGCATTCCAGTGTGATCTGGTATAGGTGACCCTGCTCTGGCAGGGAGGTTGGACTGGATGGTCCTTTGAGGTCCCTTCCAGCCCTTAACATTCTGTGATTCTGAATTTGTCCTGGAGAGATGCTGCCCATTGTTCTCAGCTGCAGTTTTATCTCTAACAAGGACTTGCAGAAGTCTCTGACTTTATTCTTCTCAGGTACTGTCTCTATGGTAATGCTGGGAGTAACAGCAGCAGCTCCCTTTCACATTTCTGCTCAGAAGGAAGATATTGGCTTCCTGTGCATCATTTGTGAATCTTTCATGGCAGTTAAATGTTATCCAGTTTAAGACCCCCTGAACCAAACTCATCAACTAAGTGCAACATTTTTGTTGTTGTTTTATTCATACCCAAGCAGTATATGTTTGCTTCCAAGAAAACGCTTGTAGTAGGATGATCAAAGCTGGAAATGTGCTAAAGGGAAGCTGATACAAGCAATGCATGAACTCAAACCTCTGATCTAACCAGGACCTCTGATGGTCTCAAGGTGCTTTTATTCTTATCATGAAGTTCTGATTCTTGCAGCCAGGAATCCCTGTTGTGCAGCTGCCCCACCTGAGAGTTAACTTCCACATCTGTAGAGATGCAGATCTTCAGAAAGAAAGAAGTTCTCCCTTGAAGGGCCTGAGATGCAACCTTCCCCAGACCTTGAAATAGCATAGGCTGAATTTGTGGACTGTAATGAAGCTTCAACCCTTTAGGAGTTGGTGACCGTTCCAGAAAGAAACTAGCAGAGGAAATCTGCTGAAGTGGCCTTCAATATTTAATAAAGTGTATTCAATGACATCTGACAGCTAGACAAAGCTTCATGGGCATCTGTTGTCCCCTCGACTGGCATTCAGTTGGCTTTATGCATGTGAGGTATGGCTCAGACATCAGTCACAAGTATAAATAGCCCTGTGTGCACGCCACGGCTTGAGCCTTCAGCGGGAACATGCTTGACCCTGGAGAGATTTGACCTCTGCTCTATCAGCATAATATCAGCTGTTCTTGTGTGTTTCAACTCAGCATTCTGCTGATCAGCTGGAAAAGCCACAAATAAGGCATTTGTATTGAAAGGCTTCAGAAGTTCCTTTCCTGATTGCATTAAGCTCCTGAAGGGGGCTGGTTTTGCAGATGCTGTAGTCAAGACAGACAACCAACACAAATTCATGCACGGGCAGAGTATGTCTTCTTAAACTGTTTTGAAGAGGAAACTGGGTGACAGCCAGATGAACATGAACCAGCAGTGTGCTTAGGTGGCCAAAAGTCCAACTGCATCCTGGCCTGGATCAGCAATAGTGATGCCAGCAGGAACAGGGAAGTGATTGTCCCTTTGCACTGGGCACTGGTGAGGCCACACCTTACATACTGGGTTCAGTTTTGGGGCTTTCACTATGAGAAAGACACTGAGCTGCTGGAGCATGTCCAGAAAAGAGCAACAAAGCTGGGGAAGGGTCTGGAGAACAGGGCTGGTAAGGAGCAACCAAGGGAGCTGGGGGTGTTTAGCCTGGAGAAAAGGAGGCTGAGGGGAGACCTCATTGCTCTCTGCAAATCCCTGAGAGGAGGTCTCTTCTCCCTAGTATCAGGTCATAGAATGAGAATAAGTGGTCTGAAATTGTGCCAGGGGAGGTTTCTGTTCGAGATTAGGAAAAATTTATTCCTGTGAAAGTGGTCAGGGATTGGCACAGGCTGCCCAGGGAGGTGGTGGAGTCACCATCCCTGGAGGTGTTCAAGAAATGCATGCCCATGGCACTTTGGGACATGGTTTAATGGTCATGGTGGTCTTAGGTTGATGATGGGACTCAGGGGTCTCAGGGGTCTTTTCCAACCAAAAGAGTTCTATGATTCCATGAAAAGTGAGGCTGTAGACATAATATCCCAGTATCTGAAGGGGACTACAGGAGAGCTGGGGAGGGACCTTTTACAAGGGCTTGTAGTGAGAGGAGGAGGGGCAATGGCTTTGAGCAGGAAAAGGAGAGATTCAGAGTGGAGATTAGAAGGAAACTCTTTACAGTGAGGGTGGTGAAACACTGGAACCTCCCTGGAGGTGTTCACGGTCAGGCTGGATGAGGCCTTGAGCAACATGGTCTAGTGGAAGGTGTCCCTACCTGTGGCAGTGGAGTAGGAAATAGATGACCTCCAATGTCCCTTCCAACCCAACCCATTTTAGTATTCCATTAAAAAATGAATGGTGCCTGTTGAACCAGGCATCTTACCGAAACAGAGTGATCCAGGGACTGGATTTAAAATTGCAACGCTGCCAAGTGAAGTTTTAAAGGTGGTTCTGGTTTTTTTAATATTTTAATGTAAAGCAAGGGGGCTCTTTACAGCCAGGATTACTGTGGGCCCAGATTTTGAAGCCTATCCTGAGGTATGAATTATTCAGCAGAAAAGCGTATATCATGCTGGTAATGTTACAGCCACACAAATGCATTCTGGGTTTAGCTGTTTGGTCAATTCCAGCTTTGCCAGCCAGCAAAGAACCCAGCAATTTAAATGAGATTATCAGAGCAGTATTTCACATGCCTTAATAGGTCCTACCTCCCTCTAACTTCTACCCCTCAGTGCATCCAAATCACTTGAGGTTTACCACCTCCTGCAAACCCCAGTAAGGACTGCATAGAACACAGAAAGAGTAGCCTCAGGAAATGCCTACAGGCTCACTCATTGGAGCTGCTTCAAACAACATCAGACTGAGGTCAGATTTTGTTCCCTATGCCTGTTTTACAGCAGCCTTCAGCCCATGAAGTTAGGGAGGGTGTTCCAGCCGAGTTGTGTGCACCTTTATGCCCTGCAGAGAGTCGGGTCTGGTCAATTCATCCACAGCAGGCTCAGCTTGGTGCAATTTAATCTCCTTTCTCCAGTGGGCCAAGGTTTACTTTGCTGAAGTGGTAATATGCTAATCTCAGCTTCTGGTACCGAGAGGTTAATGTGATGCCTTTGCTTTAGGAATTATCACTGAGACTGACTTGCACATGAATGGCAAATTGATGAAACCCTTCAGCAATTGTAACACCTTCTGGCAAAACATGTACAATTCAGTCCTAAACTAAATCTGACAGGGAAATAATTTCAGTCATTTGTCAAAATCAAAGGCAGGTGGGAACTCCAAAATAAATATTGCTTTTCTTTCCAGCTACAGAGTTAGAACCTTAATAAATCGCAATGAAAGAACAATGCTTTGCAATGGAGAGGGGCCTGCAGCTCTCTCGGTGTGACAGGGCCTTCCAGAGGAGATGTTTGCCTTTCATGTAAAGAAAAAAACCCAAGCAACCTAATCCCTTTCATCCAAGTTTCCAGATTTGGTGTGCAGCTTGTGACCTTACTGACACTGCTGATGTTTAACACTTTCAGTGCAGATTCCTTTGCACTTTCTCATGGCAGCAATGATCACCAGAGTGAATAACTCACTCTGAGTGGAAGGATCAGAGACTGTCCATCTGTTACTTTCTTTCCTGGCACCATTTTATTGTTTCTCTGATTTCCATTGAGGGAAGCTCTATTCCTCTCTCATGCTTTCACATGCCTTCAGGGGAATTTCTTACCCAAATCATGCTGCTCTGAAACAAGCCTACTGCCGTTGAAAATCCACAGAAGTTGCTTTTTATCTTGCTGAGTTACATACAGTCTTTCCCCTGCAGATGCAACAAATATGCACACTGAGATCACAGAGTGGCTATATGTGTTTTCTCTCATGAATCAAATTTGGTATCAGATTGTAGCTATCGTAAGTACCTTTGAAAATGTGTTTGTGACAGTGATGAAAATGTGCTGGCTCAGGCCAAGCTCATAGCCAGGTCACCCAGCAACCCCTCCCATTTTGGAAGTATCAGTAGGGTCACCAAGTGCCAGGGGCTGCACTTTGGCTACGGCAAAGCAGAGCTACAGGCTGGGGTCAGAGTGGCTGAGAGCTCCCAAACAGAGAGGGACCTGGGGGTGCTGATCGACAGCCAGCTGAACATGAGCCAGCAGTGTGCCCAGGTGGCCAAGAGGGCCAATAGCATCCTGGCCTGTATCAGGAATACCATGGCCAGCAGGAGCAGGGAGGTCATAGTGCCCCTGTACTCTGCATTGGTTAGGCCGCACCTTGAGTCCTGTGTCCAGTTCTGGGCCCCTCAGTTTAAGAAGGACATCGAAACACTTGAACATGTCCAGAGAAGGGCAACAAGGCTGGGGAGAGGCCTTGAGCACAGCCCTGTGAGGAGAGGCTGAGGGAGCTGGGGTTGCTTAGCCTGGAGAAGAGGAGGCTCAGGGGTGACCTCATTGCCCTCTACAACTACCTGAGGGGTGGTTGTGGCTGGGAGGAGGTTGGTCTCTTCTCCCAGGCAACCAGCACCAGAACAAGAGGACACAGTCTCAAGCTGCGCCAGGGGAGGTTTAGACTCGAGGTGAGGAGGAAGTTCTTCACCGAGCGAGTCATTCATCATTGGAATGTGCTGCCCAGGGAGGTGGTTGAGTCACCATCCCTGGAGGCGTGCAAGAGGAGATTGGACGTGGCACTTGGTGCCATGGTCTAGTCATGAGGTCTGTGTTGATAGGTTGGACTCGATGATCCTCGAGGTCCTTTCCAACCTAAGTTATACTGTGATACTGTGAGACTGTGATACCTACAGCAAAAGGGCCTCATGGGCAAATCTAAACAACTTTCTTGCTGCTTCTAGACTTCAATGTTTTGTCTATATCACTCTCCTGGAGTACATTATCAAGAATATTGGTCTTATCCCAGAGGCAGGTAATTACCTGCCTCTGGAAAAGCTCCTGGAAGTGAACCAGGATTTGGAAATGAAACAGGAAGCTAATTATCTGAGCGTGTGTATATATATCCAAACCCAGTGATGTTTGGGGTGATGGAGGAAGGCAGATTTCCCACAGTCACTGGGACTTTACATAGTCCTGCACTTCTAAATAATCCCAGTCTCAAGGCAAACTGGATTCCATTTGAAATGTTACCATCAAGAGAGAAGATGAGATACTACAGGTTCTGTTGGAGGTAAATATAAAGAGGAGCTCAAAGGTAAGGAATATTTTCTTCAGCACTGGAAAATCCGTTTCACAACTCGAGAACCCACAGTTTGAAAAGCACACAAAATATTCCTGTGCTTGGACTCCTTCATTTCCACATCTCCTGCATTTCTGCATCTCATATGACAGCAAAAGCTGGGGAAGGGTCAGAACAGGTCTGGTGAGAAGCAGATGAGGGAGGTTTGGTCTGGAGAAGAGGAGGTTGAAGGGAGACTTCATTGCTCTCTGCAGCTCCCTGAAAGGAGGTTGCAGTGAGGTGGTAGTTGGTCTCTTCTCCCTAGTATTAGGTGATGGAAGAAGAGGAATTGTGCCAGGGGAGGTTTAGGTTGGATTCTAGGAGAAATGTCTTTGCTGCAAGAGTGGTCAGGGATTGGAACAGTCACCATCCATGTTCAAGAAACCTGTGGCCATGGCGGTTTGGAACCTGTTTTAATGTTCCCAGTGGTGTTGGTTTGAGGGTTGGACTGGATGATCTTAGAAGCCTTTTCCAACTGAAACAGTTCTATGATTCTATGATTGTCACTTATTTGCTTTCAGACTAACATTAATTGTTCTGTCAGGATGTCAAATGTCATGTCCTGAAGGCAACAAATCTCCTCCCTCCCAATTCCTGTTCTTCAGAGGAGTGTAGGGCAGTTCTAGGAGCATGCCTTTCCATGACTAAGATAAATCATTTTCCAAAGAAACCAAACTGCAGCCTGTGGGTGATGTATTTCTGTTAATAGCAGTGAAATACATCAATGTCAGTTAGCTTACAGGCATGGTAAACCAGCTCTTTTCCCAGAAAAGTCTGTTTCTTATTAGATTGTTTATGGAAGAATAATTTATCATGAAGGACTCAGAATAAAGTGCTAAGTCCCCTACCTGGGTCATAACAACCCCATGGCAAGCTGCAGACCTGGGTGTGTGTGGTTGGAAAGCTGTGACTTGGTGAGAGACCTGGGGGTGTTGGTTGACAGTCACTGTGAACATAAATCAGCAGCGCCCAGGTGGGCAAGAAAGCCAGTGTCATCCTGGCTTGGATCGGAAACACTGTGGCCAGCAGCAGGTGAACATCCCCCTGTACTCACACTGGTGAAGCCACACCTCAAGTACTGTGTTCAGCTCTGGGCCACTCACTCCAGGAAGAGCATTGAGGGGCTGGAGCCTGTCCAGCGAAGGGCAATGAGGCTGGAGAAGGGCCTGGAGCCCCTTGGCTAAAAGGAGGCGCTGAGTGAGCTGGGGGCATTCAGTCTGGAGAAGATGAGGCTGAGGTTGCAGTGAGGAGGGGCAGCCTCTTCTCCTTGGTGGCAAGAGACAGGAGCAGAGGAAATGGTTTCAATCTGCACCACGGGAGGTTCATGCTGGATGCTAGGAAATATTTCTTCACTGAAAGACTTTCAAACATTGGAGTGGTCTGCCCAGGACAGTGCTGGAGTCACCATCCCTGGAGCAGTTTAAACAGCTGTGGTGCTTAAGCAGTTGGTGCTTGGGAACATAGTTTAGTGTTGACCCTTTGGTGCTGGGTTGAAGGTTGCACTGGATGATCTTGGAGATCTCTTCCAAACATTGGAATGGTCTGCCCAGGTGGCCAGGAGGGCCAATGGCATCCTGGCCTGCATTAAGAACAGTGTGGCCAGCAGGAGCAGGGAGGTCATTCTGCCCCTGTACACTGCACTGGTTAGGCCACACCTCGAGTACTGTGTCCAGTTCTGGGCCCCTCAGTTTAGGAAGGAGGTTGACTTGCTGGAACAAGTCCAGAGAAGGGCAACGAAGTTAGTGAGGGGCTTGGAACACAGTCCTGTGAGGAGAGACTGAGGGAGCTGGGGCTGCTTAGCCTGGAGAGGAGGAGACTCAGGGGTGACCTTATTGCTCTCTACAACTACCTGAAGGGAGGTTGTAGACAGGTGGGTGTTGGTCTCTTCTCCCAGGCAGCCAGCACCAGAACAAGAGGACACAGTCTCAGGCTGCACCAGGGGAAGTTCAGGCTGGAGGTCAGGAGGAAGTTTTACACAGAGAGAGTGATTGCCCATTGGAATGGACTGCCCGGGGAGGTGGTGGAGTCGCCGTCACTGGAGGTGTTCAGGAGGAGACTTGACAGGGTGCTTGGTTACATGGGTTAGTTGATTAGGTGGTGTTGGGTGATAGGTTGGACACGATGATCTTGAAGGTCTCTTCCAATCTGGTTTATTCTACTCTATTCTATTCTAAATAACACTTGCTCTGTTTTTACTTAGCAGTATTCCATTCATTCCTTATATACAGTTTCTTCCAGGTGTACCTGTCTGGTGCCTGAATTACACTGTCTTCTTTGAGAACCATGATTGTCTGTAAGCAACTAGAGGTCCCCTGGTTTTGTCATTCATTCCACAGCCCAAGATTTTCCAGAAATACCTACTTTGCTTTGGTTAGTGCTTTCAGACTGAAGAGTAAAACATTTTTTTACCCCAGGACTTTCACATGCACTGCTGTCCCTTGTCATGAGCATCGTGCAAAATCAAGATTCACATTGTCCCCACAGCACACTTTAGGGTTTCTGGTAGTGGGGTGGCTTTCAGGAAGTAGAAGATGTAATCAGTTGTGGTGGTGAGAGAAGGCCTAGCTCTCCCTCCCCCACAAAGAAAGAAACCACAGCTAGCTCAGTCGGAGAAGCAAAAGGATATATTTACAAGCAAGATGAAATGCAGGCTATATATATATACACAATATACAGTATTTACAATATATATACAGAAATACACAGCAAAGAAAATAATCAGAGCAAAACTCCCTCCTCCGGACAGAGGAGAGTTCCCCCTCTGTACCCCCTCTCTTCCCTTACCTCCCTTTTTTCCCAAAAAGGGCTAGAGAGAGAGAAAAGGTAATTAGTAGGGATGAAATTTTGTTAGGCCTCAAAGTGCATGCAGGGATTAGAGCTTACCTGGTGTCCAAGGCCAGCTCCGGCTACTTGCTCAGAAGCAGACAGGCTGGAAAGGCAGAACAGACTGGAACTGAGTGAGACTCACACTGAACTAAAACTTAAAGTTGCATTTTACCAATCTACCACTGAAATTCGTTTGGAATATCTGAATGTTTTCAAAACATTCAGCCAGAGTGTTCCAGCACTGTCCCTTTCTTAAAGGCACAGCCTCAAACGGTCACATCAGTGTGTAGCTAGACGCCTCTGTAAATACCCCAAAGCCTCCATTCCACAGTTTTCTCCTAAATTGCCAAATCCTGGCAGTCAAATGAAAACAAATACATTTGTGTTATGAAATTGTCAGCTACAGAGGAGGCATTCTGAGGCACAGCCAGAGTGCAGTGCATTTTTCTGTGTTCAAGGGGTCTTTGAAGATTACTTTTATTGTCCATAACCTTGGTGCAAATACTGTGCTGTAGCTGCTCATACCTGACAAATTCATTTGCAGTTTTTCTCTTGTCTTAAGTTTGATTGAGCTCTAGAGACTGCACTGTAGGGCTGCAGTCACAGAAGACTCTGGGGTTTCTGTTTGGGCCATCAGTTTGGCAATCAGGAAGATCTGACAAGCAGTTTGATTCTTCTTTTGCAACTCTTCAACACCCTCCTATAATCAACTCCTCATTGTTCATACATTTGGAGAGCAGCTGTGTCTAACACCTTACCTTTCAGAGTAAGGGCTGATATTTCTTTCTGCTTCTTCACGTTCTGCTTGGCTCCTGAAGTGGCCACCCTCTGAGCAGGTGGAACCAGTGATGGCAGACTCCTGACTCTTAAGAGATTGGCCATCCATGCCTCTCAACACTGTGCTTTTGGGCATAAATGTGGACTAACAAGGAGCTCACCTATGGCTCCATTTAACAGCAGGAGAAACAGCCACAGCAGATGGAATTGTGAGCATGAGAGGAGCTCTGTAACACCTGCCTGTCCTTGATGCAGTGCCTGCTCCAGCTGGAGAAGTTCCGGTTCCAACACGGACTTGTGTCCTAATGGCAAAAGAATAGCCCCAAGTACTGCTTTGGTCCATGTGGGCACAGCTATCACCTAAAATGGACAACCTTTTTCTCCTCTAACATAAGACACTTATACAATGTAATTACTGTGTGGCACAACCAGAAATCCTAACAGCTTCTGTAGGGAGTTCTAGCAAGGAAGCACATGACTTGGATGGAACAGCCCACAGACAAAAAGCTCTGATGCAGTTCAGGGCTTAGTGCAGCTCCAGTCTGGGTTTTTTCTCCCTGATGAGCTAATCCACGACCTCCAATATAAAGACCCCCAGGAAAACAGGGCCAAAAGACTAGGTCCTGATACTAAATGCAGGGGCGACTGCTGTAGGAGCAGAACTGCCCAGAAACAATGAATAGAAATCTATCCTGTTCTCAGACATTCCAGAAGTTCTCATTCCTGAAATGGTGTCTTTTCATCTTAGGGATATTTAAAATAATTGAATTTGGATATCATTGTAAAACTGGTGATCTCTTCTGTAAAGACTTTAGAATAAGAGTAGCTGTCTATCTCCTACCTGTTTCTCAAATGATGAGGAGAATACAAATGTCTGAACTGAATCACATCACATTGGTATTTTCAGTTAGGTGTGAGGGTTTCAAATCATCTCCATTATTACTCTTGATAGTTAGAGATACAGAAATAATATCATCTCATACATTCATCGAGCAGAGAAGATAATTCTTGCCACATGACTTGGAATTTCCTGAGGCATGCTGTAGGAATAGGATAGAATAGAATAGAATAGAATAGAATAGAATAGAATAGAATAGAATAGAATAGAATAGAATAGAATAGAATAGAATAGAATAGAATAGAATAGAATAGAATAGAATAGAATAGACCAGGTTGGAAAAGACCTCAGAGATCATCGAGTCCAAGCTATCATCCAACACCATCTAATCAACTAAACCATGGCACTAAGTGCCTCATCCAGTCTCTTCTTAAACACCTCCAGGGGTGGTGACTCCACCACCTCCCTGGGCAGCACATCCCAAAGGCCAATCTCTCTTTCTGGGAAGAACTTCTTCCTAACATCCAGCCTAAACCTCCCCTGGCACAGCTTGAGACTGTCTCTTTTTGTGCTGTCACAGGTTGTCTGGGAGAAGAGACCAATCAAATGCTCCATCCTGTTCTGTAAGGTGCTCCTGAGAGCCATCCCTTGTGCTGAAGCAAGCTGTACTACATTTGTTACCTTTTTACATCAATGTCCAGGGAATCTCCTCAGCTGCTCTTTTGTCCTTTCAAATCCTATGCGACATTTTATAAGGATCATTTGCAAAGTTGCTTAGCTGCCAGAGCTCTCACTAAAGCTTCCAGGGGCTTAGGTTGATCAGAAATCAGAAGGGTTTGCCAAGAGCAAGCTGGTGTTTTCACACCCGTGTCTGTTCATTCCGTGGGAAATCAATGGGTGTTTCCCGAGTGCCTTGTGACCGAGGGAATGGTGTGTCCTCGCCGACCGTCGCCTGGTGAAACAGGGACATCTACTGGTTAAACACCCAATCGGAGATGCCAGCGCATCTTTTGGGGAGCTAAGCTTGGCAGGATTCTGTCCTTTGCTTCCTCTGCTGAGGTCCTAGTTACTGCCTGACTTTCCATAACGATCCTTCTACCCTTGGTGACCAGCACATTCCCAGGAAGGCTCACCAAAATATTCACCTCCACTTGCTGGCTAAAAGCAGCAGCCTATTTCCCTTTGCCTTCCTAAGAACAAAGCCAGGACCTGTGGCACAGGTAGAGCAGGAGTGTTTGAAGCCTAACTGGCACTGATATGTGACTGGCCAAAACCAGTCTTTCCTGTAGAGCAGTGACTATTCATCTCTTCTTCTGCCCAATCCACAATTTAGGAGAAAACAGACATTCCATGGACACCCTGCTAAGTGCCTGCCCAAGCTGCTGTGCTGACAGCAGTCTGAATTACAGCCCTAAACTGAAGGGTTCACTTAAGGCATTTTCCTGTCTAGGGCTCAAACTCACAGCAACATGAGGAGTCCCTTTTAATGACACCTCAGTCCTAGCTAATGTACATTTGGCATCACAGCTTTATTCAGTCACAGACTCACCATCCCAAGGAAGATGTGAGGACATCTCTAGATTTGTTTGAAGAGCAGTGTACTCTGAAGATGTTATAGAGCCTCTTCTCCTTGGTGTCAAGCAACAGGAAGAGAGGAAATGGTTCCAGGCTGCACCAGGGGAGGTTCAGGCTGGAGGTTAGGAAATATTTCTTCACTGAAAGGGTTCTCAAACATTGGAATGGTCTGCCCAGGGCACTGCTGGGGTCACCATCCCTGGGGGTGTTTAAGCAGTGTGTGGACCTGGCACTTAGGGAGATGGTTTAGAGCTGACCCTTTGGTGCTGGGTCAAGGGTTTGACTGGATGAGCCTGGAGGTCTCTTCCAACTGGATGTATTCTGTGACTCTGTGTTATCTTCTTAATAAAAGAGAAAGTAGGAGTTTAGTATTTAATAGGAATTTAATATTATTATAGCAAGAGTGACATATCACTATTTTCTATGTCAGGATTTGACTCTACAGTTAAATCAATATTCTTTCTTTTAAATACATTTAGAGTATATGCCATTAATGCAAGAAGCTGAAACCCCCTTTACATTGTGAATGAAACACTAGATGGATGCCAATTTTCCCCACTCTCCCTCCAAGAAACACAACCCAGGACCCTAAAAGCTGACAAACAGGGCTGAATTCTTCAGCTTGATTCCTCTCATTGCTTTTAATTCTCTTTGATTCTGGGCAGGGACTGGCTGGAAAGCAGCCCTGAGGAGAGAGACTTGGGGGTGCTGGTGGACAAAAAGCTCAACAGGAGCTCTCAGTGTGCACTTGCAGCCCACAAAGCCAATCAGATCCTGGGCTGCAGGAGGAGAAGTGTGGCCAGCAGGTCGAGGGAGGTGATTCTCCCCCTCTGCTCAGCCCTGCTGAGACCCCACCTGGAGTACTGCCTCCAGTTCTGGAGCCCCTATTACAAGAGGGATGTGGAGGTGCTGGAATGTGTCCAGAGAAGGGCCACAAGGATGAGCAGAGGGCTGGAGCACCTCTCCTATGAGGACAGACTGAAGGAGTTGGGGCTGTTCAGTCTGGAGAAGAGAAGGCTCTGAGGTGACCTCATTGTGGCCTTCCAGTATCTGAAGGGGGCTACAGGAAGGCTGGGGAAGGACTCCCCAGGATCTCAGGTAGTGATAGGACTAGGGGGAATGGAATGAAGCTGGAGGTGGGGAGATTCAGGCTGGAGGTGAGGAGGAGGTTCTTCACCATGAGTGGTGAAGCCCTGGAATGGGTTGTCCAGGGAGGTGGTCGAGGCCCCATCCCTGAAGGTGTTTAAGCCCAGGCTGGCTGAGGCTGTGGCCAGCCTGATCTAGTGTGGGGTGTCCCTGCCCATGGCAGGGGGGTTGGAACTAGATGATCCTTGTGGTCCCTTCCAACCCTGAATGATACTATGATATTAAGCCCATAGTTGTAAGTATAGTCTTTGAAGCATGAAATGTATGTACCTAACAAATTAATGCCTGCTAGAGTTTGCGAGCATCCTGAGACACATGATATGTAGTTAATTACCGCGATTGAGAGATGGAGACAAAGCTTGATGCTTGATGCGAGCAAAGTGTCTACTTTATTGTACAAAGTATGTTCTTTATATAGGCTAACATAATCAAAAGCAACTCGTGATTGGCAATTAAATGTGTCCATCCGACAGTTACAGATTCGTGACTGGCTGCCGAGAAAAGACCAGGGAACTCACATCGCTGGGGAAGGCCCCGGCAGGTGTTAGACAAAAGGCAAACGAAGAAGCATCTCTTATCTAAGTTCAGAGAGAAAACAAAAGACTCTTTTGCAATGTTTACCAACTCTAATTCTCAGGTAGTTGTGGGGCTTCCTGAGTCACAATGGCCATCGGTAATTAGCTAAAGGCTTTTTTCTCTCTACATAGTTGCAGCTTTTCCCAAAGTCTGTGGCCTAAAAGGGCTAAAACATTTCCTTCTATCAGCTGAGCATTGCTCCCTAAATTCAGTGCATCGGTTAATATTGTAAATGTCATAAATGCAAGTGTATGTAGTAATGAGGAAAAGTATTGCTTTGTGTATGTGGCCAGCAGAAGTCTAAATTGCTTATGAGGGAAAAGGGAGAAAGACAGGCAAGTCACCTTACAGCTAGCAAAAAAGAAGAGAGATGAGAGATGCAGGCCTTTAACTCCACGGGACTGCATTGCATAAGAGGAAACAAGAGGCTGGATTCCCTAGCAATTTGTTAGGGATCCCACACATGTGGGAAATATTGGCATAAGCCTTATATAAACCTATGGATTGATGTGAGTGTTTCCTATAGAGCTGCAGTGCTGAAATATGGAGAGATTGACATGAGGCCAAGACAGAGAAAATATTTGAAGAGTGTGAGTCAAGATTGTGCCTGTCTAAATTTCAAATCCAACTGAGCAAATCCCTTTGGTAGATACCAGCAGTCTTCAGCTGGGAGGTCATCCTTAAGCACTGTACTGTAGCACTGTGAGAGAGTCACAGTCCCTGGCAGACAGATGAGAGAGCGCAGAACGATGCAAACAATATGGTTTCATTAGACTCAAGTGCAGAGTTCTGTTTGATAATCTGAGGCTTGAGCTGTAAATAAATCCCATGGAAACTAAATGACAAATACAGACAGTGAGAATCAAGAAATTAAATTTCTCATTTCCACAGCACCTCTTTTTCAAACCAGTTACATCCAGCTGCTTTGAGATGAATATTAATATCAAAATTAGTAGTGCCAGAATCAGTCTGTACTTCAGTGTGGTGATTTGCTCCATTATAGCCATTCATCAGCCTTTACTCAAACTTCTCAGAGCTGAACAATTGGGGGTTGATTTTTCATTACTCCTGCTTGTTTAGCCCTACCATGATTTGCCAGGAGTTTTAAATACCTTATTTAATGGCAAGCAGCAAAGAGAAATCTCCCACCTCTGCTGAGACTCCAGCCCTGCTTTGTCAGAGACACAGTGTGCCAGCATGACCTTCATTTTGCTCCTATAATCTTTATAAATGGTGTACTTCCCACACTTTTGTGTACTGAAGGTGACAGGAAAAGAGTTCTACAGGGAATGTGGGAGGATCATGACACCACACTACTGCATTTGGTCAACAGCAGGCTGGAGAGGAGCCAGCATGTGCCCAGGTGGCCAAGAAGGCCACCAGCATCCTGGCCTAGACCAGCAATAGTAGGGCCAGCAGGACCAGGGCAGGGATTGTCTGCCTGTACTGGGCACTGCTGAGGCCACACCTTGAGTACTGGATTCGGTTTTGGGCCCTCACTAGAAGGACACTGAGACATTTATATCCTTCACTTGTTGGTTTGCAATAACAAATATCACCTCTCACTGTAACTGAAGTCTGCCAAGACCATGGCTTGCTTTCTGAAATGAACTGGCTTATGGCAGGCAGTAAAACCAGCAGGTTGTGACCGTATCTAAGGAGATTCCAATGTTTTCCTTCTGTGCAAAAATCAACCCAAACCAACAAATGCAGCAGCCAAAGCAGCTTCCACCCTCCTGCGTTTATTTGCCACAGGCACATTCGAAAGGCCTGAAGCAAGCCCTGCCGAGCACACTCGCCCCAGCCTAACCCAGCCCCTGTTCATTTTGTTTTGCAGATTTTGGCCATTGTGTCCATTCTGTTCATCGTGCTGTCCACGATCGCTCTGTCTCTTAACACCCTGCCAGAGCTTCAAGAGATAGATGAGTTCGGGCAGCCGAATGACAACCCTCAGCTGGCACACGTTGAAGCCGTCTGCATCGCTTGGTTTACCATGGAGTACCTTTTGCGTTTCCTGTCCTCACCAAATAAGTGGAAGTTCTTCAAAGGCCCCTTAAACGTCATAGACTTGCTGGCAATCTTGCCATACTACGTCACCATCTTCCTCACAGAGTCCAATAAAAGCGTGCTGCAGTTCCAAAACGTGCGGCGCGTGGTGCAGATATTTCGCATCATGAGGATCCTGAGGATTCTGAAGCTGGCCAGGCACTCCACAGGCCTCCAGTCGTTAGGCTTCACCCTCAGGCGGAGTTACAACGAGCTGGGCTTGTTGATACTGTTTTTAGCCATGGGAATAATGATATTTTCTAGTCTTGTATTCTTTGCTGAAAAGGATGAGGATGCTACAAAATTTACCAGTATCCCTGCATCGTTTTGGTGGGCAACCATCACTATGACTACCGTAGGATACGGTGATATTTACCCTAAGACTTTATTAGGTAAAATAGTTGGAGGGCTTTGCTGCATCGCCGGAGTGCTGGTCATAGCCCTGCCTATACCAATTATCGTGAACAATTTCTCAGAGTTTTATAAGGAGCAGAAGAGACAGGAGAAGGCAATTAAGAGGCGAGAGGCACTGGAGCGAGCTAAAAGAAATGGCAGCATTGTCTCCATGAACCTGAAAGATGCCTTTGCTCGCAGTATGGAAATGATCGATGTAGCAGTGGAGTCAGGGAAGCCAGGAGAAGCAGCCAGTTCAAAGGAGACAACTGATGACAACCACCTGTCCCCAAGCCGGTGGAAATGGGCCAGAAGGACAATGTCTGAAACAAGCTCAAACAAGTCTTATGAGAACAAATACCAAGAGGTTAGTCAACAAGACTCCCACGAGCAATTGAACAACGCTGCGGCATCCTCCAGCCCACAGCACCTCAGCGCCCAAAAACTGGAGATGTTGTATAATGAAATTACTAAAACTCAGTCTCAGCCCAACCTCAATGCTGGTTGTCAAGACCACTCAGCAAAGCCTCCTGCGTATGAAGAAGAAATAGAGATGGAAGAAGTTACAGGTCAGAGAGAGACGCTACCAGCTGGACCCATGGACATCATAGCGGACATGAGAAGCACGTCCAGCATCGACAGCTTTGCCAGCTGTGTGACCGACTTCACGGAAACAGAGAGGTCTCCCCTTTCGCTCTTCCCCGGCTCCCACTTGCAAATGAGATTTCCAACTGATGCTGTTCACCTGGAAGACAACCAAAGAGTAAGAAGTTCTCAGTTTATACCATTCACAAAAGACAGAATGTTTTCCCCAACCGATGTCACCTTTGGCTATAGCCCTATGGACAGAGCTGTGTTCAGCGATGGCAGTGGATCCCAAACGGTTTTGCATGGCCACTTGCATTTTGATGCTGCCATGGAAAGCCCCAAAAGTTCCCTGAAAGGTAGCAACCCTTTAAAATCTAGATCACTTAAAGTTAATTTTAAAGACAATAGAGGTGGTGCTCCACAAACTCCACCAAGCACTGCAAGGCCACTGCCAGTAATAGCAGGAGCAGACTTCCCCCAGGCTACCCCTCAGCACATCAGCACCATTCTCCTAGAGGAAAATTCACCCCAGGGTGAACGACCTTTACTTGGTGCCGATGCATCAGCACTTTGTCAGGGACCCGCTAAAAAATCATCCCCTCTCTTCCCCAAACAAAAGATCTTCACTTTCCCTTCAAAGGAGAGGAGGAGCTTCACTGAAATAGACACTGGAGAAGAAGAAGAGTTTATGGACTTACACGGTATAGCACACGAAAAGCAGCAGGATGTCAAGACAAATTGCTGTGGGGATAAACACAGCGATGGCAACCATTTAGCAGAGGAGCCACAGGTTAGCTCTTCACCCAAAAGCATGAGCCACAACTGTACTCAAGACATTTACCATGCTGTGGGTGAGGCAAAGCAAGACAGCAGCCAAGAAGGTCACAAAATGGAAAACCATTTATTTGCCCCAGATATTCATTCAGGTCCCGGAGAGAGCAGTTACTGTCCCACACGTGAAACTAGCATGTGACTAGTTACAAAAGCAATAAAAATCCCTTTTCCTAACCAGTTAGCAATGCCTATGAACTAAAAACATGGAAAGCCTCAAAAAACAAACAAACAAAAAGTGCATCAAATGCTATTTTTGCATGGCATGAAGAGTTCTTTAGTTTAAATACTGTTTCATTACAAACAGACAAACAAACTGCTTTTTGTAACAATCTGGGAAAAAAGGGGGGGGGGGGGAATTCCTCAAGAAGAGTGAATCAACTAAACAGAGCTCTGTTAGGAGCCAGCATCCTGCAACATCTGACATTTTTGATCCTTTCACTTCTGGTTGTAGACAGATCTTTTGAACTCTCTTAACTTTTGGTTTGGGTTTTGGGTTTCTTTAGTTCTCTTTGTTACAATGAATTTTGGAATTTGCACACGAAAGGATGAAATGTCAATGCATGCATTCATCAAGATGTGAAACAAGGTGCTTTGAGCTTGCAAATGCATACATTTGTAAATAGTTTGGGGGTCTTGGGGGGGAAAGCTACTGTTCACAAGGATGTCTGGAAAAAGCGGTTCCTGGGACACAGGTACTTCCTTCACAGCGTGCTGCCTGGAGGTGTTGTACAGACAATGTTGCACAATTGCAACTTCTACTTAAAAGCATCTCGCCTACCTTGCTTTCTGTTAAAAAGCTCATGAGTACATCTCTTAATTATGAACTACGGTGGTTTAAGCTTAGCTCTGCTCCACATCATGGCTTGGGTTTAGTTTTTATAGTGCAGACCTTTAGTTAGTGCATTTGTCAGTTGGATTAATGATCCTGTGAGGGAAAGTAAAGATTTAATGACCAGAACTTGAAGCATCTGATATTTTTATAGAAAATTGCCAGTATTTCATAAAAAATATCCCATATTAAGACAAACCCAAAACCCCAGAGGAGTTATTTCTGTGGCAATGGATAGTGCCAAACAGCTACACAGACATACCCAAACCTTCTCGATCCCTGAGAATATTCAACCTGGCATTAAAATCTACTTTTTTCCCCTTAAATTTGCTTCTACATCATCTCTGAGCTCTCTTTCCCTTTTCTTTACAAGCAGTTCCCATGCTTCAGCAATGGCAATGCTGGTGAAGTTGTTATGGTATAAGGACATAAGAGACAAGCTCTGTTGTGGTGGCTTTTAATTATCACAATCCCTAGAGCTCTTAACAGCCAGCCTTCAAGTACACCTGACTTGCCCCAGGTCTTCCATACCCTGAAACCTCTCTGTGGGGTTCAGTTCAATCGTTTAGATTGACAAAATCTATCAACTTCGCCTCTGCCCATCCTCCCCTGCCTGTTTGAAAATGGAATACAGGCTTTCCCCTATACTTAAATTAAGGGGAAATGCCAATTGTTCCACTGACAACTGCCAAAGCATCTTTACTTTCTCTCCAGTACCTGAAAGGGGATACAGGAGAGCTGGGGAGGGACATTTTACAAGGGCTTGTAGTGACAGGATGAGAGGCAATGGCTTTGAGCTGGAAAAGGGCAGATTTAGACTGGAGATTAGGAAGAAATTCTTTACACTGAGGGTGGTGAGACACTGGCACAGGTTGCCCAGGGAGGCTGTGGATGCCCCCTCCCTGGAGGTCTTCAAGGCCAGGTTGGATGAGGCCTTGAGCAACCTGGGCTGGTGGGAGGTGTCCCTGCTCTTGGCAGGGGGTTGGAACTAGACAATCCTTAAGGTCCCTTCCTACTCAACCCATTCTATGATTCTGTGATACTCTCTGTAAGAGAAATCTGCTGAACCAAAGCCTTCATTACAAAGAAGCCATGGCAGCACCAGTTGAAAAAAGCTATCTTTTTTTTTGAGCCAGCACCATTTCCTGTGTTGTAATATAACAAAGCCTATAGTGCTTTACTTCCCTCCATCACAAAAATTCTACTCTAAATTCATTAATCCTAGCCATAAGCAGAAGCGAGCAGCTACACAAGTAGCTATGTCCTATGAGATGGTTTTTATTTCTTTACAAAATCAGGTGGGTTTTTGCTGTCCTCTGATGGCTGCTGAAATTGACCATTCCCTCACAATGCTTCTGTCAGTGCAGCAGCCCAGCTTCAAGGGCTTTGGGGTCCAGCAATTAGAAGTCTGAGGTGGTGCTCAGAAATTCTAGCATCTCTGCCCTGTTACTCTATGGTGTGTTGCTGGAGACAGAGCTTCTCACTTTCCTGGGAACAGAAGGGAGCTTCTTCCAGGTCTGTGCTGCAGCAGCAAATACTGCAGGGGCTAGACGAACAGGAGAGAAGCCTCAAAAGCACTTCAGACCAATCAACATGTGGTTTCTAACAGGAGGCTTCAACTCCAGAGTGGACCTAGGTTGATTTTTACTGATGTGCCATTTACTGTCACTTAAATGAGTACAAACCAGACACCTAATACATTTAAGGTAAAAGAGCAAACACTTGTTTGCAACATTGCCCTCCACTTGAAATGGCTGGGCTGCTGCTACAGACCTCACTCAACTCCAGCCCATGGCAAAAAGGCAAGTTTGAAAAGCCCCAAAATATGACTACTGGTGGGTGGGACAAGCAATGAGTGCAGCACAGTCCTTTGGTTTAAAACCAACCAAAAGTCAAATCAAAACACCACCACCACAAACAAAAACAACCAACCAACCAAAACAACACCACCCCCCAAAAAATGTTCATCTTTCCAGAAATGTTCTGACTTCCATGGAAGGAGAGCACTGTGGTGGCTCTGCAGTCATGGGAAATAACTGGGACTGTGATGTTCTTTTCTCCCAACAATATCTGGTCATTAATTCTCAAAACAGAAATTAATCTTTTTTGTCCTTGTGTCACTTATTGCATTCATTTTTTTACCTATTTGTATGCCATTCTGCTTAACATTTTCTCAATCATTTTTGTGTCTCACTGTTCCAAAACTTAGCTCTTGAGTATTTTATAGCCATGAATCCTCTCTCTCTCTCTCTATATATATATATATACATTTTTTAATTTTTAGTTTCTAGACATTTTCAGAGACTAAAACTAAATGCCAGTTGATTTTATACACCTGAAGTGTTGGTCTGTATTTTCTGTGTGCAGTTTTATTAAATCATGTAGGCCTGTCCAATCTGCCTTTACATCCTAGTGAACTAATGAAGAGCAAATGGAGTTCAAATGCGACCTGATCCCATGCTCTGGATCCACTAAAAGATCCCCTTGGAGACAATGATGTTGTTGTGGCCTGACTGAGATCTGGATGGTGTTCCTTCTGCGTGGTGTTTCTCCCAGGTGACCCCTAATGCTTTGGACAAGCCCCCTCAGATCTGTGCCACTTGGTGGAAAGGGAGGAGTTCAGCAAGAAGGAATGTGTTACAGGAGGAGAGGTTTGATTCCTTAAGCTCTCCTGAGCCAAACTTTCTGCAAACCAGATTCCGCCCTATGAAAGTCACGAAAAAATTTCAGTAGGGGTAAAATCAAAGCCTCAATCCTTCTGCAGATAAATCTCCCCTGAAAGCAATGGCAATGCACTGGGAAAAGGGACTGACCAAAATGCACATGAGGATGGCAAAGAGTCTTTCTCTGGTGATTAAAATCAGCAGCAACTTTAAGTGTATCAATCAGAGACGACCAGGCCCTCATTGACTGCCGTACTTAAAATGTTTCCAGAGAAGAACATTTCTTCTGACATTATGCAAGCAAAAGAATGTAATTCTCTTTATTAGCAGATGTTGTTTGGGTTTCTTTTCAATCTTGGAAGCAACAGGATCAAGATTTAGATGTGCTTTTGGCATTAGTTCATCAAATACTTTTGACCACAATGAATATTATTTCCAGAAGCACAGGTTTAGACATTTGGGTTTTCCAGTCTTGACTGCATGCATGGTATCCATTCCTGAATGCCTAGCTCAGGTATCATTCCTAATGAAACCCTTGACCTGAGCTGTTGCAGGACTGGCCCTAGCTTTCTTCCCAGTAGAGCAGGTGTAAGAAGTGCGCTCCAGGATCACTTCATTCACCACGAATCACTATGTAGCAAATGATGCAAAATTACCTGAGTATATTTGTCTGTTTCTAAAGTTTTGAAGCCATTTCAGAGATACTACCCACAGTAAGGGGAGGGCTGGTTTTGAGTTCTGGAGTCAACCTCCAGCAATTGTTGAATCTCAACACAATTCAGGTGAGGTGACTCCCCTGTGCACCGGAGGGGGGCCTGGCACTCGGTGCCGCTGGGACAGGAAGATTTTTCAGGGAAATAGCTTTGCAATCAATCTATTTTGTATCTTTTGTACTAACTGCAGAGTCTTGAATCAAAGTTTTAATTCTCCTCAGTGATGAAGCCTAATGTACACGTGTCACTGAGCAGTCACACTGATCCAAGCCTAGGCTGTAGGGGGAGGAATATAATGTATCGCACAAACTGCAGAGGAAGTTGATACAGGAGAGCTGTCTACAGGGGATGCAGACAGTGCAAAGAATGTAACACGGTGTGGGGAGCTATTGCACTACAGAATTTATATAACAGACACTTTTTAAAATAAAAGCACTAAAGGCCTTTCAATGCTTCGCTGTGTCGAACACAGGAGCCCCTGCGAATGCAGCAGCTGTGTGCTCACTGCAAAACTGGTCTCGGCAATCCAAGCATTAGCCATGTCAGAGAGGTGACATCTGACCTAACACCAGAGCACCTGACATGAAGAGCTTTTTAGCACAGTGTTAGACAACTAATGTACAGAAAACTGTATTTTTGTATGCATACCTAAACCAAAATGACAATTGGCCTCTTGAGTCTTTTCCTAACTCGTAGCGCTGGGCGAGGTATTTTCATTCCTTGAGAAACAGTTAGCTCTTGTAAAAGCAGGGCTCTTCCCCAGCCTGCAGACCCAGCTGCTCTTTCCTCACACCTGAAATAACTTTTACCTGCCTTTGTTTAATTAAGTGTTTCCACCTGCATACAAAGCCAGCTGTCTTTTTCAAACCCTGCTGCAAATACAGTCAGCCTGGTTAAAATGTCCCAGGCCTAACGGGCTTGGGTTTGGGTTTGTGTTTTGGGTTTTTTTAATTCATATAATTTTTGAATCATTGGGATAGAAAATTAAGTATAACATGTTGATGTTTTAAAAGCACAACAATGTAAGCCCTATGTTTTGGGTTTTGTTTTTTTCTCAAAGTAGCCAGCACACACCAAGCAAGAAATGCAAATACAGCAAGGGGGAAGAGAAGGCAGAAACTGTAAGTAAACAAGACATGTTTTAATGTGCTGGATGAACAAGAGACAGAACAGAACATATGTAAAATAGTCCTTGTTCATTCTTAATGAGCCAAAAATGTTTGTACCAAAAGACTTCTTTCCAGTTCTACCCCATCTTAATTTTTATCCTAGAACCAACAGATCTCTGCTCAGGTTTCAGTGATGTCACTACCGCTTACCTGTCACACAAACAACTGATCTGTAATGGGCTTTTAAAAGACTTTCCTGAAAAAGAAGATACTCTGTGTTCTTATCTTTGTTGCTCTTTGGGCCTCTTCCCACTGCTCTCCAAACACCAACCTTCCCTTCCTCTTGGGAGCAGGGAGAAGACACCCCCCCACACACCCCCACCCCACACAAAATGCTAGGTGTGTCTCCTTTGTCAGGAAAGCGTTTTGGTAGTCCTGTGCAAATGGCCAGATGGTCTCTCTTGCGTTTGAAGCAGCAAGAAGCACCAAGTGTCATTACCATTGCAGCCATACCATCTCATAACTTCACCTTTTCCTGTTTTAAAATGCTCTGCCTCCTCCAGCATCCCCCTCAACCTGCAAGGTGTTTCAGTATGTTCGATGCTTTAGCAGGAGTTTTTGTCAAAGCTGGTGTCTGCTATCTGCTCCTAAGAGAGCCATCGCTCCAAGTGTGAATATTTGTCTCCTCTCCAAGATGTTTTTATTACTCAATGCTACCCAGTTTAAACTCAGGATGAATTGTAAAGCACATCAGGTGTTCTGGGAGCCAAATCCTTCACTGCTACTCTGTTGGGTTTCCTTAATGAAGAAGGGTTAGGTGACTGGCAGGCAGAGGTAAAATTGTTTGCATCTGTCATAGTTTCTTGTTCAGCAATCATCCCCTGTGTGACATCTGCAGGAGGAGTACCATGCTTGTCATTGTATTTGTCCTGCTGCAGGACAATGGTATGTTAGGATGCTTAGGAGGAGTTACCTTTTAGTGCACTGGAGATTTATTTCCAAACAGCAGTGATAGCTTGTAGTCCTGTACAATTATTGATTGCTATTGAATTGTCTTTCACGACACCCAGCATAGATCCAGATGGATCCACTGTGGAAAAAGGAAGTAGTACACAAATATTTATTGCTCTTTTAAATTAAAAGTAGCTGGAGGACATGTATTAGCTAACATTTAATTAAAAAATACAAGATCATCATAATTATACCTGAGAACCAAACAGAACCATGACATACCATTGCCTTAGACACTGACTGTAGTCTTGTGGTTCATGGAACCCCTGCATCTAATAGCAGTCTGGGTAAGTAATTTCATTAGGTTAATTTTTTCCCTCAAGTATTTTTTCCCTGAAGTGTACTTAACATCAGCAGGAGTAATGTGCATTCCTAAATTTGGAAGTCTGTGGCTATGTTCACACTGGCAGCTTAGTGGAAGTCAGGAGAGCTCTCTCAACGTGAAGCTCTCAGCTGTCTCCTGGACCACACAAACTGGATAACTTTTAGAAGAAGCTGAACCAAAACTCTTGTTCCATGAGGGCACCTCCTGTGCTGCAACCAGCAAAGTACTGAGACCTTGGTGCCAGACTAGAGCTGGTTCAAAATAGTACCCCTGATACACATAGTGTGAATTGTCAGCACAAACTGTTTCCCTCAACAAACCTGTTTCTCTTGTGTCTCCCACCACAGTTACTACCTCCAGTCCATGTACTCTTGGCTAAATCCCTTACTCAAGCCAATTTTACCATTACCATCAGTGATATTGCATAAATATTGCAAAAAGAGCAATATATAGCCAAAGATGAAACCATCCCCAGTGTGTTCTCTGACTTACCCAGGTGGAATCATCTAAACAATAAACTCCTGGTTACCCTTGGACAGCTGTGTTTGCAGCCTGCTACACACCCTTAAATATTGCATAGTTACTCTAAAGCTGGTGTTACACTGGATTGAGACAGTGCAGACAGCCCTACACTGACCATCACTCCAAAACCATTACCTCAGTGGAATGATTAAACTGTCTGCAAGAAGCCTTGTTTCACTTAGCGGTAACTCATAACACGGAATGGTTTGAGTAAGAGCAAATGGCTGTGCAGCTGGCTAGGCAGTGATGGAGGATGAGAAACCCAGGCTGAATCTTCTGTGCCCATCTACCATGTCCTTCCATTTGGATCATCAGTTGGAAATTATTTACAGGGGGGCCTAGTAGGGTTTTGATCATGTGCTTAGGTGCTCTGCTAAGACACACCTTGTAAAAGGTAATACAAGAAACAAAAAGCCTGCTCCTTACCATCCTTTTTAATGATTTCAAGGTGAAGGACACATGTCTGACACGGGTATTTTTGTTCTCAGTTCTGCTCAGATAGTATCTCTCCATGGAGATTCAGAATAGGAAACATTCCTGCCTGTTGTTGGAGTCCTTAAGCAGAGGGGAATTCTGCCTGTCTGAAACTGAGGAATGGAGCAGTATGCTCCAGCTTTAGGCACAAGGAGCACTTTCTAACATGTATGACAAAATGGGAAAAAAAGAAAGAAGCAAAAACCCCACTCCTGGGGCAATCATGGGTACTACTGCTGGGATGCAGACTGCTGGACTTATACCTCTAGATTTTCAAAGAGTTACACAGATTTTTACCCATGTAACTCTTTCACAAGGCAAAGAGCCATGCTGATAAGCTGAAACATGGAGGGGTTAGTGTACAAAGAGCCTGACAGATCACTGCATAACCTCTTGCTTTAAGATCACTGTAAATATCAACTAAAAAGATGTATCAATTCATGTCTATAAATGATGACTGTGTTAGTTTCCTAGATACAGTAGCATGACTGTGATGGGCTTTACTGAGTTTCATGAACTTTATATTCCTCTGTGAATGCTCTGAATGCTGCAAACAAAAAGCACAACGGGATTTGTTCGAGTTCTGGCGCACTGGCGACATCTTCACTATGGCTCAGTTGACAGTTAGCAACACCTCCTCCTACCATGCTCTTTCTGGAGAGAGCTGTGGCTAGGAGACAAAAGCATATGTGATAAGTCTTGTCTGATCTCATTCATCTGCCTTTACAAAATGCCCCAGACACCTGGTGGGAGAATATGCTGCTTTTGCTTCCTGCGTTGTTTGCACTTGGGGGTGGGGCAGGGGAACCTTAGGGCATTTTGCAATGGTAATTGCATCAAACATCCTTTTTTTGTTTGGGGTTTTTTTCCCATCATTACTGTGTTTGTTAGAAACAGTTTGGTTTAGTTTCTTTTTGTAGGTAAGACTGGTTGACAGTAGCTTTGTATGTTCAGCCAACCATCAGGTTCCATTAGACTAATAACATCTCACATTTAGTGGTACTCGTATCAGTGTCTCCATATCAGCTGCATTTTAACTTCATTAACAAAAGAAAAGAAATGTGATTCTTATTTTTGTCACACTAGGTTTTGCTGCTCAACTCTTTCTGCACCAATCTACATATTAATATGCATGTTGTAGTCTGTACAGTTGTTCAACATCCCGGTATCTGTTTAATTTATGTCAGACGTCTGTAAAACGAATGCATTGTTCTCCATTTCGGTCTCATAGAGTAAGGAGGATAGTAAATAAATGTGTAAAGCAATCATCTGTGTCTCATTTCAGTTCTCTGCATGAAACCACTCGACATTGAACATTGCATATCTACCACAACAGCAATCCATAGTGTCTTCAGATTTCATTACTTGGCAATGTTACACAGGGATCTCTGGCAGACAAATGTGTACAGAAATAAATCTTCTGGCTATGCAAATAAAGTCAAAATCCAGTACTTTCCAAAGCAATCAAATACAGTACTTCCAAGCCCTCCCCCCCACCCTTCTGTTCAGCATAACATCTCATTACTACTTGCACTGTCATAGATAGAAGAGCTCAAATACCTTTACAAGGGTGAGTCACTGTTGCTGCCTGCAGGATGGAAAGCAGAAGCATGGAAGCAGGTAGCAAGCCTCCATACCTCAGCCTCAGAATACTATTCTGAGGTGGTAGAGAAACCAATCTCTTGTCCAACTTACCAGTAAAACAACCTAGCTTGGACCCCAGCACCTTTTTTCCTTATGTGGCCCCATTTTGTTATAGCCCCGAAACTAAAATTCAATACAAGGTGTAGCAGGGATTATTTGTTTGTTCCTTCAAGGTGAGTCATGGAAATATCTCATTACTTTCCAGGCAAAGTTTCACTGCAATTGCAGCTCTGATAGAGCATTTCTAGTGTTCACAGAATAAGGAATATGATAATTTTTGCCTTCAGAGCAGAAAGGTATCATTTAATTTCTACACCTGAACTGCATGAAGTTCAACAGCAAGCATAAGGCCCTTCCCTAGAGAGGAGTAACCCTCTGCACCAGTACAGGTTCAGGGCCAACCTGCTGGGAAGCAGCTCTGTGGAAAAGGCCAAAGGTATCCTGGGGTGCACTAACTGTGGCCAGCAGGTCAGAGGAGGTTCTCCCCTTCTACTCTGTCCTGGTGAGGCCACAGCTGAGGAAAGGCTGAGAGACCTGGGGCTGTTTAGTCTGCAGAAGACTGAGAGGGGATCCTCTCAATGCATATAAATATCTAAAGGGTAGAGGTCATGAGGATGGGGCCAGAGAGCAGTGAAGGACAAAAGGACCTGGGGGTCCTAGTAGATGTAAAGAATGCCCATGAGCCAGTAATGTGCTCTGTGGCCAAGAAGGCCAGTGACATTCTGGGGTGGATTAAAAGGGCTGCGGTTAGTAGGTCGAGAGAGGTTCTCCTGCCCCTCTACTACACCCTGGTGAGACTGCATCTGGAATGTTGCATCCAGTTCTGGGCCCCACAGTTCAAGGACCTCAGAGAACTGCTTGAGAGACTCCAGCACAGAACCACACAAATGATGGAGTGGAATATCTTCCTTACGAGGACAGACTGAGGGAGCTGGAGCTCTGTAGCTGGGAGAGGAGGAGACGAAGGGGTGACCACATTCATGTTGACAAAGATGTGCAGGGTGAGTGCCCAGAAGCTGGAGCCAGGCTCTGCTGGGTGATGCCCAATGCCAGCACAAGGGGCAGTGGTGGAAGCTGAGGCAGAGGAAGTTCCAGGAAAACAGGAGGAAAAAGCTTTTCTCTGTGAAGGTGACAGAAGACTGCAACAGGCTGCCCAGGGGGGCTGCAGAGTCTCCCTCTCAAGATACTCAAAACCTGCCTGGGTGTGTTCCTGTGTGATCTGCTCTAGGTGACCCTGCCCTGGCAGGGGGGTTGGACCAGATGATCTTTTGAGGACCCTTCCAGCTTCTAACATTCTCTGAGACTCTTTTTAGTGGTGGCCAGCGATAGGACAGGGGGCAGTGGGAACAAACTGGAAGGCAGGAAGTTTCACTGAAACAGGAGGAAAAACACGACTGTGAGGGTGTTGGAGCCCTGGAACAGGCTGCCCAGAGAAGCTGTGAAGTCTCCTTCTTTGGAGGCTTTCCAAACCTGCTTGCACATGTTCCTTTGCAACCTGATGTAAGTGAACCTGTTTTAGCAGGGGGATTGGACTCAATGACCTCCGGAGGTCTCTTCCAACTCCTGCACCATCCTATGATTCTATGATCCATGTCTGCACCTTCATTTCACAGAGGAAAATGTACAAAGGGAAACAACTTCCAAGTGTGAAGAGGTACCTCTGCATAAGCCTGCAGCTGCCTATGCTCTCTGTGAGAGAAGTCTTACTTCAGCATTTCCCCATGGTTAACCCTGCAAGTGATTCTGAACTAATCATCTTGTCTTGTTCTCCTTGGAATTTCTAATCATGACTTCTGCAAAATTAAATCACAGGGACTGCCATCAACGCATCCAGGGCTCTGAATGAACAAAACCATGATGCCAAGAGTGAATTAATGTTGCAAATTGATTTGACAGTCATTGTGATGTGTCTGTTCAAAGGCACTGCCTGTCACAGTAGCTATTTAACAGAGTCTTAGAAAGCTAACGAAGTCTACCAGACTCCAACATTTTAAACAACAGTGAAGGATTCCCCTTTCATGTAGAGCTTTGGGTTGATAGTAGCAGCACTCAGCTGAAGCTCACATTTTCTGGCTTTCTGGCATTAACTATAACTTGCCTTCTCTGCCTCTTAGAATAACAGAATCATTGAGATTGGAAAAGATCTCTAAGAACATCAAGTCCAACTTTCTACCAGATATCTCCATGACCACTAGACCACATTCCAGAGTGCCACATCTACTCATTTCTTGAACAGCTCCAGGGATGGTGATTCTACCACCTCCCTGGGCAGCCTGTTCCAATTCCTGACCACTCTTCCACTAAAGAAATTCTTCCTAATAGCCAAGCTCAGCCAACCTGATATGCAGCTTGAAGCCATTACTCCTTGCCCTGTCGTCAGTTACTTGGGAGAAGAGGCCAACACCAGCCTCACTCCAGCTCCCTCTTGGATTGCTGTAGAGAGCCATTTGTAAGATACCTAAGTCTGCCTCTTTTTGGTACTTTCACAACATTAAAGTTGTTGCAAGACCATCCTCTTTCTCCCAGCCTATTAAAGATACCCAGTGTTCAGGCAGAGTCAAAGAATGCTTTTCCCAAGACCTCGTTTTCAGGCCGGGAACAGTTTCAGAGCTGTTAGCTCCTAGCGCCGGGCACACTAAGCAAAGTACATGCACGTATCAGTAAGTTAGGACTTCTCAAGAAGCAGAGTTTCCTGAGCTGAACTTGTGTATCTTGGGGATAATGCCACAGCAAACAGTGCCAGATGTCAGTCAGTGCTCAGTATATCAGAGAGATCAGTATTTGGCCAGTCACTCCCAGTTGCTCTGCAGAGCTTTAGCAGGCAATCTTCATTCACACAAGGTCTTTTAAATTCATTAACGTGGGTAAACACCATGGATTGCATTGAGGTAAATGCCAAGGAGAATTCCATATCATTTCACCAGTAAAATGAAAATGTGAGAAGCTTTTGCCTCTGGTAGCAAGACAATGGTTGCACTGCACAACATGGCAAGTAACCACTCCTCTTGCCCAGGGAACTCTCATGCCCTGTGGTAAAACATTGTTTTACCACCAAAACTCAGTGATGGAAACATCTCAGTGACTGATGGCATTGTAGTCATCCAGACCATATGAGTATGCAAAAGGGCCTCCAGGAGAGCTGGATGGGAACTTTCCACAAAGCCATGGAGTGACAGGATGAGGAGTAATGGCTTCATACTGGAAGAAGCACCATTTAGATGAGACATGAGGAAGAAATTCTTCACCATGAGGGTGGTGAGGCACTAGAACACAGGTTGCCCAGAGAAGTTGTGTTCAAGTGTTCAGAGCCAGGTTGGATGGGGCCTTGAGCACCTGTGATTGCCTTTTATTCTATTTGAGTCTCTAATGTGGATCTTCATCCGAGGCAGAATAAAATACCCATCAATTCCTTTTCTCTGTATGAATTCATCTCAGCAAAGGGGAGGAGACCTTACCTCTAGAACCACATTACATTTGAGTACAATGCACCCTTTATTCTTTCATACACAGAGTAGCTCAACGAGCTATTAAGATGTTGAGTATTTAAAGCATACAATGAGATCTACAGTTTAAGCTTCAGAAATCATCCAAACAGCTTGCAAGTACTAATAGCACTCTCAACAGCAGAAACTCAGCCTTTCATTTATTTTTAAATCCCCCTTTCATTCTGTTCCACAAAGTGCATTTACTTACAAAGGAAACAGCAGACATCTGTAACACTGAATCAAGTAATCCAAGTTGGGAAAGGCTAAATGGGAACACACACATTGGGTAATACTCTGCTCTTCACCAGGTCCTATGGAGTTCCACTCATTTTCTCTTACAATTTCTCCAGTTAATTAGTCAGAAAGCTTTTCCTTTCCTCCAGACCAGAGTTCTGTAAGGAATGTGCCCCCCCTTAGAAGCAACAGTATCCATCCACAAAGGGGAGGAGTACTTTTACAGTGACCTCCAGACCTTCCACATGACCTGTCCTGCAGTTTGGACCTCACCATGGGAATTCCCCAGCACTCTTGTGACTGTGGAGGAGGAATTCACTGCTTCAGCCTTGACACTTTTGTCTGCAAAGGCCAAACCATTTGAAAACACAGCAGATGCATGCCCAGGTGACCATGGAAGGAGAGAAGAAGGCTGCACAGCCATAGCTGTTTATTCTGGTTTTCATTGCAGAGCAGTCTCCCCCAATGACTTCTCCTTCCAGAAGTGTACTGCATCTAATGGCCTCTGCATGCTCAGTTCAGGAACAAGACCCATGCAGGTCTGCATGAAATTATGCTTGGAGGATCTTGGTACACCCACAAATCACATCCCCCACTGAACGGAAAGTTACTGTCAGTAATTTCTAGACAGGTAAGATTTTCCAAGATCTGTTATTTTGACTATTCCACCAGAACTCTGATCCTTTACTTCCATCAGTGGTATTCTTGTAACAGAGTTTTCAAGCTTCTATTCCTTTAAATTTTTCCCTCATTCTATATTGCATAACTATTACCATTGAACTAATTTAATAAGGTATATTGTAGAAGAGCAGAACTTTGGCTGCCTAAATGTGCCACAAGAGCATGAAACCATCTCTCTCACCTTTGTCCCAAAGTACCTGCAAACAATACTGTATAACAGCTATTATCACTGACAGTCTGCTTCAGGCTTGTGAGGATTTTAACATCCATATCACTCGAGTTCAGTCAGCCTCACAGCTCAGCACTGGTGGTTAGATTGAAAAAGAATCTATGCTGCAACACTCCTGGAGAATAATTACAGTGTGTGAGCCAGGAAGCAGGTTTGTCATGCACCAAAAGACTGCAGTACAACCTGCCTGAGAAAGCTCAGCGCCTTTGGGGCAGAAAGAAGGATACACTGGATGAACACCACAAAAACTTGCAGGCAGGAAAGGGACCTTGAGAGTTTTCAGCACACAACTTCTTTTTTCCCACCTCATTGGCTTCTCTGGTAAGTATTTTTAATAGGACTCCTGATTCTGGTTGAGGTTAAGATGAAAATATGTAAGCCTAATTCACAGAGGGATCTAAAAGCCAGGCCTTCAGAGCAAGGAAACTGCTACATTTTGCAGTATTTGTGCAGAAAAAAACTAGAGTATTTTGGCAGGACTCTGAAACTGCTTTAGTGCTAGAATGTATGCCAGAGCCCTGCACTGGGGCAACGAAGCAAAATATTACTTGGTCAGGTAAGTAGCAGTAAGAAATGTCACTGGTTCTCAGGGACTCTTCCAACAAATTTAAAAAGGAGGAAAGAATCAAACCTCAGCAACTTAACCTAACACTGCTGCAGTCCATGAACTCTGACCAGCCTGTCAAAGGCTGACAGCTCAACAGCCTCTGCACTCTGGCAGGGAATTCTGTCCAGCCCATTAGCACACAGAGCTAATGTGTGTGACACACAGACACGTACAGACCTATACAGCCAGCCACAGACAGATACTCAGAGTCCTCACACACTGACAATACCAACGGCCTCTTCCTGCTCTCCTCTCTGGCACAACAGGGACAAAGTCCCCTGGGCTCAGGCACTCAGAGCCCTCACCCAGGAGGGAGTTGGAAAGTAACTCAATAAGCAGACAGAACAGACTGTACTGATGAGCACACCAAGCAGCCAACTACTTCCATGCCACCTTTTCATCGTCTTGTGCCTCTATTTCCCCACACTCATCCCTCCTCCGTATCACCTCTCTTTCCTTGCCTTTGGTTTCTCCCACCACACATCTGTGCAACCCCCAAATCACTGAGCCCAACCATGGCCACTAAACCATGTCCCAAGTGCCATGTCCACACATCTCTTGAACACCTCCAGAGATGGTGACTCCACCACCTTCCTGGGCAGCCTGTTCCAATGCCTGACCACTACTGCAGGAGAGAAATTTTTCCTAATACAAATTTCCTAATAAATGCTCTTCCACTGCACCCCACATTGTCCCCTATCCCTCAGCAGCACCAGAAAGGTGATCAAAAAAGCCACTCCTGATGACTGATAGTGATGGGTTTCATGTCTGGACATGGGGTGGGGGGCGGACTGGGGCTTTTGGGGCAGCCCTGGGAGGGACCTGAATACAGGAGTCTGGAGTTTGGGTTCCCACCTTCCACAGTGGCCTGTCTCTTCTGGGCTCAGAGATGTGGTGGGTCTGGGAGTACCCACAGCAGATGATGATTTGGGCTCTCTCTACCCCATCACTGCTTGTCATCGCTCTTTTGTGGGTGTGCAAATGAGCTGTTACACATAACACAGAGTACCCTAAAACAACAGAAGGGCACAGGCTGCCAGGAGGAGCACTACATTAAAATGGTACTTTCCTAGATGAAAAGTTACTTGCAGTAGAAGCAACTTTACACATTGTTTTCAACTTCAAGAGACAGTGCTTTAAAGCACTGTCCTCTGATGCCACTCACCAGGCAGGCAGAAATGTACTGCTGTAAGGTACACAGCTATCTTGGACTTCACAGGTTGTGAGTCTGGAGATAATTTAGATACAAAAATTCACCTGCAAGGAAAGATGATAACCAAAGGAAAGTCTGACAACACCAAAGTGTTTGTCAATGAACACAGTGCAGAGACACTGCGCTGGTATTGGAGCGCTTGCTCCAGGTCAAAGTGACTACTTCAACTTCCCCAAGCACACTTCCAAGAAGCTCTGATGTCTCTCTCCATTTGAACCACTGCAGTCAGAATCCTCTGGAAGCACAGAAGACCTGAATAGGGTCCATGCCCCACAAAAGTCAACAGTTTGCAGGTTTGTTTCTCCTGTTGTTCGATCACAGTTATTTTCACAGAATCACAGGGACCTCTGGAGATCATCAAGTCCAACCTCCCTTCCAAGGCAGGCTCATCTACAGAAGGTCACACAGGGACACGTCCAGGTGGGTTTGAAATGTCTCCAGAGATGGGAGACCACCAGCTCTCTGGGCAGCCTGTTCCAGTGCTCCAACACCCTCAAAGTAAAGAAGTTCCTCCTCACCTTTAGAATGAGCTTATGTTCAAGTTTGTGCTCATTACCCCTTGTCCTGTCACTGGGCACCACTGAAAAATGGTCCCATCCTCCTGATACCCACCCTTCAAGTGCTGGTAAATATTAATGAGATTCTGCCCCAGCCTTCAGAGTAAAAAGACCCCATTCCCTCAGCCCTCCTTCAGAAGTGTTCCAGCCCCCTTAACATCTTTGTAGCCCTTTGCTGTACCCCGGTAAGTCCCTGTTCTTCTTGAACCAGAAAGCCCAGAGTTTTGAGCTTTGATATACCTTCTTATCACAGCTTCTGCTGCAACCCCCTCAAAATGCATGCTCAACTAAAGATTAATGCTTACAGACCTCACTGTTTGGTCTGTTTCATGCCATCACTCACACTAACACTTAACACGTTGGGAATTTTGATTCCTGAGACTGTCAGCAGCCTGGTAATGCTTGCCACAGTTTCAGGCTTGATGTTATCCTGAAACATTATCTGAAGTACAGTAAGTAACAGCAAATTTGCCTAGTCTAAAGAATCCATGCCCTTGAAGCTGTGATGGCAGATACAGCTGTAAACACACCTTTAACATTACTACAACATAGCTTAAAACTACTGCCGACACAAAGTCTCTTTCAAAGTGCAATCTAAATCTTACAGCCTATAAATAAAGAGGTCTAAACAGATGACCTTCTTTATCTTGAGTTGTGGATTTTTTTTCTCTGTTTGACCACAATTTGTTTATGCTACAGCCAGGCTGCTGAAGGTGCATGTATGTAACCGCGGGAGCCAAAGGCAGCAAGGACCTACCCCACACCTTCACTGCTCTCCGCTGTCATACTGCTCCTCCTAGGGGGAAAGCTAAGCTCCCGTTCCTTTCACCAGACCTACCAAAAGGCTATTTCATGAGAACCCTTCTGCCCTCCAGCATTTGCCTCAAACTCGCCTCCTCACAGGCTGCCTTCTTTCTCCTGAGGCTGAGCACTTTACAACGTGCACAGGGCTGCCTCGTCAGACAGACGCACTCCACACTCCGGCTAGTTCAGTGCCCCTTCACAGTCCGTTCCGCGGTTCATTGCGAAGCCCAGGCTTCCACTCAGCAGCTTCCTTCAGTCTCCTAGGGATGCGCGGAGGCTCTCACGGCCACCCGTTCCAAGCAGGACACTCCTTCAACTCCTCAGGCTCTGTCCCCCACAGTCACTACCACTCACACTGCCACACCAAACTTTCTCAGGATGCGGCAGGAGGGGAAAGCTCTCAAATCACCAGCGAGGGCGCACGCCTCCCAAAGCACTGCTGCGAGCCGCTCACTCCTCCCTAGCCCCGCCCCGCCCCGCCCCGCCCCGCAGGGGGGATCCCACACACCGCCCGGGCAGCGCTGAGCCCGCGCTCCGCAAGCGGGGCCGCGCGCCCGTCACGTCACGGCCGCGCCCGGCTCAGGCCGCGCCTCGCCCCGCCCCCCTGGAGGTGACGCAAGGGACTTGTCAAAGCGGCGTCGCCGATTGGCTGCGGCGCGGCGGAGGGCGAGGCGCAGCGTTTGGTGCGCGGTTTGAAGATGGCGGTGGGAGGCGGCGGGGGCGCCATCCCCCTGGGCTCAGTGGAAGCCTTGGCCGCGGACTGGATGCTGGAGTTCGCCTGCTACTGCCTGTGCCGGCACTTCGGGGAAGAGCGCCCAGCGGAGTTCCAGCGGTGGAGGGACGTGGCGCAGGGTGAGAGGCGCGGGCGGCGGTTGTCGGGGTTGTGGGGGTCCTTGTGGTCCTCACGCCGCTGCGGGCGCAGGGCGGGCGCTGCCCCCCGCAGGCTTGCGAGGAGCTCTGTAGCACGCTCGTTCCGTGAAAGAGCGTCTTGTGGGTACGGGAAACCGAATCGCAGAGTCGTGGAACAGTTTTGGTCGGAAAAGACTTTGAGGTGAAGTCCAGCCCTTCTCTAACTCCGCCAAGGCTGGTGCTAACCCATGGCCCTCAGCACCACATCTCTGCCTCTCTGAAACACCCCCAGGGTTGGGCATTCAACCACCTCCCAGGGAGCCTTTTCCAGTGCTTGAGAACCCGTTCAGTGAAGAAGTTTCTTTTCATAAACAACCTAAACCTCCCCTGATCAACTGCGGTCCATTTCCTCTTGTCCTGTCGCTTGTTACTAGGGAGAAGAGACCAACACCCACCTCACTCCAAACTGCCTTCCAGTAGTTGTGGAGAACAAAGCCTCCCCTCAGCCTCGTGTTCTCCAGACTAAGCAACCCCTGTTCCTTCAGCTGCTCCTCACAAGGACTGCTCTCCAGTTAGTTTTGATGAGATTTCCAGCGCTTTGAGGGCTTCAGAGGATTGCTGGACTGTGTGCTCTATGTTGCATTGGTATTTGGCTATTTCATTGCATTGTCGTGGCAACCCTGAATGAAACTATGAATAAACCCATGGATGTCCTCTCCTTTTCTGAGTCCCCGTTCTCTGCTGGGGACAGGTCATGGGATGATAGAGCAACTGCTGTAGGTTAGCTCTGTGTAGGGACTAACTGCACACAATGATTAATGGTGGTTCTCAGTGTGTTCCCTGACCCTCCTAGCTCAGGAGGTCAGTTATCCTGCAGTCTTCTGCCTTACTCTTGAAAATGGAGGCAAAGAAGGTATTTAGTACCTCAGCCCTTTCCTCATCTTCAGTTACAATATTCCTCTCTGAGGTTCTCCTTGCCCCTCTTTACCATTTACATACTCACAAAAATGCTTCTTATTGTCCTTCACAGCAGTGTTCAGCTTGAGTTCCAACTGGGCTTTTGCCTCTCTAATTTTTCTTCTACATGATCTAACAACATCCTTAAACATATCTGGAGTTGCCTCCCCCCTTTCCAAAGGAGATATTCCCTCTTTTTTCCCCTTAATCCCTTCAAGAGCTGCTTTTCCCCCAGGCCCAGAGCCTTCCTCTTGGATCATCTTGTGGCACATGGGCACAGCCTGTTCCTGTGCCTTCAAGAGCTCCTGCTTGAAGTAGGTCAAACCATCCTGGACCCTTTTGTTCTCAAGGGCTGCTTCCCAGGGTACTCTCCAGGTTAGTTGCTTAAATGAGCTGCAGTCTGCCCTCTGGAAGTCCAAGGTCATGGTTCTGTTGTTGCTCCTCCTTATTTCCCTGCATATTGAAAACTCCACTGTCTCATGGTGGCTGCAGCCTAGACAGCTTCCTACCATCACCTCTCCCACCAGCTCTTCTCTGTTTGAGAGCAGCAGGTCAAGCAGGGCCTGCCCCTGGGAGGCTCACTTAACAGCTGTGACAAGAAGCTGTCCTCCATACACCCTAGGAACCTTCTGGACTGCCTCCTTTCTGCTGTGCTAAGCTCCCAGCAGATGTCTGGCAGGTTAAAGTCACCACAAGAACAAGGGCTGGCAATCTTGAGACCACCTCCAGCTGCTTGTGGAATACTTCATCCACCTCTTCATCCTGGTTGGGTGGTCTGTAACAGACTCCAACCAGGATGTCAGTTTTCTTGGCCTTCCCTCTTATTTTAACCCACAGGCACTCAATCCTTTCATCCTTCAAGTTCTGTGGCATCAAGAGATTCCCTAATATGCAGGGTCACCCCTCCTTCTCTTCTCCCTTGCCCATCTCACCTGGAGAGCCTGTAACCCCCCAGTGCAGTGCTCCAGCCATGTGAGTCATGCCACCACACTTCTGTAGTGGCAACTACTCCATAGTTTCCCTGGTGTACCAAGGCTTCCAGTTCCTCTTGTTTGTCACCCATACTGCATGCATTGGTGTACCTGCACTCCATCTGGGCTGCTGGTTTCACCACTGACTCTAGCTTACCTCCCTTTGTCTCCTCTCTGGAGACTCTGGTTTCACCACTTTCCCCCTTCAAACCTAGTTTAAAGCCCTCCCAATGAGCCCTGCCATCTCTTGTGCCAGGGTCCTTGTGCCCTTTCTAGATAGATTCAGCCCATCTTGGTCCAGCAGGTCAGGTGCAGTGGGAGTTGCCCCTTGATCAAAGAAGCCAAAATTCTGCTGCTGGCACCATCCCCTGAGCCATTTGTTGATGGCATGGGTTCCCCTGGTCCTCTCACCCCTGCCACTGAGGGAACTGGCAGAACACCACTCGAGCTCCTGCCCCAGCAAGGGACCAAGAGCCTTGACTTCCTTTTTTGATTGTCCTGCTGCCCTTCTTACCAAGCTCATCACTACCAGCTTGGATTGCCAAGATACAGTATTCTGCCTGCTTCCAACATTTCCAAGCTCTGGCTCCATCTTCAGGGCATGATGATGGTGCTTATCTCTGTCACTGAACTCATCCAAACCCCTTCTGAACTTGAACTCTGTTCTCTGCTATGGGAGATGCATGAGTGTGATTACAGCAAGTGGCACGTGGCTGATGTTCTAAGCAGTGTTCATCTTATTTCCTATTTTGGCTCTAGGAATGAAAAGCTTCTGTATCACCTGTCCTCATGGAAACAGCTGTAAATATGTCCTTCCAAGCCCCAGTGACAATATGTGGGGGAAATAAGCTTGGAGAAGAGGAGTTTGAGGGGAGACCTCATTGCTCTCTACAGCACCCTGAAAGGAGGTTGGAGTGAGGTGGAGGCCAGTCTCTTCTCCCTTATATCTATCAGATGAAAAAACAAGAGGAGATGGTGTGAAACTGTGCCAGGGAAGGTGTGGGTTGAGTATTACAGGAAATGTCTTTACTGCAAGAGTGGTCAGGGATTGGAACAGGCTGCCCAGGGAGGTGGTGGAGTTGCCATCCCTGAAGAAAGGTGTGGCCATGGCACTTGGGGACAGGGTTTAATGGCCATGGTGGTGTGGGCTGGATGATTGGACTGGGTCATCTTAGAGGGCTTCTCCATCCAAAACAGTTTCTTGATTTCTCTCCTACATTTGTGCTTCTGACTAACCTCTCGTTGGAGCTTTTGCTGCCCTCAGTCTGTCAGTTGCTCTAGCAATGTATAAGTGCTTCCAGTCTGCATGTGGGTCATGTTTTGTGGGTGTTCCATAGAAGTGTCCTCAGGAGCAGACAGTTGTCTTTGTAGGGGGCTAGCAAGCAAAACCAAGCTTCATTTGTTTATGTAAGATGCTGGGGTCTTCTAAATGGACTCAGCTGTGATGCATCTTCCCACCACATTCCTGCTGTGAACAGCAAAAGGGATAGGCTTTGCTGGACAAGCTCCTAAATGCAATGTCAGTTCTTTTAGCATGGAAGAATCTGAACTAAATCAGTTTAATCACTTCAAAACCAATGAGAAGCTTGGAGGTCTCAGTGAGATGAGATTCCCTCAGTGTGTGGTGTGTTCCTCACCACACTGTGGCAGTGCTGGAGCAAAACTGACTTGGAGCTTTTTCCTTTTTTCCAGCTCTTCTGACTGGCCTCTCCAGAATATCTACACAGCAGAGAAAAAAGGTGTATGTCTGTCAGCTTTTGATGAGTGTTGCAGAAGGAAAGGAGCTTGGTAAGTACTCACTTTCTTCTTTTCTGAGTTGTTTTAAATAGATTTGGGTGAACTCCCACAGAGGTGTTTTGGGTGCAGAGCTTTTTGCATCACTTCTGCTGGGCATATATCTAAAATCCCTTTTTGCTCTCTCTTCCACATGTGACTGAGCTGTATGCAGGACCTCTTATTCTCTGACTCAGCTGCTTTGAGTTTGACACACTGCTGCTTAAATTATAGACACTTTTTGTGTCAGAGCAGCAGCAACAGAACAGTTATGTTGGAAAAGATTGGCTGGATTTTAGTAAGCAGCATTTGCAAGGTGGAAGCACAGAATGTGTGATTTTCTCTGCACATGTAGCTCTGGAGGTAAGAGGAGGGCAGACAGAAGGCAGAAGAATGGATAAATAGGATGCCTGCCCTTAGAGTCATAGAATCAACAAGGGTGGAAAAGACCTGAGAGGTCATCAAGTCCAACCTGTCACCCAGCACCTCCTGACTACTAAACCATGGCACCAAGTGCCACATCCAATCCCTTTCTGAACACCTCCAGGGACAGTGACTCCACCACCTCCCTGGGCAGCACATTCCAATGGCTAACAACTCTGTTTCTTACAAGACTGTGAGACTTGAAGCTGGCAACAGGTCTGTGGGACTCATTCACTGGCATGGTTCCTGTCTGGGTGTATTCAGGATGTGGGAGTTCAGCCAGGTTGACTTTGCTTCCATGCTGGCTTTCTGGAAGTCTTCACTGCTTTTGCTGCAAGTTTTCACTGTTTGATAAAACTCCTTGGGATTTAAGGAGTTCAGAAGCAGTCCTGGCAGCATGAACATGGAAGAAGCCAATTCTAGCCAAGCAGTGCTACAAAGGCTTGGGTTTAGTGTGGTGCTTGTTTAAATGCAGTGTGTTAGGTTGTCAGGTAATGACACTTCTCTGGAGTTGGTTCAGCTTGAGACTCAAGTTCTAATATTTAAAACAAGTTCATCATGTACAAAGCATGAAACTCTTCTAATAGTGATTGATAACTTACTGAAGTCGTACAATGTGTGGTTTTATCTATCACTGTATAGAGTGAGCTGTGCAGTGAGGAGGTGCCATGTGTTTAGCTGCAGAATGGAAGCTGATAGATTGGAAATCTCATTTCCATGTTACGTAGAAAACTGATCTGTGGTGTGGTGCTTTCCTGGTTCCATTGCAGTTGTGAAAGCATTTCAGCCTTCAGACAGAGTAGGCTGTTTCAGATGCCAGCCCCGAGTTAAACACTTTGGTGTCACAGTAGTGTGGAAAAAAATAAAATCACAGAATCAAACCAGGTTGGAAGACAGCTCTAAGATCAAGTCCAACCTATCACCCAACCCTATCTAATCTAAACCACAGCACCAAAGGGCCTCATCCAGGCTCTTCCTAAACACCTCCAGGGATGTCGACCCCACACCCTCCTCGGGCAGCACATTCCCATGGCCAATCTCTCTGTGTGGGAAGAACTTTCTCTTCACCTCCAGCCTAAACCTCCCCTGGCACAGCTTGAGACTGTGTCCTCTTGTTCTGGTGCTGGCTGCCTGGGAGAAGAGACCAACTCCTACCTGGCTACAATCTCTCTTCAGATAGTTGTAGAGAGCAAGGAGGTCTACCCTGAGCCTCCTCTTCTACAGGCTAAGCAACCCCAGCTCCCTCAGCCTCTCCTCACAGGGCTGTGCTCCAGACCCCTCCCCAGCTTTGGTGCCCTTCTCTGGACACTTTTTAGCAGTTCAACATCTTTCCTAAACTGTGGAGCCCAGAACTGGACACAGGATCAAGCTGTGGCCTAACCAGTGCTGAGCACAGGGCAGAATGACCTCCCTGCTCCTGCTGGCCACACTGTTCCTGATGCAGGCCAGGATGCCATTGGCCCTCTTGGCTGCCTGGGCACACTGCTGGCTCATGTTCAGCCTACTGTCAACCAGCACCCCCAGGTCCCTCTCTACCTGGCTGCTCTCAGCCACTCTGACCCCAGTCTGTAGCTCTGCCTGGGGTTGTGGCCAAAGTGCAGCACCTGGCACTTGGACTTGTTGAATGCCATCCTGTTGGACTCTGCCCATCTGTGCAGCCTGGCAAGGTCCCTCTGCAGAGCTCTCCTACCCTCTAACAGATCAACTCCTGCCCCCAGCTTGCTGTCATCTGCAAACTCACTGCTGATGGACTCAATGCCCTCCTCCAGATCATCAATAAAGATATTGAACAGGCTGGGGCCCAGCACTGATCCCTGGGGCACACCACTGGTGCCTGGCTGCCAGCTGGCTGTGGCACCATTCACCACCACTCTCTGGGCTCAGCCTCCAGCCAGTTCCTACCCCAGCTCAGAGAGCTGCTGTCCAAGCCAGGGGCTGACAGCTTGGCCAGGAGTTTGCTGTGGGGGATGGTGTAAAAATAAACAAAACAAACAAAAAACCCCCAAACAACCAAAAAATCCAACCCCCCCCTCAATATTAATTCACAGATTGCATCAGGTTAGAAGGGACCCTCAAAGGTCATCTTGTTCACCTCCCCTGCAGTCAGCAGGAACACCTCCCACTAGATCAGGCTGCACAGGGCCACATCAAGTCTGATCTTGAATGTCCCCAGGGATGGGCTCTCAACCATGTCTCTGGGCAACCTGTTCCTGTATTTTACCTCTCTGTAAAGAACTTCCTCCTGATGTCCTACATTAATCTGCTCCAGTTTCAAACCATTGTCCCACTGTGCCCTTCTGAACAGTCCTTCTCCAGCCTTCCTGTAGGCCCCCTTCAGATATTGAAATGCTTCTCTCTGCTTGAGCCTTCTCTTCTCCAGGCTGAACAACCCCAACTCTCACAGCCTGTCTTCATAGGAGAGATGCTCCAGCCCCCTGATCATCTTTGTGGTCCTCTCCCTCCTACACCCTCTCCAGCAGGTCAATGTCCTTCTTGTGTTGGAGGCCCCATATCTGGACACAGGACAGGACTCCAGGTGAGGTCTCACCAGAGCAAAGTGGCAGAGTCACCTCTCTCAACCTGCTGGCCATGCTGCTTTTGATGCAGGCCTGGATGCCATTGGCCTCTGGGCTGCAAGTGCCCATTGCTGGCTCCTGTCCAGCTTCTCATCCACCAGCACCCCCAAGTCCTTTTCTGCTGGGCTGTTCTTGATCTCCTCATCTCCCAGACTGGACTTATACCTAGGATTTCCCTGACCTAGGTTCAGGACCTTGCACTTTGCTTTGTTGGACCTCATGAGAGTCTTCTCAGCCCACCTCTCCAGCCTGTCCACATCTCTCTGGGTGGCATCTTGTCCTTCAGTCTTACCAGCCGCACCGCTCAGCTTGGTACCATCTACCGACCTGCCAAGGGTCTGGCTGTCTGTGTCACTGAAAGACTGTTGAACAAACCCCAAGGGCCATCACCTGTCTCCATCTGCACACTGAGCTGTTGGCCACTACTCTTTCTATGTGATCATCAAACCAGTTCCTTATCCACTGAAACCCATGTCTCTCCAGTTTAGAGAGAAGGATGTTGTATGGGCCTGTGTCGAAGGCTCTTCAAGAGTCCAGATAAATGACATCTGTTGGTGTTCCCTTGCCCCCTGATGATGTCACACTACTTGATTGAAGCAAGGAGAGAAATACCAAGTGTTTCCTTTTTGATGTATTTGTCTCTCACTGCAGCAGCTATCTCCTGGGCAGCAGTGTTTACCTTTTGTCTGGAAAACAACTTGAGCAATGTAAGGAATAAGAAGATACTGAGAGATTCCACTAACAAGTGAGGCTGTAGCTGAGTGAACATCTTGAGCTCAGCTGGCAGTGAGCTGAGAAACAAGCAGTCTGTGCTCTTGCCAGCTCCTGCTGCATCTGCTGTTGGCACGCCGGCGTGCGGGTGTGCCCTCACGGGACTGGCAGGCTCCTTCTGAGGTGTGCAGGGGATAGTCATCTGGCTGGGCTCCACTTCTGCCAGAGCTAACCCCTGACAATGTTTGCTGGCAGGTTGCATGAACCTTAGTGATGGCAAAAGTGGTGCAGGGACAGAGGGCTGCTTCTGCTGTTTCAGTGACACTCCCATGTTACCCTGCTTGAATTTCCCTCTTGGTTTAACCCCTTCAAATACAACAAAAAGTCAAGACATGGAAATACAGACTTGAGGCAAACAAACAGCTTAGGGTAGTGGATATATGACAGAATTAACAGTATCAGTATGAAGTGTTTTGATGCCAAGCTTAGTGTTATTAGTGGCAGCCCTGATACCCAGAGGTAAACTTGGCACTACTGCAAGTGGCATTTGAAGTGAACAACAATTAGCAGACATCATCTCATGCAACAGTCATGTTATTAGCAAGGGTAGGAAGAATTTGTCTCTCTGAAAAGAGAGTTACTGTAGGTCTCAGATATGCTTGGAGAGAGACTAAAAATTATTTGAGGGGAAAAAACTGAAATCCTATACAGTGCCTGTTACTTTATGGGCTCTAGCATAATGGAGTTAGCTTTAGCTCATGGTTTTTAAATACTGAGGCTGTTCTCTGTTTTCAACCCCCATCAGAATGGCATTTTAAAAACGAGGAAAGGATTTCACCTTTGGAATCTGCTCTGTCTTTCTGGACTTTACTTGAAAGGGAAGAAATGAAACTGGATAAGCTTCATGAAGATATTCGCCGCCTGCTTCAAATTCAGGTCTGTATGACTCTGTTCAGAGTGCTCGGGGGTGCTGCCCATTTATTCTGCTAGAGCAGGGCTCCTTCCACAGAAAGCTTGGGCTGTCAGCAGGCTGAAGTGAGTTTGCTAAGTTTGTTGTATTTGCAAGTACAGGGTAAAAAGATCTGTACAGGGGACCTGTTGCTGTTTATCCCAGTCTGAAAAGGAGAGCTGCCAGCCCGAGATCAGCTTCAAGGCAGTAGTACCTTGGGCTTTGAAATGCTATGAATAGCTTGCTTTTTGCACTTTCTGCTTAAAAGTAATTCTTTGTACCAGAACATCTCTGATTTCAGACAGAAAACATGGCAGGTACTAGGACTGGGAAGGTTTTTCAGGGAGAGATGGAAGCAATACTTGGTAGGACAGCATGGGGTATTTCACATCACATGGGGAGGTTTGGGGCATTTGTACATGAGGTTTAATGTTCAGAACTAACTGTTCCAGTGAGATAATTGTTTGTGACTCTGAAATACATAATCCTGGATTTTGAAGTCTTGCAGAGCTGTAAAAGCATGGATTCTATGGGTGATTTTTCCCTGAGTCTCAGGTGAAGTGTGTTTCAGCATATCTGCTTACATTTGTCGTAGGCTGTAGCAGTCCATATGGAAAAAGGATATTTCAAGGAGGCTGCTGACATTCTTGAAAGGCTGTTTACAGACTCGGAATCAGATAAGGTAGTAACTTGCTTAGCTTGCATTAAGCTCTTATTTTCAGAGAAGATGGGAACGAGTTTCCAAAGCTAGGAAATTCTGCCTGCATACTGCCTGTGCAGACACCTACACATCTCAGGCACTGGTAAATGAAAAAGGAAACTTGTGGCTAGGGGATTGATGGAAATAATGGGTGATTTGGTGAGTAAAAGGCTTCTAGCAGCAGTTTTTCTTCACTGTGGGCAGCATCAGTCCAAACTGCATCCTGTTTCCCACCTGCAGTGAGGATAGAAGTGTCACTACAGACTGTGGGAGTCTGGTATTACTGTTTTATCAAACTAAAGGCAGTGTAAGTCTGCTGTTAGAGACACAGGACCTCTCATAATTAGTCTGCTGACCTTTTCTCAGACATTGCAGCGTAGTCTGGTGTCTCTGTTAGTGTCCTTACATACTGAAGCAAGCATCACAGGGAAGGAAAACTCACTAGCATCTGTAGTATAGAGTGGATGTTATAGCCCTCCCCAGAAAAGAAAGCACATGTAGGTCAGGCCACCAGCTGGTCTGATGTTTACCTCATCATTCAGAAAGATCCAAGGTTGAGTGCACAGCTCCCTGACAGCCAGTGCAGAAACCTGAATTTGCTGGGCAAGGGAGAGAAGTGCAGAAGGGCTGCAGGCAAAAGGAGAAAAGGGCAAAGATGCTGCTTCTCTCTTCCTCTGGTATATTAGGACATGCTCTATGTAAATAATAGCATGTGTATACCTACTCTTCAGATACACTGCTGGTAGAATTCAGAGGTCAGGCAAGTGGAGGCTGTTGTGATGGTATTTAAATTCATAAATTAGAATGCAGCCTGGACACAGAAGTTCAGTCTTGGCTCTGGTGGGCTCTCTAAGGTGCAGAGTGGTTGGTAGACAAAATGTAGTTAAACTGTCAGTGTCAATGTGTCCTGAATGCTACTACACTATCAGTCCTCTTCCTGAAGGCTGTAAACACCTTTCAGTGGTAGTCTTTTTGAGGCAGCAAAGGAGAAAAGATAAACCAGTAATGAGTGGCCTCCTCTGGGGGTTTTGCCCTGTTTATAACCCTGCATTCACTGTTGTTCCTAAAGGGAATTAAAATGGTCCCTGGAAAGCTATGCTCAGCCATTTACTAAGCACATAAAGTAAACTGGTACTATGCCTAGTTAACTTTAGAATCCTTTCAAACTGTATCCTGAAGTTGCTTCAGTCCTGATGTTTACCTGTGTGTGTCCTGTTCTGTACAGATGCCAGCTTTACTGCAGGATGTATTCTTGTGTTGTACAAAGCTGTGTTTTTTCATAGCCTCTAAGGGTGAAGCTGGCAACCATACTTAAAAGCAAGGATCCATATGTCCCCTTTCTCCAGAACTTCAGTTATAATCATTTGATAAGCAAAATCAAGTCTTACATTGAACTTTTCATGAAAGAAAATGAGAATAACTTCTTACTACAGGTATGTCAAAACCATTTCCAGAATGTATTGTGCAGTAGGTACCTGCTATGATAAATAAGTTTCTACTTTCAGGGAGGTTCAGACAATAGTCAGTTACTGTGTTAGATGAAAAGGAAGTTTTATCTCCTTTTGGATTGTCTTGTGAGATAAAAAATACATGTTTAGAAGCAGTAAGACTCCCCTAAAGTATCCTCTGTGAATGTTTGATTTGAAAAAGAGGAACACTGCATAATCACAATGAGGTCTGTTGTTAGTGTATGCTTAAGAGAAGCAGTTCTGATCTGAGGCTCACTAAATGATAAACTAGCTACCCAATGTAACTATATCTAGGTCTTAATCTACATGACTTCTGGGACTGAAACATGAAGACCTGTTAATCTGGCTAAAACTCTTGGAATGTCCAAAGAGAGATTCTTGCTTTCCTGTAAATAAAACTGTACCTTGCAAAGCAGCTTGCTCAGAAGTGATTTAAAATTGGCAAGCACAACATTCCTCCTGCAGCTCATCTTCAGGAGGATTGCAAAGAATGTCTCTTATGCTTGCTTCCTAGAAAAGCATATTGAATTACTCAATTACAGAAGCACAAACATCCAAAGGTAATAAGAAGCAAATTTTAGATAGACAAATCAACCTTGAGTTCCTCTGAGGTTGTCATACTCTGCAAAAAGAAACCACTGAACTTACTAAACGTGTTTCACTTGCTGGCAGCTTTCAAGTTTTGATTTTCAAAGCTATTTCTTTGAGTCCAAGAGGAGATGGAGGTTTGGAGGTGTTGGAAAAGGCCTGGAACTCCATAGTAGCATAACTACACACTATTTGCTGCACTCACTGCTTGCTCATCTGCACCAGCGTTGCAGATCTGACTTCTGAAGGCTTTACTTTGGGCTGAGTTACTCTGGGATGTGAAGGAGATGGCTTTGTGGAAAGTTCCCACTTCTGTTGTGCAATGCATGTAGCTTTCACAGCTCCACTCTAGCTTTAACTGTTAGTATCTCTTATCTTTCTAAGGGTACCATGTGTAGAGGTGGAATAGTAGAGGCCATCTGGTCCAACTGCCATGCAGAGTCAGCAAGGGACATCTGCAGCTAGATCAGGTTGCTCAGAGCCCTAAACAACCTGGCCTGGAAAAGAGGGCATATACCACTTACCTGGGCAACCTAGGCTAGTGTTTCACCACCCTCATTGTAAACATTCTTACTTCTATCTAGTGTAAGTCTACCTTCTTTTGGTTTAAGCCCATCACCTCTTGTCCAATCACAACAGCTGCACAGCCAGATTTTTTTTTCTCACTGGAGCACTAAGTTTACTTTAACCTTCTAGAGCAGCTGATAATGAAGTGGCAAGAATGACCTCATCTGGACTTAGGGGAAAGTACAAGTCTTACAATTCTCTGGACATTCTATAGAGATCCTTCCTCCTTTGGGGAATGGAGAACCAACAATCTTAATTTGTGGCAGGATGTCAGGCAGTTCACTTACTAATACAAGACAGGTTGTATTGAAAGCCTGAAGTCTGATTAGAAGTGTCTCCTGAAAGTGTCCTAGGTATGCTTGATCCTGCCATGCACTACAGCATTACATGAACTCGAGACCTGACAATTTTCATTGATTAAAGTATTCCAAAGCCTGTTTTTTATATATTTGCCATCCTAAGTAATCTTTGCCATGTATTTCATATGCTTATATGTTCACTTATGGAGTCTCAGAATCAATAAGCTTGGAAAAGACCTCAAAGATCATTGAGTCATGGACCTACAATAAGCACTGGCATCTGAACATGAGCCAGCAGTGTGCCCAGGTGGCCAAGAAGGCCAATGGCATCCTGGCCTGGCCAGCAGGAGCAGGGAGGTCATTCTGCCCTGTACTCAGCACTGGTTAGGCCACACCTTGAGTCCTGTGTCCAGTTCTGGGCTCTTCAGTTTAGGAAAGATGTTGAGTTGCTGGAAGGTGTCCAGAGAAGGCCAACAAAGCTGGGGAGGGGTTTGGAGCACAGCCCTGTGAGAAGGTTAAGGGAGCTGGGGTTGCTTAGCCTGGAGAAGAGGCTCAGAGGAGACCTTATTGCCACCTACAACTACCTGAAGGGAGGTTGTAGCTAGGTGGGAGTTGGTCTCTTCTCCCAGGCAGCCAGCACCAGAACAAGAGGACACAGTCTCAAGCTGTGCCAGGGGAGGTTTAGGCTGGATGTTAGGAAGAAGTTCCTCACAGAAAGAGATTGGCTATGGGAATGTGACTTGATGAGGCACTTGGTGCCATGGTTTAGTTGATCAGATAGTGGTGGGTGATAGGTTGGACTGGATGATCTTGAAGGTCTTTTCCAACCTGTTTGATTCTATTCTAAGTATAGACATAAAAATCTCTCTTGCAGCTGTGACTCAAACTCTTGAGTTATTAGCTGGTAAAGGTCTTGATGGATTTCAGCTTAACACACCACAATTGTTTGAAACCACTTGTTTTAATGGGAATACTTCTGAAGGATCTGTGAAATAAGCACTGTTAGTCCTAATGGAAGACATTAATCTTACTGATCAACAGTGTACTCCCTAGGTACAGGCTGCCTTGAATTCTGATGTATCAATTCCATTTTTTTTCACAGGCAGCCACCCAAGAGGTAGAGTCTAAAGGATTGGGTGCAATAGAATTACAAAACCCACCTGTGAATGTCAAGAAAAGCCCCAGCAGTAGTCTGGAAACAAAGCAAAGGTTTGTATGGAAGTTTCACAGCTGAGGGACATGTTGGGAACTTGGGAGAACTAAGAGCAGGTAGAAGCTAAATTCCATCCTGCTGCTCAATGGACAATTAACTCCAAGCACATTATTTATAAGTTTGGGGGTTTCTGTAGTTATTTTTGGCATTTACATCAAGTAGCTTGGCATTAAGTTTAAGTACATGTTGAGGATGCACAGGTTTCAGTTTAAACAGCTGCCAGTCTTAATAAAAACAGAGAAATTATTTTCTTTTTTTCCCCCTGGATGCTTGATTGAGCTCCTTTTTATTCCAGCCCTCTGAATTTCAGGCTACAGGCAGTCTGAAGAAAGAGCTGAAGGAAAGGGAATCAGTCTGTCACTTTTTCCTTGCAGCTAAACCAAGATTCTCTTACTCAGTGAGACCAGTGTGATGGCAAAGAGTTGTGTTGCTTCATGGCTCCTCAGAGCCATTGCAAGCTTTTCTGAGCAATGCTGGGAGACCTCGAAGCCCAGGTCCTTCCCCCCTCCTTTGTCTTTGTTTTGAAAAGCTTCATCACCTTGTTTGTCATGGGGAATAAATTGTAGTCTTCAGCTGGGGCAGAGCTTGGATCTGTGCAGTTTTGGACTTGGCATACCTGGCATTGTTTAGTTAAGGGAATTGATGCAGACAGTATGTAGAGAGACAAGTTGTAAATTATTGTTTAGAAGGACAACTCTTGAAACAATTACATCTGAGAGGTATGAAAGACTTGATTAAAAACCCTATGGAAGCAATTCCTAGGTGCTGAAGCAGGTATGAAAAAAAGAAGACTGAGGCATGAGGTACTTTGCAGATCTAAATGTGTCATATCTTGTGTATTTCTTCTCCTGGTACAGGGAAGCAAGAGGCTTACTGGATTGAGGCAGCTGAGGTGATTGAGGTGTTTGTGTGCCACTGGTTCTGCAGAAAAACAGGGATTTTCTTTCACTTAAATATTGTTGAATCAATTAGAGCAAGTTTCTCTTTTATTCTTAAGGTCAATGAAAGAGAAGGAGAATATTACAAATCAGTCACCTGGAGGCAAGAAAAACCTCACAGTGAGGTAGAAACATATTCTTCTCTTGTTACTCTTGGTTGTAGCTTGCTCTTGGCTGTTCTGGGTCCAAGCACAAAGACAGACTGGGTGAGGAATAGCTTGAGACTTGTCTTGAGGAGAAGGACTTGAGAGTGCCAGTTGGAAAAACTCAACATGAGCTGGCACTGTGCACTTGCAGCCCTGAAGGAAGGCAACTCTGTGCTGGGCTGTGTCAGGAGATCCTGCACCAACAGAAGGGAAGTGATAATCTGCTCTGCTCTTGAGACCCCACCAGGAGTACTGAGTTCAGGTCTGAGGCCCCCAGGACAGGAAGGATGTGAAACTGTAGTAGCATGTCCAGAGGAGACCACAAAGATGGTCAGAGAGCTAGAGAACCTCCCATGTGGGGACAGGCTGAGAGAGTTGGGTAGTTCAGCCTGGAAAAGAGAAGGCTCCAGGGAGACCTTAGAGCAGCCTTCCAGTACCTGAAGGGAGCTACAAGAGAGATGGGGAAGGACTTTTTACAAGGCTTATAGTGACAGGATGAGGGGCAGTGGCTTTTAACTGAAAGAGGGGAGAGTTAGACTGGAGATTAGGAAGAAATTCTGTCCAGTGGAGGCAGTGAGACACTGGAACAGGCTGTTCAGGGAGGTTGTGGATGTCCCCTCCCAGGAGGTGGGCTAGTGGGAAGTGTCCCTGCCTCTGGCAGGGCGATTGCAACTAGATGATTAAGGTCCCTTCCAACCCAACCATTCTCAGGTAGATATTTGATGATGTTTTGCATATTTTAACTTCTGTTCTGTCTTCCCTGCAGGCCTCATTCACAGAAACACCAAGTGAATCATGTTCTTGGGAGTGAGTATGAGCTTACTTTTGCACTTCCCAAATACTCATGCCAAATGATTTCTCCCTACCCCCTACAGTCTATGGGTTGGTGGTTAAATAACTCCTATCCAGTGTGACTGGGTTAATATGGGTTGGTGGTTAAATAACTCCTATCCAGTGTGACTGGGTTAATATAAAAGTGATTGCAGTGGGAAGAAGACCTCCCAGTTTGTGTGGTGTCTGCACAACTGCAGACCTGGTGCTTGTGACACTTAGGAAGCTGTGGAATGGCTTAAGTCCTCTGGCAACTCATTTTGCAGACTCCTTCAGTATTTTCTGTTTTGCTTGGGTTTGTCCTTGCTTTGGGGCTTACAGTATTCTTTACAAAACAAGGCTGCCAGAGGACTACTGAGGGGGAAGGAGCTGCAGAGGTTGGCTGACTGGGAAAACAAACTGTGTGCAATGCACCAAGTTAAGATGTTTGTGAATCTTCTTGGTATTGCTTGTAAAAGCTTGTAACACAGCTTACCATATTCCTGTGGAGAGTCTGAAAACCATTAGCAGCCTCTTAACACAAAAAAGTGACCTTACAGATTCTGCAGGTGGCCATGTTTTACTTGAAGGACACTCCTAAGAGTCTTTGGATGCTTGCCACAGTTAGAGACTGGCATTGTGTGGAAGTGCTGGTTCCTGTATAGCTCTGATTGCTGCTTCATCTCCATTCTTTATGTGAAATGGGAGCAGTATGTGTAACAAAGGTTGTTACCAAAATGAAAGAACAGTTCAGTATTGGGGACTTCTTGTCCTTTTTTTTTTGCCTTACTTTAAAAGATTGAATCAAACTGTGGGGCCTTGTTGGAAGAGGCTGTGTTTTGGTTGCCTGAGTAAGGTGAGATTCATCTCTGTATACAGAAAAAGTGTATTCATATATAAGCTGACACCAAAGTTCTTGCTGTCAGAGACTAGGTACTGCACATTTTTGTCTCATCTAAATGACAGAACACAAAATCTGCTGCCCTAATTGACTCCTCATTGGTTTGGATGCTTACCAACTGTCTTCTAGGTCTGAACAGCTTGCAGAATGTGGAAAACAATGGAGATGCTTTGGCCCGTGGCCGAAAAAGACAGGTTTGTACCCATTCTCTCTCTCTAAATGGAGACAAAATCATTCTGTACTCCACAGACTTTGCATTTTTCCCCCCCAACTTCATTTGTCTCTGTCTCCAAAATGCCTGGATTTAAGATTCTCCACATTACTCAGGCTATGCTACAGCTCCTGAAACTGTCTTTTGAGTTATAATCATAGAATGGTCAAGGTTGGAAGGGACCTCAAGGCTCAGCCAGTCCCAACCCCCTGCCATGGGCAGGGACCCCTCACACTACAGCAGGTTGTCCAGAGCTACATCCAGCCTGGCTGCAAAAACCTCCAGGCATGAGGCTTCCACCACCTCCCTGGGCAACCTGTGCCAGGCTCTCACCACCCTCATGGGGAACAACTTCTTCCTCACAGCCAATCTCAATCTACCCATTTCTATGTTTGCTCCATTCCCCCTAGTGCCCAAGAAGTTCTGCCTTGTAATTCCTGCCTTTAAAGAGGAAAAGGATTTTCTCTGTGTGTGCAGTCTCACATTGTTGGTGATGCTTAGGAGCCTTCCATTTGTTGAGGCACACTGTTAGTCAGGCTTAGTCTGAGTATTTATAAAATAAGAGAAAACCAAGATTGTTTCCACTGTTTGGATTAAATAATTCAGGATGTTATTTGCCCATAGAGTTCAAAGACTTTTTCTTTCCCCACTGAAAAGGTTAAACATTTAACAATTTTATAGTTGAATACCTGGTTCATATGGGATGGATTAGAAGGGCTGTGGTTAGCAGGTCAAGAGAGGTTCCCCCCCCCTCCCCCGCTCTGCCCTGGTGAGCCTGCATCTGGAATATTGTGTCCAGTTCTGGGCCTCTCAGTTCAAGAATGATCTCAGGGAACTGCTTGAGAGAGTCCAGCACACAGCCACAAAGATGCTGAAGGCAGTGGAACATCTCCCTGCTGAGGAAAGGCTGAGGGAGCTGGGGCTCTGTAGCTTGGAGCAGAGGAGCCTGAGGGTGACCTCATTCATGTTGATCAAGATGTGCAGGGCAGTGTCAGGAGGATGGAGCCAGGCTCTGCTCAGTGATAACCAATGCTAGGACAAGGGGCAGTGGGTGCAAGCTGGAGCAGAGGAGGTTTCCTGGAAGCATAAGGGAAAACGTTTTCACTATGAGGGTTTCAAGCTGCACCAGGGGAGGTCTCAGGCTGGATGTTAGGAAATACATCTTTACTGAAAGGGTTCTCAAACACTGGAGTGGTCTGCCCAGAACAGTGGTGGAGTCACTGTCCCTGCAGGTGTTCATGCAGTGTGTGGACCTGGCACCTGGGGACATGGTTTAGTGTTGACCCTTCCCTGCTGGGTTGAGGGTTTGAGTGGATGATCTTGGAAGTCTATTCCAACTGGATGTATTCTGTGATTCTGTGTGATTCAAGGTTTGTTTTGGCTCAGTTAGCTAATGAAGTACAATTTTGCAGAGCATGTTTGGAATGAAGCACAACTTTGTCCAATGTCCTTTTCCTTTGCCTCATGGAGCTTGTGAATGTGACTCTTGTGCCAGGTGATGTGACCACTTTGATGTAACACTTGACTTTGTGGTTGTACTGAGCATTGATTTACAGTGCTGGGAGGAAATCAAAATGACCCTACTGCCTCTCAAACAGTGATGACTAGAGTGCTGTGTGAAAACATGCTCGGAGATTTGCTCTTGCGGAAGTGCCTTTCTCTGATCACGTACCCAGTGCTTTTCTCTATTCTTCCCCTAGAGGTGGACCAACAGTGAAGACTTGGAACTGAAATCTGGGGTGAGAAAGTTTGGTGTGGGTAACTGGGCTAAAATTTTGGTCCATGGTAACTTCAAGAACCGAACCAGTGTCATGCTCAAGGACCGGTGGAGGACACTCTGCAGGACCGACCAAAGCTAACCTGGGCTGCAGGGATCGGCTGGTCTCAACCTTCCCTCCATAAGCACCTAGTCTGTCTAGCTTTTCAGAATAATAACTTATATTAGTCTCAGTGTCCAGCACTGCTGCTGTCCTAAAGCATGAAACAGAATTGTAATAGGTATAAAATGTTCATGGAAGCTCACTTGCTTGGCAAGGATGACTTCAGTGTAAAGCCTGCCTTTTTATCTGCCCGCAGGAGAGGATTTCTGAGATGTGCCTGCAGTGGTGTAAGAAAGGTCAGTTCTGTACATAGCTTAGAGTCAGTTGTTCTCTTTTTAAAGGCTTGCATCAAATGGAGCTTTTTATCATTTTACTTGTAGTAGCAGCTACTACAGTTAGAAACATTAGCTCTCGGTGAGAGAAGAGAAATACAGAAAGAAGCTCCTAGTGCTCTGACAGAGAGATCAGGGTTAGTGGTTCCTATCCAGGCAGAGTTTCCCAAAATGCTTCCCCAAAGTTCCACCTCCTTGAAGGTTTGTTCAGGCTCCAGCAAACACGGCAGGAAGATGCTGGTGTCTTGGCATTGGTATTATCTTCTTAATCTTTTTGTTAAAGGTCTTTAAAACTTTCATGTAAAAATAAAGCTGTGCACAAGGGGACATGAACACTGCTCCAGCTGCCGAATCCTCTTCCAGGTTCCTTGGCACTGAGAGTTGCCAACTGCTTCCCAGTGTAAGACTTTCCCTCTGAAATGTGACAACAAATGATGGGTTGAAACACTGAAAACTGTTCAGTTCCTATTACTAGGTTATGATTTCTCACTTGTCAGAAGATTAGATTTGCATCGTAATGTCAGACTCTAGTTCATCTAGCTCTTAAAATGCTTCCTGGAGCAGGCACTATATTCCTCAGCATAGTACACAGAGAAGAGAATGGAGTAGCTGGTTGTACAGGTATTTAAGTATTGTGCATTTTGGTAAATGTATGGATGAAATAAAAATGTATTGCAAAGAGTCTGCTTTCAAAGTGACTGCTCTAGAACCAGGTGTGTAGGTGTTACAGCAGTGCTGATCCTCAGCTCTTACAGGAAGGGCCTGTAGCTGCAAAAGTTACATCATCCCTTCACAACTGTAAATAAGAGTTCAGTGCCTTGAACACTTTACACTTAGTTCCCAGGTTTTTCTGGGTCTTAAAAGCAATTTCTGTGAGAACTGAAAGGGTAAATCATCTGACCCCTCAAATAACATGAGTCATTTCATTTTTAGGTATAATAAATGCGGCTTTGAGTGAGGCCTTCGGAAGTCTTAACTTCTATACTAGGTTTTGCTACAGGAGAGACAGCAGAAAAATAGCTTCTTTACCCATCTGCATTGTGACCATCTCCAGCACAGCGCTGAGTGTCCCTGTTCATAGCTGGAGGCTGGCAAGCTACACACACAGTGTGCCCTTCTCGTAGGTACCGCATCCACTGGGCGTAGGGCCGGGTCTCCAAGGCGCAGTGGTGGGAAAGGGATTCTGTTCGAAATTCCACACAGTAGCTGCTCAGAAGGAAAAGTACTAAATGAGTTACAGCAGATAAAGCACAAGCTAGGTGTACTCTTCAAATGTACTCAGGCATCATAGGGGTAGTACTGTTGAACTGAACGTTAGGCATCATCACTACCACCAAGTTTGTTTTTGACCCTAACCTAATTAGTGGATCGTTAGAAACATGATGCAAAGCCTCTCTCATTCCATGCTCCAATCCCCTGTCTGGTGGTTGTGTATTCTTAAATGATATTGAAAAACAGAGCTCACTAACCCTTATTTTTTTCCTCTATGCTGCTAAAAGAGCAAACTGAAAAGAGGCTTTAAGAATAGCAGTGAGCCTTCCTTTTCTGGGAAGAGTGGCACAGGGCAAAGCATTACGGACCCAGCAACAGCCTCATTTAAACTTCATAACCATCCCTGCTAGTAACCAACAAAGTTTGTACTGCTTGGGTCAATTAAGTTTGTGTTTGTGTTTTGTGGGGTTTTTTTGAAGTCTCATTCAGCTCATTTTGTTTGTTCAGAGCCCTATGTCTAATTTCTCAGCCTGACACTCAAGGATACATTCAGCTCTGGTTCAGCCTTATTTAGCACTTGCTGTCCCAAGCAGCTGTCCCCAGCTTTGCCTTGACCTCAATGTCTAACTCAGGACAATTAGCAAGTAATGAAAAACAACACACAGAGCATGCAAATGAACTACAAGAGGGGAAAACAGTACAAGCTATAGCTTGTTGTGTAGTTGTTGCACTTTTAATTACGTTTTTCTCTGTAGCCAGCTGTTTTCTGCTCAAACAAGATGACTTGTTTCTGCTCAACCACTTGCATATGAGAGCTTACCCAGCTGCTTCTTTGTCTGAAGGCCAGGGAGAAGATGCTGCTTGGCGGTTTCTTTCTTTACCATATTCAGAGGTAACAATGAAAGCAGGGACTGAGGAAGAAGTTATGATAAGACAGGAAGACAAAACTGGGTCATATTTCAATTACTGTAACAGTGGGTGAGCGCATCAGAGCTTGTGGATGCTGATGCTGACTGGCTTTACTAAGGAAATCAACATGTTGGCAACAGCAGACCTCAACCTCATTCCCTACAGCTGAACTCTCTCCTTACTCGTTAGCAATACATCTAGACATGCCACCTAGTTTGTGAGGAAACAGGATGTGCTGGGAGCCTGCAAGGAGCTCTGCTTCCATGTCGTGCTGAATTTGTGTTCTAACTTTGCAGAGTTAATGTTACACTTACTGAGGAGCTTCAAGAAAGGAACTGAAGGAATGCATGCCCCTTAGTTGCTTATTTAATAGAAATGAAGGAAAGTTTGAGAGTAGGAAAAAACCCTAAGAGAATCAAGAGCAATATGACAGTAGAAAGTAAGGGTTTCACTTGTCTTTGTAACCAGCTAGCTGCAGATTGATGCTTTATTTCTGTTTAGTGATGTCAGTAACATTTCTGAGGGCCCTGGTGGGCACAAGGTAGAGAGAAAGAGAGAATACCGTGTTCGTGGCCGCAGTGCTCTCCCTTGTAAGTCAGGTAGTCCAGGCAGGCAGCCTTCTCCTCGAGAGCAGGACACGGCTCCCCCCCGTTCTGAGGCTCCTGCTGCATGTAGCGCCTGCGTAGCCGCAGGTGGGGGTGGCACTGCTCTGCACAGCCACTCCAGTGACTCCACTCCCCCACCACGCATGGAAGAGCTACAAACCAGTACTCAGCATTACTAGCAGTCAAGATTCACAGTTTATCCTACTCTCAAAAGCTTGAGTAATAAGACTATTTCTTACATGCTTTCATTGTTTTAAATGCTCTTCTAGAAGTGTGCACCTCTAATTTTAACATCCCAACCTGCCTGCAGTGTTTGGCTCCCTATTCCATCCCTCCTCCAGAGCCAGCTCCTCATGAAAACCTTTCACTACAGCTGTGGGCTTCTTCTGTACCCTCTTCTGAAGCACACAGCATTAGCTCCAAAGGGGGACCAGCCTGTGGATTATGTAGACCAGTGAGTGGTCTGACCCTGGCAGAGGAGATCTTACCAATGTTTACAAACATCTGAAGGGTGGGTTTCAAGAAGAAGGGGCCAGGCTCTTCTCAGTGGTGTCCTGTGATAGGACAAGGGACAACAGACCACAGGAACTTCTATCTCAACATGTGGAAGAACTTTGCTGTGAAGGTAAGGCCCTGGAGCAGGCTGTCCAGAGATGTTGTGGAGTCTCCTCTGGAGGCTTCCAAGACCTGCCTGGATGCAGTCCTGTGTGAACTGCCCTGGGTGATCCAGCTTTGGCAGCTTTGTCCAGCCAGCTGGGCATCAGGCTGCCTGAGGGCTGGTGCTGCACCCGAAGGTGAGGGCTGTCCCCCATCGCACATGGAAGGAGGGAGAACAAAGTGTTGAAGACGGCAAAAAGCAGGAACACGGCAAAGTGGGGACTGTAAATAACTCCAGGGCTGCTGCGTCTAGTTCGGGAGAACTGGGCCGCTTCCCTCTCGGCACTGTCACCCTGGGAGTCAGGGCTGCCGCGCAGCCTGGCAGGGAACCCTCCCACTCCTTTCCGTGTGCTCCTTTGGAAGTCTACCTTGAGTGTGGGTCCTTGCTGGTTCCTGCCCCCAGAAATGAGGACAAAACCTCACCCTGGGGATTTCCCTGACTATTTCACTGATACTCGTTTGGCGAGACGTGAGGAGTCGGCTCAGAGACACAGACGGTGCTAAACACATCTCCCTGTTGTCTCTGCAATCCTACATCCCCGCTGCAAAGAGCGTGCTGTTGGGATGACAGCAAGGGAGATGTGAAATAACATTTTAGAGGGAAAATCACTTCAGGCTGGCAAACCCCAGGCGCTGCACTGCACCTGATCCTGAAACCCTGTCACTGTCCAGTTGGGAACAGCTGCCCCCGACTGTTGCGCCGGCTGCCGCCCTCTGACCCTGCCCCCGCCCCAAGGTCGGTCCTGCCGGGGTTCTGCAGAGCCGCTCAGCCCCGACCCACGCTATTCGCCCCAGCTCTCAGCCCCAGTAAGCCGCCACCCGCAAAGCAGGGACCTGTCCAGCTGTGGCTGCGGAAAAGGATGGGTCCCCGCGGGGTCCCCGCTCCGCCTGCCCCGCGCCCGGGCACCTCGGTTGGTTCTCTGCGGGCCGAGCCCCGGCGCCGGGGCGGAGCGGACGGCACCTACCTGGACACGCCTGGCCGTGGTCGCTGCAGCAGTCCCCGGCTCGCCGGCACCCTGCGTCGCAGTAGCAGGTTCCGTAGCCCCCTCCCTCCCGCCATCCTTCACCGACACAGGCCGCGTCCCGGCCCGGGCAGCACCTTCCCGAGCAGCCGCCGCCGGCCCCGCTGCCGGCCCATAGCAGCCACAACCACAGCGCTCCCGACAGCGCCGCGCCGCCCATTGCCCTGCCCCGGCGGGACGGTCCCGCCGGCACTCGGGGAGCGGGGCGGGCAGCAAGCGGGGACGGGACGGTGCGGGGGGTACGGGGTGGGCCCTGGCCGCCCCGCCCGCCCAGGCAGGACCGCGCTGGCCACCTGCTCCCTGCCCCGAGCAGCCGTGGCAAAGGTCCGGGAGCGGGGAGAGCGGGAGGTGGGAGGGGAACCTGACCCTGGGGGTGTCCCGTCCGAGGATGTGCCCCACGGGATCCTCATGGCGGGAACCCACTCAGTGACGTCCCACCTGGCAATGCCCTGTACTGGATGTCCTGCACTGCTATGTCCCCCACACGGCCGTGTTCCGTGCAATGGTGTCCTGAGCAGCAGTAACCCCCTCAGCCACGTCCTACACAGCCATAGCCGGCAGAGTAGTGTCCCACACTGCAGGGACCCACCAGCGATGTCTCTCCCAGTAACCGCCCTCATAGCGATGACCCTCACAGCAGTGTCCCACACAGATTTGTTCCTCTCATACAACGATGTCCTGCGCAGCAGTGTCACACAGCCCTGTCCTGTGCAGCAATGGCCCGACCTGCACAGCGATGTCACACCCAGTGGTGCCCTGCACACCGGTGGCATGCATCTGTGAACGGCACAGCCGCACCTTGTACAGCAGTGACCCTCACAGCTGTCCCGGAGCGTCCCCATCCACCTTCACACAGCCCAGGGAACGGGGACAGCCTGGGGCCACCGGACATGCCTATTGGTGCAGGCACTTTCTCGTTTCAGGGCACATTCCACACAGCCAAGAGCATTGCTTGTGTCACGTTTTCCATTCTCTTGCTTGTTTTTGTTTGCTGGGTTTTTAAAAAGCTCTGTTCCCAGAACAAACACCAGAAGCTGGTGCACCAGGAAGGCAGGATGGATCCCAAGTGACTTCCTACAGCACAAAGATCTGGATTCTGATTTTCCATTATCTCCAGTCCTAAGAGGCTTTCAGAACTTGATCATTTTAGCCAAATATTAAGTCCCCAAAATAATCAGTGAGGTGACTGTAAATTATGTTAGCTTTGCAGACTTGGAATATGCAGATAGTTGGCTACTAAGGTGAGAGAGGTCTGGGCTCCTGAAGCTGCCTACAAATGGGAGGTATCAGTTTATATTATCTGCTCCATGTGGGTATTTGGACCTCCTAAGACAAGGTGGGCCAGACAGAGTTTAATTTCTTCTAGCCATCACAAGGCTGCTGTTAAAATGCTGTTTCAGTCCTGGAGACTGGGTCTGACTGTTACCCAGTGTGCCACTAATGATCTCCCTGGCCTGTTGCCACCCTACCACTGGAACATTGGGGAAGTTCCTGTGGTGGGCACGAGGAGAACCCAACTTGCAGTCTGCCTTGGTGAAAGGTAGTGGGAGAGCAGGAATGCCTCTTGTGTTTTCCTTTATTGGGTTCCTGCAGTTCACCTGAAAGAAGAGGATTAGCAAATGGATGCAGAATCTACCTTTATGAGCAGATAAATCACGCACGGATGACTGAGGCTAAAGGATGCTAAAGTCAGGAAAGCTTGGATGTGTTTGGCAAAAATTAAAGCGTGGCTTTCTCTTTAGTGGATATGCTTACAGAAAAAACAAGAAACTGTGTCTGCATTGCTCTGAAGAAAGCAAACAGGATGCCAAGGGGAAACTTTAACATTTCTCCTCGATGCAGTAAAGCAGATTCTTTACAACAACCAGAAACAAAAGAAAGAAAAAAATGAAGGGAGAGAACAAGCTCACCCAGTTTGTTCCAGTACATACTACCCACCCCCCACCCCCCCTGCTCTTCGGGCTAGTTCTTAGGACTAGCACTAGGTAACTTGTAAGGACAAAGAAATACAGCAATGCATTCTTGGGCAATGAAGCAACATTGAGACCTCATGAACAATTTCAGCAAAACAAGGAGAGATTTTTTTCCTACTTTGATATGAGATAGTCCACAGAAGGTAGGCATTGCTCATGCCCTGCTATTGCTGTCATACAGATAATGTTACAAGGAAAAGCAGTTTGGGGCCAAGCTGATGTACAAGGCATGTGATGGGAAGCTTAGGGAATGGGCAGAGGCCTTGCTCTGTCCTCCTTGTAAGACACGGAGACCATAGCACTGAACAGAGTTCATCAGTCATTTGTTCCACACATACCCTTGCTGCCAAAATATTGCTTCTTAATCCCAGAGGGAGGAGAAGTCTCAGGACTGTATTATAGTCTTCTCAAAAGCAGGTGTTGCTGCTGGCTCTGAGATGTTGAAAGCCACGGTCTAGCTTGCTACCAGCCATTTTTTCACTCCTCTGACATTTCTGCCCTGTTTCATCTTTGGGTACTCAAAACTCAAATTCCCCAAATAAAATACAAGGGCAGTGCTAATTGGTAAGAGGGGAAAAGAGACCAAGAGTGTGAGAGCTTTTTCAACTGGTTTCTCCAGTGTGTAAATGATTTTCAAGAGGCTCGTTCCGTTGTTTTCCTGTGCCCAACCAAAGTGTCCCCATTGCCTTACATGGAGAGCTCATCATTTTTTAATACCACAAAGACAGAACTGAGCCAAATGAGCTTCAGCAGCAGCTCAGACAGAGAACTATTCGCTGCTATTACCATGCTTACCATCTCCATGATTTACCTTGCTTATTTCTTCTCTCTCTAAACGAAGCACATAAAGCAGAGCCAAGCTCTTACTCTCTCCATTCCTATGCTGCAACCTACCTAGAATATTAGAATAGAATAAATTTTATTAGAATAGAATAAACCAAACCAGGTTGGAAGAGACCTTCAAGATCATCGTGTCCAACCCATCAACCAATCCAACACCACCTAAACAACTAACCCATGGCACCAAGCACCCCGTCAAGTCTCCTCCTGAACACCTCCAACGATGGCGACTCCACCACCTCCCTGGGCAGCACATTCCAATGGGCAATCACTCTCTCTGTATAGAACTTCTTCCTAACATCCAACCTGAACCTCCCCTGGCGCAGCCTGAGACTGTGTCCTCTTGTTCTGGTACTGGGTGCCTGGGAGAAGAGACCAACCTCTGCCTGTCTACAACCTCCCTTCAGGTAGTTGTAGAGAGCAATAAGGTCACCCCTGAGTCTCCTCTTCTCCAGGCTGAGCAACCCCAGCTCCCTCAGTCTTTCCTCACAGGGCTGTGCTCCAAGCCCCTCACCAACTTTGTTGCCCTTCTCTGGACTCGTTCCAGCAAGTCAACCTCCTTCCTAAACTGAGGGGCCCAGAACTGGACACAGTACTCGAGGTGTGGCCTAACCAGTGCAGTGTACAAGGGCAGAATGACCTCCCTGCTCCTGCTGGCCACACTGTTCCTGATGCAGGCCAGGATGCCATTGGCCCTCTTGGCTGCCTGGGCACACTGCAGGCAGAAGGCTGAAAACACCTGCAGCAGGAAAAAGTTCAGTCTGGGAAAAAAAATATGCTTGATAATAAAATAACTCTTTTTCACTTTCCAAGTTTACCTTACAGCCGTGGTGACTTTGAGGACCTGATTTATGAACTGTTCAGCTCAACTTCAAAGTCTTTTCCACATACATCATCTGTCAGCCTGCAGCATTCCACATGCCCACACCTCTGCACAAGCAAACTCTGTGGAAGGCCCTACCTTGCTCAAACAGAGCTCATTTTCCTCTGCCACTAGCAAATTAATCCGATTGCAAGCAAACGAGAAGGCTTCAAAGATCCTGCAGGGCATTTCTTTGCCTTTCAGACTGGCGTTTGCACACAGCTCTTATTTATTGCTCAGAGATGCCCTTCTGAAAGCAACCTGCTTGCATGTTACACTGAGACAACATGGTGACTGATGCCACTACAAAGGCTGCAGGCTGTATCCATCCGACTAGGCAGGGCCATTCTTCCTGGGAGCACCACAGCCAACTACAACTCCAGTTTGTCATAAGAGGCCCTTGTTCCCCTTGTTCTGAAAAAGCACACTTTCTCCTGTGCCCAGTTCTGGGCCCCTCAGTTTAGGAAGGAGGTTGACTTGCTGGAACGAGTCCAGAGAAGGGCAATGAAGTTGGTGAGGGGCTTGGAACACAGCCCTGTGAGGAGAGGCTGAGGGAGCTGGGGTTGCTCAGTCTGGAGAAGAGGAGACTCAGGGGTGACCTTATTGCTCTCTACAACTACCTGAAGGGAGGTTGTAGACAGGCAGAGGTTGGTCTCTTCTCCCAGGCACCCAGTACCAGAACAAGAGGACACAGTCTCAGGCTGTTCCAGGGGAGGTTCAGGTTGGATATTAGGAAGAAGTTCTATACAGAGAGAGTGATTGCCCATTGGAATGGGCTGCCTGGGGAGGTGGTGGAGTCGCCGTCATTGGAGGTGTTCAGGAGGAGACTTGATGGGGTGCTTGGTGCCATGGGTTAGCTGTTTGGGTGGGTTGGATTGGTTGATGGGTTGGACACAATGATCTTGAAGGTCTCTTCCAACCTGGTCTGGTTTATTCTAAAATAAAAATGAAGGTTTATTCTAAATAACCCCTGGTAATGTGGATAAGCAAATCACAGTGTTTGCTAGTGCAACTGACAGCTTAAACCACAGCAAAATTCTCTGTGTGAGACAGATGAGGAGTAATTTGTCGTCACTAAAAATCAGTGTGCATTAGAACACAGCAGATGAATCATGAAAGGTTCCTCTGCTATCATAGCCCATGATGTTATACAGAAAGCACAACAGTCTTTCAACGGCTAGCTTGAACTGTTCTGCATCACAGAATCACAGAGTGGTCTGGGTTGGAAGGGAGCTCCAAAGCTCATTCAGTCAAGCTCATCCCTGTCAAGCCTCACCTTGAATATCTCCAAGGATGGAGCCCCAACCACCTCCCTGGGCAACCTGTTCCAGTGTTCCACCACCCTCATGGTACAGAACTTGTTCCTGACATACAATCTAAATCTGCTCTGCTCTAGTTTGAAACCATTGCCCCTCATCCTATCACTACAGACCTTTGTAAACTGTTTCTCAACTTGCTTGTAGGAGATGATGATGCATACCTGGCTCTGTTCATGAGAGGTTGTCTGCTTTACAAACAGCCCACTCCTTCCAGTTGCTCTGCTCTGGGAGACAGGCTGTCCTGATGCCTCTCAGTTACAGCCATCCCTTTTGATTGGGATTGGGAATGATGCATGGAACTGCTTGAATGCTTGTACAGCCTCAGAGCATCCACAGGATTCTGCCAGACCTAGAGTAATTATTGTCGTCCTGTACTCAGCACATGTACTCAGGGAGGCCACACTTTGAGTACTGTGTTCAGTTTTGGGGCCTTCACTACAAGAAGGTGAGGTGTGGAAATGGGTCCAGAGAAGGGCAATTAAACTGGTGAAGGGTCTGGAAAACACATCTGGGAAGGAGGAGCTGAGGACCCCAGAATTGTTTAGTCTGGAGAACATGAGGCTGAGGGAACACCTTGTTCTCTACAACTAGAATAGAATAGAATAGAATAGAATAGAATAGAATAGAATAGAATAGAATAGAATAGAATAGAATAGAATAGAATAGAATAGACCAGACCAGGTTGGAAGAGACCTTCAAGATCATCGTGTCCAACCTATCACCCAACACCATCTGATCAACTAAACCATGGCACCAAGTGCCTCATCCAGACTTTTCCTAAACACCTCCAGTGATGGTGACTCCACCACCTCCCCAGGCAGCACATTCCAATGGCCAATCTCTCTGTCTGGGAAGAATTTCTTCCTAACATCCAGCCTAAACCTCTCCTGGCACAGCTTGAGACTGTGTCCTCTTGTTCTGGTGCTGGGTGCCTGGGAGAAGAGACCAACTCCTACCTGGCTACAACCTCCCTTCAGGTAGTTGTAGAGAGCAAGAAGGTCTCCCCTGAGCCTCCCCTTCTCCAGGCTAAGCCACCCCAGTTCCCTCAGCCTCTCCTCACAGGGCTGTGCTCCAGACCCCTCCCCAGCCTTGTTGCCCTTCTCTGGACACCTCCCAGCAACTCAACATCCCTAAATTGAGGGGCCCAGAACTGGACACAGGATCAAGCTGTGGCCTAACCAGTGCTGAGCACAGGGCAGAATGACTTCCCTGCTCCTGCTGGCCACACTGTTCCTGATGCAGGCCAGGATGCCATTGGCCTTCTTGGCCCCCTGGGCACACTGTAGGCTCACGTTTAGGTGGGTGTCAACCAGTACCCCCAGGTCCCTTTCTGCCTGGCTGCTCTACAGCCACTCTGACCCCAACTTGTAGCTCTGCCTGGGGTTGTTGTGGCCAATGTACAGAACCTGGCACTTGGATGTGTTCAGTCTCCTGCCCTTGGACTCTGCCCATCTGCCCAGCCTGGCAAGGTCCCTCTGCAGAGCTCTCTAACCCTCTAACAGATCAACTCCTGCCCCCAGCTTGGTGTCATCTGCAAATTTACTGATGATGGACTCAATGCCCTCCTCCAGATCATCAATAAAGATATTGACCATGCTGGGGCCTAGCACTGATCCCTGGGGCACACCACTGGTGCCTGGCTGCCAGCTGGCTGTGGCACCATTCACCACCACTCTCTGGGCTCAGCCTCCAGCCAGTTCCTAACCCAGCTCAGAGAGCTGCTGTCCAAGCCAGGGGCTGACAGCTTGGCCAGGAGTTTGCTGTGGGGGATGGTGTCAAAGGCCTTGCTGAAGTCCAGGCAGACTCCATCCACAGCCTGCCCCACATCCACCAGGCAGTCCCCTGGGCATAGAAGGAGATCAGGTTGGTCAGGCAGGACCTGCCCTTCCTGAATCCATGCTGGCTGGGCCTGATCCCTTGGCCATCCTGTAAGTGCTGTGTGATTGCACTCAGGATGATCTGCTCCATCACCTTGCCTGGCACTGAGGTCAGGCTGACAGGTCTGGAATTCCCTGGCTCATCCAACCTGCCCTGCTTGTGGATGGGGACCACACTGGCCAGTTTCCAGTCACCTGGGACCTCTCCAGTGAGCCAGGACTGGAGGAAAATGATGGAGAGCAGCCTGGCCAGCTCATCTGCCAGCTCTCTCAGCACCCTAGGATGGATCCCATCTGGTCCCATGGACTTGTGGGGATCCAAGCAGCTAAGGAGGTCTGTAGCTACTTCCTCCTCCTCACAGGGGAACTATACTGCTCCCTGCCTCCATCTGCCAGCTCAGGAGGCCTCTTGTCCTACAGCAACCAATCCTGCTATTAAAATTTGAGGCAAAGAAGGTGTTAAGCACCTCTGCCTTTTCCTCATCTTTTGTTACCATGTTCCCCTCCATGTCCACCAAGGAGTGGAGGTTGTCCTTGCCCTCCTCTTGCTATTCTTATATCTGTAGAAGGATTTTTTGTTGTCCTTCACAGCAGTGCCAGGCTAAGCTCTAAATGGGCTTTTGCCTCTCTAATTTTTTTTACTGCATGACATAGTGTCTCAGTCCAGAAAAGGAAAGGAATAGACTAGACTAGACTAGAATAGAATAGAATAGAATAAACCAGGTTGGAAGAGACCTTTGAGATCATCGAGTCCAACCTATCACTCAACACCATCTAATCAACTAAACCATGGCACCAAGTGCCTCATCCAGGCTCTTCCTAAACACCTCCAGTGATGGTGACTCCACCACCTCCCAATGGCACATTCCAATGGCCAATCTCTCTTGCTGGGAAGAACTTCCTAATATCCAGCCTGGCACAGCTTAAGACTGTGTCCTCTTGTTCTGGTGCTGGGTGCCTGGGAGAGGAGACCAACCCCCACCTGGCTACAACCTCCCTTCAGGGAGTTGGAGAGAGCAAGAAGGTCTCCCCTGAGTCTCCTCTTCTCCAGGCTAAGCAACCCCAGCTCCCTCAGCCTCTCCTCATAAGGCTGTGCTCCAAGCCCCTCCCCAGCTTCATTGCCCTTCTCTGGACACCTTCCAGCAAGTCAACCTCCTTCCTGACCTGGGGGACCCAGAACTGGACACAGGACTCAAAGAGACTCAGTTCTTCTGAATATTCCCGTGCTATGAGATTAGGGGCACTAATGAGGCCAAAATATCAACAGCTAGACTATTTATTACACAAATGAAGTGGAAGGATCAGAAGGGGAGAGAGAGAAAATAGAGAGGGAGAGAGAGAAAATAGAGAGGGAGAGAGAGAAGAGAGAGAGAGGAGAGGAAAGGAATTATATTACCACACCCCTCACCCCCCAAGAGAGTTTGAGTCTGTGGAGGAAAGGTGCTGCAGCTTTGGATGTAGAGGAGATGTTGGGTCTGTAGAGGAAGGGTGCTGCAGCTTTGGCTGTTGTCCTCTGAGCAGGCTCTTCAGCTCCATGAGTTGCAGCAGGCAGAACTTAGGACACGGAGAGGGGGTTCCTCTTGGTCTGCTTCTTCCAGGCTCCACGGGGATATCTGTGTCCTGGTATTCTCACAGCTTTTCCTTCTCAGCAGCATTGTCCAGGTTTTTAGCTCCTGTGTTTTCCTTCTCCTGTGTTTTTCTGCTTCTGAGCCGGTAGTTGCTCAAGTCCTTTTACAGAGTTTTTTTAGTCCTTAGGTATGCGTCCAAGTATTGTCCCCCAGGAAATAGTCCTTAGGTAAGTGTCCAGGTATTGTCCCCCAGGAAATAGTCCTTAGGTAAGTGTCCAGGTATTGTCCCCCAGGAAATAGTCCTTAGGTAAGTGTCCAGGTATTGTCCCCCAGGAAATAGTCCTTAGGTAAGTGTCCAGGTATTGTTCCCCAGGAAATAGTCCTTAGGTAAGTGTCCAGGTATTGTCCCCCAGGAAATAGTCCTTAGGTAAGTGTCCAGGTATTGTTCCCCAGGAAATCTTCCTGTGTATTCCTTTGTGCTTGGACAGGGGTCTGGAGGAAGTGGGGGGGGGAGCTCTGCCTCCTTCTCCATTTACCTGCCCGCACAGCCTATACACATCAGGGGCCAGGTGGTGAATCCATTGTCTCACGATCCTCCCTTCCCGGGGTACCTGATGGGTGGAGATGATCTTGTCATGCATATTCCCAAAGGTATCGATAGCAGTGGCCTCGGTCCATTGTTGTCAGGCCAGCTGTAGTCCAGTGAGCAATCTTTATCCTTGCACCTTCCCGAGAGATCCAGTGGCTCTGCCCAAGACACAGCAGCCATTGTCTGGGCAAGCAGCAAAGGTGATTTTATCTTTGTTGAGACACATCAGAAGAGACAAGATTTTAGTCTCTCACACCTAGCAACATCCTTACACACCCCATGGGTCACCTCTCCTTCCTCCCAATGATGATATCTCCTCTTTTTTCCCCTTAATTCACCCAGAAGCTCATTGCCCATCCAGGCTGTCTGCCCCGGGGCTCATCTCCGGCACATGGGCACAGCCTGTTCTGAGCCTTCAGGAGTTCTTTCTGGAAGCAGCTGCAGCTCTCCTGGACCCCTTTGTTTTTAAGGGCTGTTTCCCAAGGAACCTTCTGAGTTAGTTCCTTGAGTAACCTGAAGTCTGCCTCCGGAAGTCCAGCGTGGAGGTTTTGTTGCTGCCCCTCTAAGCTTGGCTGCATATTGAACACTCAGTTATCTCATGGTCCCTGGACCCCAGACAGCCTCCAAGCACCACATCCCCACCAGCTCTTCTCTGCTTGTAAAATGGAGGTCAAGCAGAGCCTTACCCCCGGTAGGCTCACACAGCAGCTGGGATAAGGCTACTCTCCATGCACTCTAAGAACCTCCTAGACTGCCTCCTCTCTGCTGTGTTGAGTTCCCAGCAAGTATCAGGCAGGTTAAAGTCCCCCATAAGAACAAGGTCTTAAGACAGCCTCTAGATGCCTGTGGAATAATTCATCAACCTCTTCATCCTGGCTGGGTGGGCTATAACAGACTCCAACCAGGATATCATCCCTGTTGGTCTTCCCTCTAATCTTCACCCACAGGCACTCCACCTGATGATCCTTGATCTCTAGTTCCATGGTGTTTAGAGCATCCCTGATGTACAGGGCCACCCCTCCACCCCTTCTCCCTGGCCTGTCTCTCCTGAAGAGCCTGTAGCCATCAACTGCAGCGCTCCAGTCATGCGAGTCGTCCCACCACGTCTCTGTGATGGCAACTACATCATAACTTTCCTGCTGCAGCAAGGCCTCCAGCTCCTCTTGTTTGTTACCCATGCTTCGTGCATTAGTGTACATGCACTTCATCCGGGCTGCTGGTTTCACCTCTGGCTCTGGCTTATCACCCCCAGACTCCTGCCTGGGGGGACTGGTTTCAGCCCCTTCCCCCTTCAAACCTAGTTTAAAGCCCTGTCAATGAGACCTGCCAACTCCCTTTTCCCTTTGGGGGATAGGCTGTTCTCATGCACTAAGATATTTCTCCTCCTCTGGGATAGATGTACTCCATCTGCTGCTAGCTGACCTAAACTACTGGAAGGCAGTTTGGAGTGAGGTGGGTGTTGGTCCCTTCTCCCTAGTAACAAGCGACAGGACAAGAGGAAATGGACCGCAGTTGATCAGGGGAGGTTTAGGTTGTTTATGAGAAGAAACTTCTTCACTGAAAGGGTTCTCAAGCACTGGAAAAGGCTCCCTGGGAGGTGGTTGAATGCCCATCCCTGGGGGTGTTTCAGAGAGGCAGAGATGTGGTGCTGAGGGCCATGGGTTAGCACCAGCCTTGGTGGAGTTACAGAGCAGTTGGACTGGATAATCTTAAAGGTCTTTTGCAACCAAAATGATTCTATGATTAGCCCTGATTTAGGTCCTGTCAGCAGCCTTTTCAGCAGGGCATAAAGCTGAAGAGAAGAGTGTTTTATCCTCAAATGTGTTACATAAATTCATGCAAAAGGTAGCTAAGATTATTTCTTCCTTCTAAACTCTGGACCAGATTCTCCCTGCTGTTTTAGACTATAGCCAGTACTGGCACAATCCAAAGATCAATCTGTTTATTCCCTTCTCAGTCGTCATGTCCAGTAGCAAAGAGTCAGCATCCTGCAGTTGGTGATGATTTGGATGAGGGTGCATTTAGCAGGGAGGTTCCTGCAGTGTGCTCTGCTAGCAGGAGTACACTTTTTTCTTTCCTGGTGAGTTCAGAGAGCAGGAATAACAACGAGTTTGTGAAATTAGGGCACAGAACTGTTGAGAGAGTCATTTTTCTGATGATAATCCCACATTCAAGAACCTCTGCCAATCTCTCCAGTGGTCTGATGAAAAGGTGAATTTTGCTGACTTGAATCATTTGACAATAAATGATGGTTCTGGTGTACACTGGCTGGCAGAGGAAACTGCTTATATAATTCTGGGCTGATTCACAGCTCACCCTCTTCATAGCTGCTGGCTATGTGAAAATGCTTTCCCCTTTCTTTGCTTTATTGTTTTCTGTCAGAGCTTGCTGGGTTTTCTAATTAGCACACTAACTATTTTTAGGGTCTGTAGACAAAAATGCTTTGTTTGGGCTAATATGAGTCCAGGTACCATGAAAATGTATTCAGGGAAAACATTTGGAACTGGAGTTGGTCTCTGACTATGTGCAGTGGAAATTTGTGTGCTTAGTCCAATTAGTTACAGCCGTGTCACTTCACATAAGTGAGTGCAATTGTGTCAGTGCAAAGGGTAGAGGCTGGCTCTCGGGCTGCACAGAAAGACTCTGACCTCTGAACACAGCAGGCAGCTGCAGCATCTAGAATAATCTGAATCATTGTGTCTGTCTCAGCCCCAGGAATATCTTGCTCTTTAAAAGCAGGAGAGCAAACAAAACCTTTCACCCAGGTGATGGGCTTAGGCAAATGTGATTTGTAACAGGGCATCTCTTTGAAACTCATCTCATCAATGATGGGAGAGCTCAAGAGTTCTTGCACTGTAGGCAGACCACACACTGCCTTGAGTTGTACCTGCCTGTGCGTGCACCCTGGGGGCAAAGCTGCAGTGCCCAAAGCTGCAGGGAGACTTCACAAACTTAGGAACATTAGGAACCGCGGGAAAAATTTCTGTGCCGCAAGAGTGGTCAGGGATTGGAACAGACTCCCAGGGAGGTGGTGGAGTCACCATCCCCGGAGGTGTTCAAGAAACCTGTGGATATGGCACTTCAGGACATGGTTTAGTGGCCATGGTGGTGTTGGGTTGAAGGCTGGACTCGATGATCTTGGAGGGCTTTGCCAGCCAAAACAATTCTATGATTCCTTCAGTCTGACGGAAATAGAAAAAGCTTTTCCATATAGAACAGTCTCAGCTGAGAGGTGAGGCATGGAGCCCTGGCATGACAGTTTCCTGCAGGATTTCAGATCACACCCACAGTCTTGATTCTTTTATTTGTGGTTTTCCAAAGCCCAGTCCCACACTATGCCTCACTCTTGTCATCCGTTAAATTCCTCTGATGATGAGGGCTCCATTACCAGGGGAGAGTTTCCTCTGTGGAAGTAATATCCAGAGAGGAATCCACCAGAAATGGCCAGCTCTCCCAAAGAACAAGAAGACACAGTCTCAGGCTGCACCAAAGGAAGTTTAGGTTGGATGTTAGGAAGAAGTTCTTCCCAGCAAAAGAGATTGGCCATTGGAATGTGCTGCCCAGGGAGGTGGTGGAGTCCCCATCCCTGGAGGTGTTTAGGAGGAGACTGAATGGGGTGCTTGGTGCCATAGTTTAGGTGATCAGTTGGTGCTGGGTGATAGGTTGGACTTGGTTAATTCTATTCTATTCTATTCTATTCTATTCTATTCTATTCTATTCTATTCTATTCTATTCTATTCTATTCTATTCTATTCTATTCTATTCTATTCTATTCTATTCCATTCCATTCCATTCCATTCCATTCCATTCCATTCCATTCCAGTGTCCTCTGCATGCTGGGCACTACTACATTCTTTCATCTTGCCTAAAGAAAAAGAAAATATATGTTTACCCCAAAGCTCCCCAAATCTACCAACATGTGAGGATCCAATGTACACAATCTTCCCTGTTAAAACCAACAAAGAGTCATAGAACTGTTGAGGTTGGAGGAGACCTTTCAGATCCTCAAGTCCAACCACTCATCTGGAGCTCACAATTCCACCACTGATGCTAAACCAGTGCCACTGAATCGCATCCCTCATCATCACATTCACACATCTTTGAAATATCTCCAGGGATGGTGACTCCACCACCTCCCTGGGCAGCCTGCTCCAATGTCTGAGAACCCTTACAGTGAAGAAAGTTTTCCTAATATCCAACTGAATCTCCCTTGGCACAACTTGAAGCCATTTCCTGTTGTCCTGTCTCTTGCTGCATGGGAGAAGAGGCCAAAGCCTACATCTCTCCAACCTCCTTTCAGGGAGTTGTAGAGGGCAATGAAATGTCCCTTTAGCCTCTTCTGAACACTCAGCTGTTCCTCATAGGACTTGTGTTCAAGGCCCTTCCTCAGCTTAGTTGCTCTTCTCTGGACACACTCCAGCACCCCAATGTGTTGCTTGTAATAAGGGGCCCAAAACTGAACCCAGTATTCGAGATGTGGCCTCACCAGTGCCAGCTGCATGGGGACAATCATATTGCTCATGTTGTTAATCATCTGTTGAAGTTTATCCAATATATGGCAAACAGAAAAGCAAGACCTGCCAAGTTCAGGATCAGCCCTAGCTGCATATGTGGAATGGGTCCTGACACTAATATGCCCATGGGGTAGAAAATGATCCTCACCACATAAAGCTGAGAACCAATTAACCTTGAAGGCTTAATGAAGTGGAGGACCTAGTCTAGGGAGATCTCTCCATTGCTACAACATTCAAGGCTTCTTCCAGGAGATTCTCTTCTGGACACCACGCACCAAACATGACTTGCTTCTCCCTTCTAATACCTTCTCCACTTTACTGCTTCTGCCTGCAGCATGGCCAGGTGCTGCCCCACATCCCTTTGACTCACTGCACCCACAGCACATGACAGGAGTGTGACATGTGGGCAGAGGCAGATCCACAATTAGAGAGACTTTGCCTACAGAGACCTTGAACAGCTCCTCCCCTGGTAAACCCCCATGCCCAGCTCTGAAGGTTTTCTGTGCAGAGAGAAGTTGTCTCTCCTGGTCTCACAGAGGAGTGGACCTGAAGGACCTGGGAGTGGGTTGGTGTTTCCTTAGCACTTACCCTGCTGCGAGGACTATTAGGTGCTTCCTCTTCTGGTGACCAGTAACAGCTACTTCCTTACGTCAGGAACACCAAGTAGAAGTGCAGGCAGGCGCAGTGATGATGGAACCAAAAGCTTCTCCTGCTGCAGGGTCAGTATGCTCAAGTGCCCTGCAGCTCCACTCACAAAACCTGGTTTAAAGCTAAATGGTACAACTTTTAAATGAGAGGTCAATCCACAGTCTCAGCTGACATTTCTCCATGTGGCTTGTCTGGAAATTCGCTGTTTCACACGGAGATCTGCCCTTCCCTCTTTCACCCAGTTCATGCACTGGGAAATCTGCAGAGCTTCGCACCTCATAAAATGACCCAGAATTAATTTGGGTTTCTTCATGGTGCTCTTCCTGAGGTGGAACATTTGCATTTCATCTCCCTTTGTCAAAAGGCATTTTCAAAGAGGTCTGGGCCCTGCTTCCCAGATGGCAGCTTCAAGCAGGGAAGGAGTGAGGAGAGGGAGAACTGGGGACAAGTGACTGTAACTGGAGAACGACTAAGTGACACTTCATTTCCTTCAAGGGAAGGTAGCAGGAACTAACTCCTAGACTTTGCCAGTAACATGTGCTTCCTGTGATGGGGAGAGCTCCTGCCAAGGGCTGGGCTGCAGACCAAGGACCTTGCCATATCTTGTGTGCCACTTCGGGCTACAGAGGAAAAGGCCACAGCTGTGGGGAGGAGCAGACAGGTCAGGCTAAACTGACCAACAAGGGCTTTCAGCCCATGGGTGTCATGTTCAGTAGAAAGCTGAGGGGTCACCACGGTCAAACCTGTTCTTCAATGGCCAGCATCTGAAAAGGACTCTCTCTGCTGTGCCTTTCACCCCAGCCCACGTGTTTCTGAATCCAGTTCCAGAATCCAACTCCTGAATCTGGTTCCCATTTGCTACTGAGTCCATTCTGGGACTTCTGCCACAGCATCAGTGATGATGTCACCATTGTTGCCATCAGGGGGGTTAGGGTGGAGCGTGATTTTGCATATATTTGTATGTATTTCATTTTATTGCTATTATTTTCATTAAAGTAGTTTTATTTTTCTTTCCCACCCCTCCAGTCTCCCTCCCCTATTCCCTTTCTCTTCCCTTTGGGAAGGCAGAGGGATTCATAGAGAGCATCTGTCGCTCATTTAGTGGCCAGCCCAGAGCTGACCCTTGGCACTAATCCACAGAGCTTTTTAAGTTTCTAGGTTACACAGAGCTTGACACATTCTCAGCTGATCTAAGATGTTCCCACAGAGACTCAGAGCTTATCCAGTAACCTTTGAATCTCCATCACTGACACCAAGGCATTTCAGATTTGGTCTACACCATTTTGCTCTCTCAGTCTCAGGTGGTGTGCATGCTTAAATGTGCACATGAGATGGGTGCCTGAGCACAGCCTGCAAAATACTTCAAACAAAACGGCCTTGGGGGTGTCGGTCGGTGACAAACTCCCCAGCAATGGCTGCTGGCAGCCCAGCAGGCAGCTGTGTGCTGAGCTGCAGCCAGAGCAGGGAGAGCAGCAGCAGAGGCAGGGGATTCTGCCCCTCTGCTCTGCTCTGCTCTGCTCTGCTGAGACCCCACCTGTAGCACTGCCTCCAGTTCTATGGCCCCCAGCATAAGAGGGACATGGAGCTGCTGGAGAGAGTGCAGAGGAGGCCATGAAGATGATCAGAGGGCTGGAGCTGGGTTGAAATTAGATGGTCTTTAAGGTCCCTTCCAACCCAAACCAGTTTGGACACAATGCCACAGGCAGCAGCTGACTGCAAAACACAAGGCTTTAAAGAAGCTTTTTGTAGTTTTTCTACCAGAAAAACAAATTTTACAACTGGAGATTTTCATCCTGGCTTCTGGAAAAGAGTCCCTCTCCTCTTTTCTGGAAACATTGAAGGGGGTAAAAAAAACAGTGTTTCTTTGTTGTGTAACTAGTTTATTGACCACCTTACAACTAACTCATCCTTTCTGGAAGCATCTTGGTTAAAGAAGTGGTAGAAACTCCTCTTAAATGATTTCTCTACAGAGTAGGACATACCGCACACAAAAAGCAGATGGATCACTTGTACAGCAGCACTGAAATCAAGGCAGAGCTGCACTGAAATCAAGGCAGAGCAGCACTGAAATCCAGGCAGAGCAGCACTGAAATCAATGTGGAGCAGCACTGAAATCAAGGCAGAGCAGCAGTGAAATCAAGGCAGAGCAGCACAGAAATCAATGTGGAGCAGCACTGAAATCAATGTGGAGCAGCACTGAAATCAAGGCAGAGCAGCACAGAAATCAATGTGGAGCAGCACTGAAATCAATGTGGAGCAGCACTGAAATCAATGTGGAGCAGCACTGAAATCAAGGCAGAGCAGCACTGAAATCCAGGCAGAGCTGCACTGAAATCAAGGCAGAGCAGCACTGAAATCAAGGCAGAGCAGCACTGAAATCCAGGCAGAGCTGCACTGAAATCAAGGCAGAGCAGCACTGAAATCAAGGCAGAGCAGCACAGAAATCAGTGTGGAGCAGCACTGAAATCAAGGCAGAGCAGCACTGAAATCCATGTGGAGCAGCAGTGAAATCAGTGTGGAGCAGCAGTGAAATCAATGTGGAGCAGCACTGAAATCAGGGTGGAGCAGCACTGAAATCAGGGTGGAGCAGCACTGAAATCAGGGTGGAGCAGCACTGAAATCAACGAGCACTCTAAGCTAAGACCTGGATTAAAAACCAAAACAGGTTCTATTTCTTCCTACATCATCAGATTTAGAAGTCTAAGACCAATACTGCCCCTCAAGCTCCATTACAGCAGTAAGACTAAAACCAGTTCCCTGAATGAACAGCATCTGGCTCTAGGGTACACCAGAGAAGACAGAGCAGGAGGTCAGTCCCAGCCCCTGGGGTGCCCCATGTAGAGCATACAGCATGTTTCTTAGTGGGGCTGAATCATTACTGGTGGTAAAACCCAAGCAGTCAACAAGCCGAGCCTCAGGCCTGCAAACCTGCTGCTGCAGCACAGCATCAGGAGTGAACCTCTGCAGCAACTGCTGCTGTCTGGGAGAGCCTGGAGCCTGACTATAAGCAGGTGAAACAGCTGCCCAGAACAAAGTAGAAAGCCAAATCACATTTCAGGTGGCTCTGCAGGACCACTAACTCCCAGTAATCTCTCCCAAGCCAGGGGAAATACTGCAAATGGTCTTTCTCTTCCAGTCAGCCCAAGTTTACAAGGGGTTTTATAAAGGTTTCAGCTGGCTGTGCCACTCAGCATGTCACCTAAATGATCCCACAGCTCTCAAAGCCATCTTCTTCAGTGCCATCTGTCCCTCCACCCTAGCCCCTCTTCCTTGGCTTTAATGCTTGGTGTAATCTCCTTTCTTCCTGAACTAGCCTCTGTGAAAGAACAGACACATTCTTCATAGTGACAGTGGCCAAACACTGGAAGGGGTTGCCCAGAGTCTGTGGTATCACCACTGTCTTTGGAGATACTCACAACTAGACCAAACAGGACCTCAGGCAACCTGGTGTAATTTCAGTTAGGCCTGCTTTGGGCTGGATACATCTGTCTTCTTAATCTGAGTAACATCTGTGGTGACAGGACTTGAGGAGTATCCCTTTCATAGCTTGTGAAATACCTAATGACCTTCATCTAGTTTCAGAGCCCCTAGAAGTCAGTGAAAGCAACAGTGTTTGCTTGGCCCTGCACACTACACACTTCAGTGTTTACAGAGAGTAATGGGGGATCCTTGGGCCTCACCCACAGTGTCCCTTTGCACTGCACACTCTATGAAGAGAAAGGCAAACCAGAGACAAGATCCTGGTAAACACTGAAAAAGGGAAAAAATTGCCTGGTGACTATGGAAGGGAAATACAGTCTAAGTCTACAGCTCCCTGAAAGGAGGCTGCAGAGAGGTGGGGGTTGGTTTCTTCTCCCTAGTATCAGGTGATAAAACAAGAGCTTTATATGCTGTTCATCATGGTGGGGTATGTACCCTTCAACCCACGTGAATTTCGCTCATCCTGTTGGGTCTGTACCCTTTACCCAATCAAATCACTTCTGTGAATACATTGCAAAATGTAGCCTGCTAACTTTGACTTCTACTAAATAGCTAATGTGGCTTTGTAAACTCAGCTTCTCAGGAGCAGAAGCTCAGCATTCAGTATGGCTTTTGAAAGCTGCACAGCAAAGCCAGTAATAGAACTTCAGCTTGGTAAGGAGACCATAGGATAAAGTTTTTCCTGTGTCAGTCAGTTTCTAAAGAACTACAGGCTTATCAAGTCCAAGAATATCCAACTTGGTAAAAGAGTCCTCCTCCTTCCCTTGAACAACCCCTGAAGTGAGCACAAGGTCTTAACCCCAGAGTCAGTGAGAGTAGATTTTGCAATCTGAGTTCATCAGAACTTTGAGTAGACCTTTTCCAGGATGCTTATCTCTCATTTCAGGGAACATGATGACTGGGCAAGACTCTTTCCTGTTGGTTTATAACAAATATGTTTCAATACTTTTCCTTTCAGCTTCAATGGAAATGAAGAGCAAGCCTGGCTGAGGTGTTGCCAGCACTCGCAGTTTCCTCGCAAGGCTCATTACTTGTGGTTTTTCTGAAAGCCTCCAGATTCTGGCTGAGAGAAAGAGAAAACTTTTCTGTTTTGTAAGAATCTCCCCTTTCACTGAAAGGAAAGCTTCTGTCTTTTTCACTTGGGTACAAAGTATAAAGAGTGTAAGAAAATACAGTTTCAGAAGTGAAAATTCCCAAGTCAGATAGGAATAACCCTTCTTTCTTGCTCTTCTCCATGACTGTTACAATGCTTCAAAGCTATGGGGATTATAGTTCTGTGTTCCTTGAGTCTGCAGTTAGCCACACTGCAAACACAGCAGGAAGAAACCATCAGCATCTTTTATCAGTTTTCAGCATAGCCTATCGAATTGCAAGTGTAGGACTGGGATTTGCAGGGCTGCCTCCACGGTTTGGACAGTTAATAAAACCCAAAGGAAGTGGTGCAGATGACTGAAATTGCTTTTGTGTCAAGGGAAGCATGATGTTTAAGTGATACTGAAGTTGTTGCTGCACAGATTAAGACTGTACTCTAGTACAAATACTCTCCTACAAAGGAAGCTTTTGAAACTACCAGCTTTACCAAACCTAAATGTTGCTCTTTGTTGTGTCAAAGATACTTCATCTGACAGTAAAATTTCCATGTTCAGCAAATCATCTGGGAATGATTCATAGATCCATAGGAAACCGGGGTTGGAAGGGATCATCTAGTCCAACCTTTCAGAGTAAAAAATACAGTTTAAATGGCAAGGCAAGGCTCAGCACTCTGTCAAGATGGGCAAGATGTTCTTGCTTCCAAGCCAGGCTGTCCTTATCTCAAGGCAACCATTAGGTCTGCAAGGCAAAGATCAGTGTCCTGCAGGGCCGGGAACAGAGGAACTCTCTCCCTGGTGACCACTGGGGCTTTTTTGGCTTTGCATGTAGACAAAGCATTTCAGAACATGTTCAACTCCTTTTGGCTTTTTATAGCTTTCCTAAAGAGGCTATGGTGAACTGGATTCCTTCCTACAGCAGTGTTAACCTAACCTGCATTTTCAAGCAGTCTGGAGGCTGCAGAACTTGAGCATGCATTGAACAAAACTTTGCTTGCTGCCCTAGGAGGACAATATCTCCATGCTGGGCATATCTCTGAGATGAATGGGACTCGTGCCCTATCCTGCTGGGTGTGCAATACCATGCTGTCCAACACAGCCTGTACACAGCTCAAAAGGGGATTCATGTAAAGCAACTCTATCTCGTTTAGCCTTCTTGGAACAGGTTCTTATGAACAGAGTAGAGGTTTTCATAACATTTATTTGGAATATTTATTTAAGCTGTGTTCAGCACATCCAAAGTTACTGTTAACATTTCCCAGACTGTATCTGCAAATCACCTGTACTAATTTTATCAGTTCCCTCCATATGTGGTATGATATTGGGACTCTTCCAGGCTGTTGCTTATGTTTATGCATTTTCCTCACTGCTAGAGTGAAGCCAACTCAGTTGTGTGGCTGCCTTCACTGTAAGGGGCTTTTTTATTATTATTAATTGCTTTGTCCATAGAAGGAAATGTTGCAGGCTTTAACCCTGAGACCAGAAATAGAGGAAAGGAAAGAGGGTTGCCAAAGCTGTGGACCACTTTTTCCTTCATTTATATTGAAATCCTCTTAAGTACATGAGACGAGCTATGCAGCTCTTTTGATTAACCTCTCTAAACCAGATTCAGAAGGTTGTGGAGTTAACTTCTGACTTCCTTTAGTTTAAAGGAGCTGAGAGTTTGTATTGTATTTATATGCCTTTTATATGAAGACAAAACCCAACCTGATCCCTGGCCACAAAGAAAGAAATGGAATTCAAACAAGCTACAAATAGGATTCCAGGCCACCCCTTAAAATGCATTTTTCCTGTGCCAGTGGTATTGCTTTTTCTCTGCTGAATGTCAATTAACATCTTTTCTTCAACCTTATCCTTATTCTGGTGTGCTTTTTGTGCCAAAGCATTCTGGACTCAGCTGAAATGCATGAATGCTATTAGCCCACAGATAAATATCTTCTAGCAATTGTGAATGGTTCCTGCAAGGATTAGAGATGGGCAAAACATTCCCATTGAGTTTGATTCTAGTGGTGCAGCAGACCTTTGGAAAGAAGCACTTATTGCAGCTAAGAGTGGACCCAGCAATGCAGTAATGGGTGCCAAGACTTCTTAACATTAGTAGACATTTCATCCTAAACAGCAAGAAAATTGCAAGGGGAGCCTGGTTTTAGCCAACACTACTTTCAGGAGCAGACATATGCTCTCTTGGTCTCACTGACTCACCAGTCTCAGCTGCCCACCATGCTGTCTGGTGGCTAATCAAGTCATTGGGTAGTGGAGCTAGGTTGCTGTCCTGAGCATTTGAATGTTCCCTCCATTTTCATGTGGAGAACACCCTTAAGTGTCCTTTAGTTTAGTTAGGCTAGTCTCTAATCTTTAAAGAATTATACATCTTGACTCATCTTTTACTTCAGTGGCATTGCTCTATCTTGATCTTATCAAGGGCATCCTTTTTCCTAATCCTGTTAGCAGCAACAGTTCTGTGTGAGACCTGCTGTCTGCTGCAGCTCTTACCTTATGCTGAGGACTGGACCAAATGGGCCTTCACGAGAGCATTGTTCTTCAGTGGGATTCGACAGATTGAACACCGTGCACAGGCATTCTCCCTGAGCAGTCAGGGATGTTCCTTTGCTGGCATATTGCTGCTCTACTGAGAATCTGCTCAGAGCTTTTCCTTTACAACTGTGAGGAGGTACAACTTCATTTGCTCTCTACAACTACCTGAAGGGAGGTTGTGGCCAGGTGGGGGTTGGTCTCTTCTCCCAGGTCACCAGCACCAGAACAAAAGGACACAGTCTCAAGCTGTGCCAGGGGAGGTTTAGGCTGGACGTGAGGAGAAAAATCTTCACAGGAAGAGTAATTGGCCATTGGAATGTGCTGCCCAGGGAGGTGGTGGAGTCACCATCCCTGGAGGTGTTGAAAAAGGGATTGGACATGGCAGTTGGAGCCATGGTTTAGTAGTCATCAGGTGTTGGGTGATAAGTTGGACTTGATGATCTCTGAGGTCTTTTCCAACCTTATTGATTCTATGATTCATTAAATCATGTTATCCCATATGAAGTATCCGAATGTAGGTTACATACGCTGAGGAGAAGAGATAGAGTCATAGAATTGTTTCAGCTGGAAAAGACCTCTAAGATCATGTCCAACCATGTGTCTAAGGCCACCATGGCCATTAAATAAGTAATGAGTGATAAAACAAGAGGGAATGGCCTCAAGCCATGACTGGGTAGGCTTAGACTGGACATTAGGAAATAAAATGTTCATGGAAAGAGTGGTCAGGCACTGGAATGTGCTGCCCAGGGAGGTGGTTGAGTCACCACCCCTGGAGGTGTTTAAAGGTGGTTTGGGTGCTTGGGGATATAGTTTAGGGGTGCACTTTGTAGAGTAGGGTTCTCATCTGGACTTGGAGATCTGGGTCTTTTCCAACCTGCATGTGTCTGTAATTTCTGTGAACCATGTTCCCAAGTGCTACATCCACATGTTTTTCTAACACTTCCAGGGACTGTGACTCCACCACCTACCTGGGCAACCTATTCCTTCTTTAAAAGGTAAATACACCTGAACACAGTCCCGATGCTTTTGCAGGAGTTTTGCTGTGTTCCTCAAGAGGAGGTGACCTGGGCCCTAAGAGCCAGAGCTGTCGGTGCTTTTGTGTGTTCCTCTACGGGTCCAACCCCTGTACATGTTTACCAGATCTTTTTCTTTAGTTACATCATTTATGTGTTTGGAAGATGTTGACAGCAGTTCCTCAGTTCCTTTGAGGGTGCATAACCCAGCTGGGTGGAGCTACAGAAGATGACTTTTAATGAGACTACATAGCACTTTTTATAAGACTATAGCTTTTTACAAGGTAACACAGTCCAGTGAAGGGATTCTTCTGTCTGAGTCATTTAAACTGAAAAGCTTAGGGTAAGAAATCTTCCTTCTGCAAATTATTTCCAGCAATCAGGCTGTATTCCTCAGGAAATATGAATCAGCATGGTGCTGCAGAAGTCCCTAAGGCAATATACCAGCTGAGAACCTGTCTTGTAATCCTTTAAGTGCTTGATGTGTCTCTAAGTGCTTTATTTTTATATGGTATACAAAAGATGTCTTGGAATGTATCTCTACCCCTTATTAAACAATGCAGAGGAATCAGTAACCATAAAAGTACAGAAACCATGAGATCATCAAAGCCATTGAGCACTGGGAGGCATGAATTTCAGCCAAAGGGCTCTGCCCCCTGAGGATCTCTTAGGATGATGGAGCCCCCAATACAGGGGGAGCATTTTCACTTTGATGGTGAAAAAATAAATCATAGCATTGGCATTTTAGGCTGGTGAATCCTTTATTTTTGTTTAACTCAGTGTTTCATACAGTGAGCCTAACATCTATTGAAGATATCATTCAAGAGTCTAACATCTGTTACAGTCCACCAGTGCTCTGTCTCTTCAGACATGCAGTCTGTGTTTGGAAAAGAATGAGACGCTTCTGCAGCTGGAGCTTTGTGGCCAGCATTAGATGGATACACTCACTTTGGAATCACCTGGCAAGTAGGACTGAGAAATTTAGGCAGGTCCTCATTAGAAGGTAAAGCAAAGGAACTCCTGGTGTGACCAAGCTGTTCTGCCTCCATGGAGATTCAGGCAGTCTAAAATACTAACCTACCCATGTACCTTAAGCTTTGAGAATTTGCTCAGCTTGAGCCAGTTCTAAACTCCACTCTGGCTATATTGCTGCAGTGACTTCATTGTATTCTTATGAAAATGACCTTCATCCAAGATGCTCCCTGAAAACTTGACTTCCAGAGATGTAACAAAGGAAGGATGTTCATGGTAGAGCACCTGTTTGTTGTTAGTTTGGTAAGGCCCTTTGAATCACAGCCTGGTATGGCTCTGTCTCGCTGGTTCTTCTTACAGTCACCGGCAAACAATGGAATTAAAACTAATTTTTCAAGTGCATTTCATCTCATCCTATGCAAACTGGCTCTCTGCTCTTGCCCTTCTGCCATTTGTTTGGGTCACCTTTCAGAGGATATTGTCTGTATTTTGTGTCATACAGTTATGCCAAAAGTGACATCACCTGTCATCACACCTTTTGTACCCTCATTGCTCAGCCGTAGCATCGCTCCAGTGTTCACAATCAGGTTCACTAACATTCAAAGGTATGCTTGTTCATAAGGGCTTAATTATTCTTTTCCCTGAGACAATAAAGCATGTTTAATAAATGTACTTAGAGAAAAATGAAACAGTGATCAGTAAATATTTTCAGACTTCTTGGCATTTAAAATGCAGTTCTGAATCAATTCTTTCCAAAGAGACATTTTTTACATGCAGGATTTTTGGAGTCGGCCTATTCAAAAGGAGTCAGTTCAAACCAGAGGGCTGGAGCACCTCTCCTATAGGGACAGGCTGAGAGAGTTGTGGGCTGTTCAGCCTCGATAAAAGAAGGCTCTGGGGAGACCTTTGAGCAGCCCAGAAGGGGGCTACAGGAAAGCTGGGGAGGGGCTTCTTACAAGGGCTTGCAGTGATAGGATGAGGGGCAGTGGCTTTAAGATGGAAGAGGGCAGATTTAGACTGCAGATTAGGAAGAAATTCCTGACAGTGAGGGTGGTGAGACACTGGAACAGGTTGCCCAGGGAGGCTGTGGATGTCCTCTCACTGGAGGTGTTCAAGGTCAGGTTGGACAGGGCCTTGAGCAAACTGGTTTAGTGGGAGGTGTCCCTGCCTATGGCATGGAGTTGGGAGCTAGATGATCTTTAAGGTTTCCCCTAAACCAAACCATTCTATGACTGCAAGTGTGCATCCATAGGAGGTACACATGGTAGCCAGCCAGGGAGTCTGGAAGGAGAGGTGAATCTTTGAGTGCCAGCAGTCAGGGAAAGGTACAGAGGATGGTCCTGTGTGAGAGTCTGCTTTAAGCAGCCTGAATCTCTACAAGTCCTGTCTTTCTCCATGGGCTAAAGACAGAGTGCAATGCAATTAGCTGCCTAAAGGCTGATGGCCATATGCTGCCTAGGCTCCTTGTTCAGTGCTGAATGATTATTCAGTTCTGAGCTGCACCTTGCTCCTTAAAAGCCTGTAGAACAGCCATACAAGGATTCGGGGGGGGGGGGGGGGGGGGGGGGGGGGCTGTGATGTATCTGTGAACCCTCGGAAGAGCTCTGGTGAGAAAACATCACTGTGCTCCCATGGGAATCTGGAAACTCCCTGGACACACTGAGTAGGAATGAGAAACCGCAAGATAAGATGGGAGGCCACCTGGACTAGCTTAACAAGTAACTATAGCAATGCTATGGCTGACCCATGGGACTCTTGAGAAAAGTTCATTAACCAATTGCAGGCAGCCACACTAACAATACACACAATATATGGGTTGTGGGCTGGAATAAATCTCTGGCCTTTTTTTGGCCTTCTATATGCTCTGCTTGTGTTTGATTCTTGTCGCACAGACCGTCACCTTATCCCTACCCCGACCCCTATACAGTAACAGGATTCCATAGGTAGGCTAATGCTCCCTGAAGCACGTGTCACTGCTCCATTCCTGTTTTGGTGGGGTGGAGAAACGTGATCCTGAACAGCTTTATCAGGCCACCCCCCTAGTTTCTGCATCCAGAAAGGTAATGCTGCTGCCATTGCATTAGCACTAATGGTACCACAAAGGAGCATCCACACAAGGCCCAGTATGACACAAATTGTAGAGGATAAACCACCATAAGGATTTGTCTTATTTGTCTGTGTAAAAAGGGTTGTGCATTGTGGTAGAACCTTACAACTTCCAAAAAGTATGAGAATTAAAATGATGTTCAGCAAGTTTGGTAAATTAAACTCTGGTCACAGGCAGTGTGTGGATTCCAGTCTCTTCCCTCTCCTGCAGTAAGAAGCACTTGTGATACCATACTTCAGAGTCCCCCTGTGCAAGAAAAACATTCCTAAGCCAAGGGTGTGAAATGAACTGCAGTCCTACTTCATGAGACAGGTAAGAAAATCTGACTGCAAACCACAGGAGGCAAATAACAGGGTATTTAAAACTCATTCTGAAGTGAGGCCATTATCAGTGACGCTTTTAAGGGTCTTCTGATTCACTGGAAGGCTTGGAGGGCACATACCATTGGATTATCTCCTGTCCTGGCTCCCATTAGGATAGGGTTAATTTTTCACAAGAGTTTTGGAGGGCTCACACCCGGGATAGCCAGCAGAACAAGCCTGCTGCGTGAGGGGAGGACTTGTGCACAGCGGTGGTGGTTCGGGTGAGAGCTGTGAGGTTTATATCACTTGCTTTGTATATTGCTGCATAGAATCGCAGGATCCGTTTGGTTGGAAAAGACCTTTAAGATCATCAAGTCCAGCTGCCAACCTAAGACCAGCGTAGCCTTTAAACCCTGTCTTCTCTCTTTGTCTTGCTCTATTAAAGTCTCCTTATCTTAAGTCATGGAGTTTTGCATCTTGCTCCTGATTTCCCTTCCCATCCCAGCAGGGAAGATGGAAGAGGGGCGCAGTCTGCAAGAAGCTGTGCTGGCTAGGTCTAAACCAGGACATTTCTTCTTGTGACAGAATGACACCTGAAGAGCTGTACTTTATCATATTTGAATCAGCTATGGGTGCAAATAACACCTAAAAGCCAAACACCAAATCTTAGATTCACACTTAAGGACTGAAACTTCACTCTAAACTGTCTGGGCCAAGCAGCAGTAAAAATGAGGCTGCCAGATTTTTTTCCAGATCCAGCCCAAGGAAGTAGACATTGTGCAATACCCAACCAAACAGCAGCATTTTCACCATTTGGGTACAGAAAGTTTACCCATCATGAACTCACCATAGGTTTGAATTTGGCATGGTAACCACAGGTGGCTGGAGTGTGCATTTCCTCCCCCGCCTTCCCCATTTCAACATGCAGTGTTTGCACAGCTTTGAGCCAATTGCTCTTCTTTGTGTCTGTATTTGAATCTTCCACCTAGACCTCTGAAAACAATACTAAGCTTAGCTACCAGCCTGCCTGGGCTGCTGTAAAAGCCCACCAAATCACATCGGCTTTCTCTCAGACAGAGCTCACTTCTATCCATGGCCCAGGCTAGAAGTTCTCTGCTACGGGCTCCAGCTCGTGGTGATTTATTTCTTTGCACCATCTGGTGGCTCTTCGAGCTAAGTGCAGCAGCAGCTCCCAAAATCGCCTCTTTGGGTGTTGCAAGGCTTGTCGCAGCAGCTCCCAACCTACCTTGCAAACGATCTTGGGATAATGCAGAAGATGGCACCTGCCACCGGGGCAGTTAATAGTCTAGAATGACACAAATCCCCCTGGAATGGCAGAAATCCTGCTTTCTGCTTCAGGTTCTGCTCCAGGTTCTGCTCCATCATCCTGCCCGCAGACCTCCTCACACAAGCACGTGGAGAGTAAAAAATGAGGTCCGACAAAAGTGTATTTATAAGAGGGGAAAGAATACAGTCAAGGCTTAGCAAGTGCTTTAATCAGGACATTCTACAAAGCCTGCCAGAGGCATGTGCCAACTAATAGCAACTTTTGACCCTGATTTTTGGCTTCATTGACTCTTGGCATTCAAACAGCTGGCTCAGCACTCCAATGGAGCCAACCAATTGGATCAGACTGTATTTTAGTGTTTCTGGAGGATGACAGCCATCATCATTAGATGACTGAAAAATCTTGGAAGTGGTGTAACAAATGCCTGTTGAGCTCAGGTCATATGATAGCTTAAGGAACTGTGGAAAAGAAACTCGGAAAGATACAAATTTCCCCATAAGAGTGATGGAGGTAATAGAACTAGTGATGTCTGCACTCCCTGCTTATGAATCCTGGAGCTGGTGACCGTGGTGAAATGGTTTAAAGTTACAGCTGTTGAAAACAGCAAATCCAAGTGGATCTGATTAGGCAAGTTCTGCAAACCCTGCCAGATGCTGAAGACTGTTCAGTTAAAACCTGGACGAACACCAAAGCCAGTGGAGCAATGAAGAGCTAATAGAGTTCCTTCAGCCCAGAGCCATGTCCTTCTTGTACTTCATGTTATAATGAAATTGCCAGGTACCATGTCTAGATGCTTGGGAAAACTTCCTTGTAATGACTCGAGTGATTTCTGCCCACGCTGATGGTCTCTGGAGATGTGGAAATGAGGCAGAGCACCACTGGGACCTGTCCATGGAGGATTTTGCCTGTGTAAAGGGTGCAGCTCTGGGAACGGTGGCCTGTGGCTGGCTCCCTGACACAAGAGCTGCCTCAGGGAAGGGGACTAGTGAGACTAGCAAAGCTGTTAGACTGACCTGACTGGGATGGGGATAAACAATATCCCCAGCTGCAAGAAAATTCCAAACAGGCTGAATGTCCTCCACTTGTCCTCTGCTCTCTTCTGCATCCATGTGCTGCACTGGGTGAAGGTTTGCTCTCCTTCCCTCACAGATCTACTTCATTTTTGACTAGAAGCAAAACAATATTTAACCTTTGCAGTGTGGAAGGAAAATCTCTGTCTCCCAGTTTTACTGGGTCTTATCATTCATTATTAACTGCCAAGCCTCTTCCTCTCCTGAACATCTGTGAGCAGGACCTCACACAATCAGGTTGCTCTCTCACACAGAAGATCTTCCAGTCAGACACACTTTTTTTGAACTAGGTGGGATACTGCAGATGATTTTTCTGGAAGTATTTCCTCCTTCCCTGCTCCTGACTTGGAGAGCTGTAATCTCCTTGACTTGCCAGCCCTGTTGTCTAGAAACTACTGTATGGATAGAGCCTGCTGGAACTGAAAAAGACAGGGACTGGCGAACAGGTTTGCTTTTATATAAAGACCTCAGTGGTAATGGATCTTTCTATCAGAGCTACCAGACATCTCTCTACTCAGTACTGATATCCTTACCACAATAAAACTTCCATCAACACACTCTCGTGAAACACAAAGAGTATCCCACTCTTCCTAAAATAGCAGGGCATTGCTCTGGGTCTTTTGAACCTTCTATAGACCTGTGTCTTTTTAGCCATGTTTTTCAAGTTGATCCAGCACCCAGCTGCAGGGCATTATATGCCGTGGATCTCTCCCTAAAACACCTTTGCTCACATTTGTACTTGTGAGCAGTCAGCTTTAAGACCAGATTCATTTATCAAGTGTGCATCTACATCTGAATTCAGGCTAAGAGTTTGGCTCTGAGAAGAGCACAATTTCTGCTATAACGGTCCTGCTGACACCACAAAGGACTTTCTTTGATCTGTACTGAACTGATAAAGGCTTCATATCTGTCTGAGAAAGTCTTGGTTCATAACTCACTTTTACCGCTATCTGATCGCTTTTCATTTGTTTCGCATTTATCTTGGGTATGAGGCCCCTGAAACTGTTTTCAGCTTCTCCACAAAGCTCTGAATGTAAAACCTTCTGTGAAGCAATCCAGTTTCTCTGTTATCATGATTAATCAGATTGTGATTCTCCAGCAAGGCCATCCCAAGGCCAGCGCAATTAAGAAACACGCATCCTTCCGTGGTCCCTGCTTTGTATTTACTTTTCTATAATCCCCATTACTACCAAGCCAGCTCAGCCTAATCGCTGTGGCTCTCTAGTACCCTTCCCTCCACCTCCAAAAGGGAATTCTTCGTGACCTTTTTGTCCCCGGGCGCTAATCTGTTTCCGTGACCTGAGCAGCATTTATCCCCTGGTCATAAATGAAATCTGTATTTCATCACGTTCATCACTCCGTTCCAGGCTGCAGCCAAATAGCTGCACTCCTACAGCTTCAAATGATGGCACAGAAGAGAATTGTTAGATATGCACATTCCAGCTATCCCACATCTGCCAGGTCTGTTGTGGGCAAAACCGAGGAAAGCCGAGCCAAAAAAGCAACCCTGCTTTGTGTGTGTGTTTTATTTTAAGCCGCTCTGAAGCCAAGAATGTGAAGATCAACGGAATGCTGACAGGCTGGTAATATTTTGTTTTACACAGATCTATAAATATACTTATCACTGTTTAAACTAAAAGTGAATGTACTGTAGTCATAAGAAACACACATGTTCCAGAGGACAGAGAGAACTGATTTTATGAAACAAAGACTGGAAACACTTTCTTTTTCTGGGTGGGATCAGACTCCCTGTCCTAGGTGACATGGGATATCCTCTGTTCCCTCTGCAGGTGAGCTTCACAGCAGTTTCCTCCAGGACTCAGCCCAAATGGGCTTTTTGCCTTTTCTGCACATTTGTTTCATTTGGGGGTGCTTCTGGGCTGACTGTAGCTAAAAATAGCAAAAGTATAAACAGCAGGTCCAAATTCACTGTATAGGAGCACTGCCACTGGGGGGGGAGGGGGGAAGGCAAAAAGCAGGATCCCATAAATAAAAATAAAAAAACAAGTTCAAAAGAAAACCCAAATTACCTCAGAGAGGGATCAGCTGTGATTAATCCAGTCTGCCCTGCTGTCTCTGACAAAGACCAGCACCAAAGGCAGAAGTAGAAAAACTGGTATGGAAGGAATGGAAGGGCATAACAGGGTCTGGAAGAAAGAGAGGGGGAAAAGATAGTAGGATACCTATTGTATGACTTGCTGAACCTTCTTTGTGCTAAGCTCAAGGAGGGAGAGGCAGACTTCACTATTTGGTGAAAATAAAGGGGGGAAAAGAAAAACAATTATGGTTGACAGCTGTCTGAACAAGAACCAGCAATGTGCTCAGGCAAACAGCATCCTGGCCTGGGTTAGGAATAGTGTGGCCAGCAGGAATAGGGAAGTGATCACACCCCTGTATTGGGCACTGGGGAGGCCACACCTCAAGTCCTCAGTTCAGTTTTGAGCCCCTAGGTCCAAGAAGGACATTGATGTGCTGGACTGAATCCAGGGAAGGACAACAATGTTGGTGAATGGTCTGGAGAACAGGAATGGTGAGAAGCAGCTGAGGGGCATGAGGGTGTTTATTCTGGAGAAGAGGAAGCAGAGGGAAGGCATCATTGCTCTCTGAAAGGAGGTTGCAGTGAGGTGGGGGTTGGTCTCCTCTCCCCAGTATCAGGTGATAGAAGGAGAAGAAATGGTCTGAAATTGTGCCAGGGGAGGGTTAAGTTGGAGATTAGGAACAATTTCTTTGCTGCAGGAGTGGTCAGGCATTGGACCAGGCTGCCCAGGGGAGTCCCCACCCCTGGAGGTGTTCAAGAATGGTACATAGTGTACATAGATACATAGATATATAGAATAAACCAGGTTGGAAGAGACCTTCAAGATCATCGCGTCCAACCCTTCAACCAATCCAACCCACCTAAACAACTAACCCATGGCACTTGGGGACAGGGTTTAATGGTCATGGTGGTGTTAGGTTGATGGTGGGACATGGTGGTCTTAGGGGTCTTTTTTAACTGAAACAATCCTGTGATTCTGTGATAATAAAGGGATGTAAGCAAGGGTAGGAGAGAACTCAGTCTCTTCTGTCTTAGAACAGAGTGGGCAGGAGCGGAGGCCAGCTAGTGTAACAGGAAGAACAAGATCTCTGGAAAAGTTTCAGTGGATATATTACTACCCAGGAAGGGAAATGGCTTGAACTGGTGCTCCTGGGGAGGCAATAGAGCAGGTCACTGGCAAACTGAGAAGTGAGAACAGCTGCGTTGGTAAAGTGGAAGGTGTCAGAGGGTGACCAGGTTTTGAGAAAGAGCAAGAATTGAAGATGGAGGATAAACTGTGGAAATGGTCACAAACACTGACAGCCTCTTTGGAGACAGCATTTAATCAGGAAATTAGCACAAAGAATGTCTTGGAAAGAAATCATGAAGGGGGAAAGAGATGGCAAGTACTAAAAGTACAAGAAGCTTACCTATCTTTGCTAATAAAATCACAAAATCATGTGTTGCTTTAGGAAGCAGGAGTAAATAAACCCACAAAGGATCTAGCTACATTAGGAAATGAAGAGCCTGTAACTTCCCAATCTGTGAAGTGAAAATGAAATTTCAAAAAACCCCACAAAACCAACAGAAAACTTCATAACCTAAAACTAGACAAAATGTTTCTTTTGGTAAACACAAAGTTAAAATATCACAGTATCACAGTATCACTTAGGTTGGAAAGGACCTCGAGGATCATCGAGTCCAACCTATCAACACAGACCCCATGACCAGACCATGGCACCAAGTGCCACGTCCAATCTCCCCTTGAATGCCTCCAGGGATGGGGATTCCACCACCTCCCTGGGCAGCACATCCCAATGGTGAATGACTCTCTCAGTGAAGAACTTTCTCCTCACCTCCAGCCTAAACTTCCCCTGGCGCAGCTTGAGACTGTGTCCTCTTGTTCTGGTGCTGGTTGCCTGGGAGAAGAGACCAACCCCTTCCTGGCTACAACCACCTTTCAGGTAGTTGTAGAGGGCAATCAGGTCACCCCTGAGCCTCCTCTTCTCCAGGCTAAACAACCCCAGCTCCCTCAGCCTCTCCTCACAGGGCTGTGCTCAAGGCCTCTCCCCAGCCTTGTTGCCCTTCTCTGGACACCTTCAAGTGTTTTGATGTCCTTCTGAAACTGAGGGGCCCAGAACTGGACACAGGACTCAAGGTGTGGCCTAACCAAAGCAGAGCACAGGGCACAATGACTTCCCTGCTCCTGCTGGCCACACTATTCCTGATGAAGGCCAGGATGCCATTGGCCCTCTTGGCCACCTGGGCACACTACTGGCTCATATCTGACTCCTTAGGGACTAGGAGCTTGTGACTGGATCAGTAGAAGGTGAAGCCATCTGGTGAGATGTCTACAATACATAACTCTTAAGAGTACAGGTGATAGAAATGACTGAAATGGAGAGTCCAGATTGCTCAATGCTTCTTTGCCAGAGAGCTGCCCTTATGTCAGTGAGTACCATTGAGGCACTGCCAGTCTCTACATCTGTGACTGAGAAGCTTTTCTTGCTTCAGAAAAAGAAAATGCAATGTCCCCAGGCAGTGCCTGTGTTGGCAGAGTATTTCTAGGTTGAAGAGATCTGAATTCAGAATGGTTCCTCTCACCAAGTACCCTACTCATTCCTAGGAACAACACTCACAAACACAACAAGAGGCAGCTTGAGAGAGAGAACCAAGCAGCTCTTCTCTGCTTGCTCTTCAGAAGAGGCAGTGGAGCAGCGGGAGGAATCCGGCTGCTCAGATCTGACTGTGCTGGCAGTCAGACCACACTGGTTTTGCATGTGGTATATAAAATGAACAAACATAAAAATGGGTATTGATGAAGTGTGATTTCACCCTTGCAATGCAGCTGAATTCACTGCATCAGTCCTGATAAGTGCCAAAAATGTAAGGGAACTGCAACAGTGTCAGAAAGGCTGTGCCATGAACAAACTCAAGAGTTAAAAGGACCCCACAGCAGGAATGTAGAGCCTCTGCACAGCCAGCATGGGCAAGTCTAGCAGTATCAGTGAGATTCAGAGAGCACCATGAGCCAACAATGTGCCCTTGTTAGCCAAGAGGGCCAATGGTATCCTGGGGTGGATTGGAAAGTGCGTGGTGAGTAGGTCAAGAGGAGTTTTCGCCCCCCCTCCCCCTCTACTCTGCCCTGGTGAGGCCACATCAGGAATATTGTGTCCAGTTCTGGGCCTCTCAGTTCAAGAATGATCTCAGGGAACTGCCTGAGGGAGGCCAGCACACAGCCACAAAGATGCTGAAGGCAGTGGAACATCTCCCTGCTGAGGAAAGGCTGAGGGAGCTGGGGCTCTGTAGCTTGGAGCAGAGGAGCCTGAGGGTGACCTCATTCATGTTGATCAAGATGTGCAGGGCAGTGTCAGGAGGATGGAGCCAGGGTCTGCTCAGTGATGTCCAATGCTAGGACAAGGGGCAGTGGGTGCAAGCTGGAGCAGAGGAGGTTTCCTGGGAACATAAGGGGAAACTTTTTCCCTGTGAGGGTGCCAGAGCCCTGGAGCAGGCTGCCCAGAGAGGTTGTGGAGTCTCCTTCTCTGGAGACATTCCAAACCTGCTTGGATGTGTTCCTGTGTGACCTGCCCTGGGTAATCCTCCTCTGGCTTTCAATGTCCCTTCCAATCCCTAACATTCTGTGATTCCATGATCATTCCTGCAGGGACTGCAACAGATAGGATAGCTAAAGAAATCTCCAACCTGTGCAAAAACTATAGTCACCACCACTATTGTCACCTCCACTAGAGGCAGTAACAGAGGTCAGCAGCTTGTAGATAGCCATGGGTAAGCCCATGGCCAACCTATGTGATTGTCTTCTGCACATTTAATTCACTCAGGCCTTTCAAATTTGGCATCTTTGTATGGTTCTATTTATTCAGTTGGCCCTTGGAGTAAAGATGGTTAGGAAGGAATGAGAAAGGAGCAAAATAATCACATTTTTTCATTACTTTTTGCCAGCATGTTGAATGAAGGGCACATTATCAGACTGATACGTTTTCCTGAGTATTCTAGAAGGCTGATCTGAACCAAATGTAAACACTAAACAAGGAAACATCTTTTTCGTGTTCAGTGTGGTTACAGAAATCATTAAGTTGAGTGGGGCTTGGACTGAGATCTGTAGTCTTTTTTTCCCGTTCATCAGAGATCACTAAGTAACTTGGAAAATGTTCATTTGTGTCTTAGTAAACAAAAACAAAAATCAAGACCAAGCTTTTCTCTCTGTCTCTCTGAAGTGAAACATTTCAGCTCACTTTGAGGCTTGCCCTTCCCATGAAAGATACATTAGTGTTTAAAAGCTAAGGTTGGATGGACCGCCTGGCAAGTTGAAACTGGTGGGGTTATTACCGGTGCTTTATGCTCTCTGGAGCATGACTGCTACACTTCCTTGGTTCTCAGTTAAATGCTCGTGTTGATAATTCCACTGCAGTCTTTCAAGGAGAAGCTCAAATACTTTAGGATTTATGCTCCTTCTGATTCCTGAACTGTGATCTGTAGACACAGTTTGTAAAACACCTGGAGTTTATTGTCTGCTTGGCATTCATGAGAATCTTCTCTTTTTCATCTACCTACTGTCTAGTGAAATCTGTGTAGCTCTAAACAAATTAAGCCTAGGAATCCATCATCATGACGGCCAGCCAGAGAGGAGTTAACAAAAAAGTGCAAGCTAAGCTTCAATTTGTAATTAATAATTACTGTGCATAAGATTGCAAACCCTTCACTCCCACTAGCAGGCTGCTACTTATCAAAACATCTTCAGTGTAGTAACTGAAAGGTGTGCAACTGCTGACAAACATCCAAATGAGTCTGCAAGTCTTCAGCACTTGGTGTATGCTGCAAGTCAAATCTTGCTGTCATTTGTTCAGGACAAACTAGATCCATGGTGCAGCTGCTGCTTTGGAAATTCATCTGTTGCTGTTGGTTTTGGTGTTTGCTTGTTTCTTTGGGGTTTGGTTTGGCATCCTGGGAGATTTTTAGGAAGATGTTGTAACTTTTTCCTCAGGTTTGGACTACTTCAGGCATCTCTACAGCATATGTGGGTAACAATTGGGCAGCACATGCCAATAAATTAAGCCAGCATGAAACTGGCAGGGTAAACTGCCCTATTTTCCATGGAAAGAAGTCTGCTGCAATTCCTTTTGATGTGTCAAAACACCCCTGCACAAAAACTGTGCCAAAAACCTGACCTAACATATTACAATGTACATATCCTGACACTGAATGATATTGACCAACTCCTTAGTTACTGTAAGAGGCTGAACTTCTTACACAGTCAGCTTGCTTCACTTCATATCTAGCCCTTCACTTGGTGATTTGCATTACCTGAACTACTGAAAGCTAAAGGAAAACTGAACAGTTTGTGAGCATCTCTTCCTCTTGCAAGCTGCAGTGGGAGAGCCCCTGTGATTCTCTCCTTCTTAAGAGAACTGCAACAAGAAGAGAGCCTGGCCTGTGGTATTTCTCCACCTTGCAGAGCCCACAGGTGTGAAAAGCTTTTACCCGTAACTCAGGCTGCCAGAGTTGGGGTTCTTCAGCCTGGGAAGGCTCCAGAGAGACCTTATAGTAGCCTTTCAGTTCCAGAATGGGGCTACAGGAGTGCTGGGAAGGGAGTATTTACAAGGGCTTGTAGTGACAGGATGAGGGACAATGGCTTTGAGCTGGAAGAGGGGAGATTTAGACTGCAGATTAGGAAGAAGTTCTTTATGGTGAAAGTGGTGAGGCACTGGAACAGGTGCTCAGGGAGGCTGTGGGTGTTCCCTCCCTGGAGGTCTTCAAGGCCAGTTTGGATGAGGGCCTGAGCAACCTGTGCTTGTGGAAGGTGTCCCTGCCCATGGTGGAGGCTTGGAACTAGATGATCTTTAATGGTCCTTCCGACATAACCATTACATGATTCCCCACACCCCAACCAGCTCTTGGGAAGTACGGCACTGTAAGGAGACTGGCGCTGGCTGTGACTTGGTGGAGCCCTGCACGTGATGTGTACATTTGGAAAAAGCCAAGTAGAAAGTACACACTGGGACAGAAGCTCCACAGTAGCTATGTGGCTACATTTCCAGCACTTTTCAACCTAAAAATATTACTGTGATTTCTACAACTTAGTGTTTAACTTTTTCCTGCATGTAACAGTCCCTGTCAGACCATGTGTGCACTGTTTCTCCCTGCTGATGCCAGTAATAAGCAGGTACTGAAACCTTCATGTGAGCTGCTGTGTGTTGATAGATTAATGTGGATGAGTTGTGAATGCAGGTACAGGTGCTTTGCTAGCATTTAAATAGGCGCTGGGCCCTCAGAGGGCATAGCATAAGAATCATATTCTTAGTGTGACACTGGTGGCATGGAAGGCTTCCATGTTAATTCCAGACTTCTCAGGCATCTAGAAATGTACCCTGTTCTGCCAAGTACTGAACATTTGTCTTTTGTAAAAAGCTGTTCAACACATCTCTAAAAGCTGGGGAAAAAACCTGCTGCCTCCCCCCTGAAGCCATCCAGGGAGATAGCAAGCTGTCAGCGTGTTAGAGTTCAGATGAATGGAAGTTTAACTCTGGTTTCTTACAGCTTTGGTAAGAAAGACATCTGTGTTTACTAATGGAGATGTTGTTCTTCAACTCTGTCCTGGTGTTGCTGGGACAGAATCCCAGGCCAGCCGTGAGCTGCAGACCATCAACAGCTCTGAGTCAGCCAGCATAGCTGTCTGGAGTTGGCTGCAGGTGTGTCTCAGAACATCAGCAGCCCACTCAGTGTAAAGGGGGAGGTTTACACAGAAAAGGTGAGTTGTTGTATGAGTTTCCTGTTGACCTTGTTCCTCTGTCTTCTGCTGCTCCTCTAGGACTACTTTCCTGTTTGGTGTGACTGCTGGACCTTTGCTGAGCTGAGTATAACTTTATGTACTTTATGCTGACATTGGGATCCATTTGGCTATTCCATTAAAGCCATTTCCTTTTTACCACATGGGTCTTCTCTCCTTTTCCTGATTCCTCTTCTGTTCTGGGAAAGGGCCATTTGGTGGCAGAGCAACTGCTGGAGTTTAGCCCCAGATATGAACTAAATGTAGGCAGTTTATTTGGGACCTAACTTAACTAGCTCCCTTGGGAGAATCACAGGCTTTCTATTTGAGATCCTTGAAAGAGTGAATTTTTAGCAGATTTGACTTAGCTGTGGGATGCATTCATCATGGTGGTGATGTGAGCAGGATGGTTGTTGGGTGCAGCTCCTGGGTATTTGTTTTGAGAGGTGCTTTTGAAGCTGTGGATGGCTTTGACGTGTGGATTGTGAGTTCAGTGTAGTTTATCACTCCCGTGTGTGGTGCTGCTCTGCTGTGGGCTTTGCTGTTAGGTTCTAGTGCTGTAAATTCGGATCACAAGTCCTTATAATGGGCACAGACTTTCACATACCCACGGGATGCTTCCACTACCTTGCTCACACTATCAGGCCTTCTGAACATCTTTCAGCTCCTGGCTGTGCTTGGAGGAATATGTTGCTATAGAGGTGGACACAGTGTAGCTGCTGCGAGCTCTGCAAAGGGCCCTGGAGCCATCTCGGCCTCCACAGCAAGCATCGCAGCTGCTGGGCCCTGATAAAGGGTGGTGCAGCTGACCAAAGGACTCAAGCAGGGCCAGCATCAGTTGCCCCTGTAGAGATGAGGTGCTGCAGGGACATTACAAGTGGAAGGATCAGTGGCCACTCTGTCTCTATCCCTTACTGAGGTGCAGGATACTTGTAAAGAGCACAGCCCTCGTGAAGGTGAGGCACTTGTCACTTGGCTGCTCCAGTGCTGGGTAATGGTTTGGTTTTTGAGGGTAAAGCAGCCCAGCAGGTGGCCCAAATATCTGCAGAAGTTCATACTGGCGGATGCCCCCTCTCTCTGGAGGTGACCCCTGCTGAGCGTGAGGGTCAGATAGCTTTTTGGAGACAGCATGGTATAAACTGCCTGGGCAAGTGGGCAGCCCCTGAGAAAGGTGGTAAGAATCTGAGGGAATGAGCTGTGCTGGAGGTGAGACTTTTGCTGACCTGGATTACCTTGGTTACCAGGCAGTGTGGTGCAAATGGGCCCTGAGTGCACTGCCATTGTATGCCAACACATCAGCGTCACATAGTGGTACGGGTGAGGCACCAGTGCTGGGTGACATGGGCACCAGTGCTGGGTGACGTGGGCACCAGTGCTGGGTGATGTGGGTGCCAGTGCTGGGTGACGTGGGCACCCGTGCTGGGTGACGTGGGCGCCAGTGCTGGGTGACGTGGGTGCCTGTGCTGGGTGACATAGGCGCCAGTGCTGGGTGACGTGGGCACCCGTGCTGGGTGACGTGGGCACCCGTGCTGGGTGACGTGGGCGTCAGTGCTGGGTGACGTGGGTGCCTGTGCTGGGTGACATAGGCGCCAGTGCTGGGTGACGTGGGCACCCGTGCTGGGTGACGTGGGCGCCAGTGCTGGGTGACGTGGGCAGCCATGCTGGGTGACGTGGGCACTAGTGCTGGATGACATGGGCGCCAGTGCTGGGTGACGTGGGTGCCTGTGCTGGGTGACGTGGGCGCCAGTGCTGGGTGACATAGGCGCCAGTGCTGGGTGACGTAGGCGCCAGTGCTGGGTGACGTAGGCGCCAGTGCTGGGTGACGTGGGCACCCGTGCTGGGTGACGTGGGCACCAGTGCTGGGTGACGTGGGCGCCAGTGCTGGGTGACATAGGCGCCAGTGCTGGGTGACGTGGGTGCCTGTGCTGGGTGACGTGGGCACCAGTGCTGGGTGACGTGGGCACCAGTGCTGGGTGACGTGGGCACCAGTGCTGGGTGACGTGGGCGCCAGTGCTGGGTGACGTGGGCACCAGTGCTGGGTGACGTGGGCACCAGTGCTGGGTGATGTGGGTGCCAGTGCTGGGTGACGTGGGCACCCGTGCTGGGTGACGTGGGCGCCAGTGCTGGGTGACGTGGGTGCCTGTGCTGGGTGACATAGGCGCCAGTGCTGGGTGACGTGGGCACCCGTGCTGGGTGACGTGGGCGCCAGTGCTGGGTGACGTGGGCAGCCATGCTGGGTGACGTGGGCACTAGTGCTGGATGACATGGGCGCCAGTGCTGGGTGACGTGGGTGCCTGTGCTGGGTGACGTGGGCACTAGTGCTGGGTGACGTAGGCGCCAGTGCTGGGTGACGTAGGCGCCAGTGCTGGGTGACGTAGGCGCCAGTGCTGGGTGACGTGGGCACCCGTGCTGGGTGACGTGGGCACCAGTGCTGGGTGACGTGGGCGCCAGTGCTGGGTGACATAGGCGCCAGTGCTGGGTGACGTGGGTGCCTGTGCTGGGTGACGTGGGCACCAGTGCTGGGTGACGTGGGCACCAGTGCTGGGTGACGTGGGCGCCAGTGCTGGGTGACGTGGGCGCCAGTGCTGGGTGACATAGGCGCCAGTGCTGGGTGACGTGGGCGCCAGTGCTGGGTGACGTGGGCACCAGTGCTGGGTGACGTGGGCACCAGTGCTGGGTGATGTGGGTGCCAGTGCTGGGTGACGTGGGCACCCGTGCTGGGTGACGTGGGCGCCAGTGCTGGGTGACGTGGGTGCCTGTGCTGGGTGACATAGGCGCCAGTGCTGGGTGACGTGGGCACCCGTGCTGGGTGACGTGGGCGCCAGTGCTGGGTGACGTGGGCAGCCATGCTGGGTGACGTGGGCACTAGTGCTGGATGACATGGGCGCCAGTGCTGGGTGACGTGGGTGCCTGTGCTGGGTGACGTGGGCGCCAGTGCTGGGTGACGTAGGCGCCAGTGCTGGGTGACGTAGGCGCCAGTGCTGGGTGACGTGGGCACCCGTGCTGGGTGACGTGGGCACCAGTGCTGGGTGACGTGGGCGCCAGTGCTGGGTGACATAGGCGCCAGTGCTGGGTGACGTGGGTGCCTGTGCTGGGTGACATAGGCGCCAGTGCTGGGTGACGTGGGCACCCGTGCTGGGTGACGTGGGCACCAGTGCTGGGTGACGTGGGCACCAGTGCTGGGTGACATGGGCGCCAGTGCTGGGTGACGTGGGCGCCTGTGCTGGGTGACATAGGCGCCAGTGCTGGGTGACGTGGGCACCCATGCTGGGTGACGTGGGCGCCAGTGCTGGGTGATGTGGGCACCAGTGCTGGGTGACATAGGCACCAGTGCTGGGTGACGTGGGCGCCAGTGCTGGGTGATGTGGGCACCAGTGCTGGGTGACATAGGCGCCAGTGCTGGGTGACGTGGGCACCAGTGCTGGGTGATGTGGGTGCCAGTGCTGGGTGACATAGGCGCCAGTGCTTTGTGACGTGGGCACTCAGCCGTGGCAACATGCAAATAATCTCTCTTCTTCTCCATGGGCCAACGTCGCCACTGCCGAAAGCCCATGAGACAAACCCACAGAGCTGCTGAGGAAGATGCACGAAGTGTTGTCCTGAATGAAAGACAGGTTCTGCTCTCCGCTTGCACTGATGATGGGGAGTTGCCCCAGGGATGGAGACGTGGCCCCATGATTTGCCATGACCGATTCAGCCTGCACTGGAAAAGGGTGGAGCTCCTGAAGTTTTGCGTCATACATTTACATGATGCTGCTTGTTACTGGTTCTCTAGTTATTCATTGCAGCAAGAATCACCCACATTAATGAAGAGTGAACCTCACTAAGCTGTGCCCACAGCACTTTTTCCACTGATCAGGAATGTGAACTGCAGCAGTCATAGAATCATAGAACAGAGTTGTAGAATTGGTTGGAAAAGCCCTTTAAGATCATCCAGTCTGACCATTCTCTAATTCTACCTAGGCTGGTGCTGAGCCATGTTCCTCAGCACCACTGCTATGCATCTCCTGAACACCTTCAGGGTGTTTAAACACTGCAGGTTCCAGATCCATGGCACATCATCCTGCTATGCTCATCTTTACTTGACAGATAGAACCCACAGGTTTGGAAGACTTTAATTCAATGAAGTTTTTCAAGAAATGACTCATGGATGGGGGCACTAATACCTGTGTGCATGTAAATATAGAGTAGAGGAGAGTACAGTAGAGTAGACTGGAATAGAATAGAATAGACCAGACCAGACCAGGTTGGAAGAGACCTTCAAGATCATTGTGTCCAACCTATCATCTAACACCACCTAGTCAACTGAACCATGGCACCAAGCACCCCATCAAGTCTCCTCCTGAACACCTCCAGTGATGGTGACTTCACCACCTCCCCAGGCAGCACATTCCAATGGGCAATCACTCTCTCTCTGTAGAACTTCTTCCTAACCTCCAGCCTAAACCTCCCCTGGCACAGCCTGAGACTGTGTCCTCTTGTTCTGGTGCTGGGTGCCTGGGAGAAGAGACCAACCCCCACCTGGCTACAACCTCCCTTCAGGGAGTTGTAGAGAACAATAAGGTCTCCCCTGAGCCTCCTCTTCTCCAGGCTAAGCAGCCCCAGCTCCCTCAGCCTCTCCTCACAGGGTTTGTGTTCCAAGCCCCTCACCAACTTCATTGCCCTTCTCTGGACACCTTCCAGCAAGTCAACCTCCTTCCTAAACTGAGGGGCCCAGAACTGGACACAGGACTCGAGGTGCAGCCTAACCAGTGCAGTGTACAGGGGCAGAATGACCTCCCTGCTCCTGCTGGCCACACTGTCCCTCTTGGCTGCCTCGGCACACTGCAGGCTCATGTTCAGCCTACCATTGACCAGTACCCCCAGGTCCCTCTCTGCCTGGCTGCTCACAGCCACTCTGACCCCAGCCTGTAGCACTGCATGGGGTTGTTGTGGCCAAGGTGCAGAACCTGGCACTTGGATGTGTTCAGTCTCATGCCCTTGGACTCTGCCCATCTGTCCAGCCTGTCGAGGTCCCTCTGCAGAGCCTCTCTACCTCCAGCAGATAACTCCTGCCCCAGGCTTGGTGTTGTCAGCAAATTTACTGATGATGGACTCAATGCCCTCATGCAGATCATCAATAAAGATGTTAAAGAGCATGTATTGAGATGGGGAAAACACAGATGTGTGATATAAGTGATATAAAGGGAGGAATCCTGTCCCACTTTTGCTGGGCCAGAATGCCAGGCCACCATGGGCTGCAGGCCATCAGCAGCAGGCCATCAGCAGCTCTTAGCCAGCTTGAACAGCTGAGTGGAGCTGGCTACAGGTGTGTCCCAGAGCATGAGCTTCACGTGGTGTGAAGGAGGAAGTTTGCCCAGGAAAGTGGAGACACCTGCTTTAGAGGCTTTTCCTTTTCATCTTCCTGCTGCTCCTGAGTCACACCAAATGGTGTGACTGCTGTACCTTTACTGGGCTGAGTATAAGATTCTACACTTTGTTTGCATTTGCTTTGTTATTTCTTGATCCATTTTCATTTCAACCTGTAGTTGTCTTCTTTTCCTGGCTTGCCTTCTCTGCTGGGAAGGGATAATCAGGTGACAGAGCAACTGCTAGTCTCAGATACAGGCTAAAAGTAGGCAGGCTCCCACATGCTGTTCCTTACAAACTACTGAACTTGACTCCAAAATACATTAGGCAGCTAAGGCTCCTGCTGACTTCCTGGGGAGCTCTGAGCCTTCACTACATGAAGTCCTTACTCATTAGTCTCCTACTTCCTTCTCCCAGTAACACAGACCTGTGTTTTCTTTCCATGAGACCTTTTACTGTCTCACTCTGAAGGCTTTTTTTTTTCACTCCAGCTGAATGCTAATAATATACAGCTTTAGAAGACATTCTTTATTTCAGCAGTAAGCTACTAGTTCTTAGCTAGTCACCTGAAGAAAAAATGATAGGTATTATCTCCAGATTCATCAAAAGTAAACTTGTGAGCTGTGGGCAGACAGGAAAAGGTTCCTCCCTCCTCTTGTAAACCTTGCCATGAAACTCATTCTTTCTCCTGATGACTATATAAGGTTCCTCCTAAATCCAGAACAGGGTCATTCCAACTTAGATTAGCTGCTCAGTGAAGAAACAGTAAGGAGAAGATTACAGTGATTTTGGTGGGAAGATTACTGGAAGTCACTAGAGAAGCCAGCAATTAGTGAAAATCAACCTCAGCAATTACAGTGGGAGCACTAAACCTGAGAAACTTGCAAGCTGAAGGCATTCTGCAAACTGACACTAAAATCCTCTAAACCTGCTATTTGCTTGCTTTTAAATGTGTTTCCTAAGTGATTTTTGAAGTATCTTTGTAAATAGATTCTTTTCTTGTCAGCTTTGTGCCTGGTGCTTTTTGCAAACCTCTTGAAACGCCCGACTGAAAGATCCTGTGGGTCCCTCTGTGTTTAAGTGTACAATGTAACTGGCACTGCTTATCTAGTGCTGCTTGTACAGTGAGACTACAGCTGGGGAAAAGGGTGGCGTGAGGCTGAATGTACTTCTTACTTACAGAAAACCCCTCAACTTTCCAACTTTAAATGTGAATAAACCCTCCTTTATTTTAGACTTTCATACAACGCCTATTTCTATCATGCATTCAACATTTCTCTGCCATACTAGCATTCTGGATAGCTGCTCTGTTTGAATGCACAGGCCTCCCAGGAATAGCCTGGGATGGCTGGATGTGAATATCTGGGCAGTATCTCCAACGAATTGTGCCTCTTTGTTTCATGAGTGAGAATACAGCTTTATTAGATTTTCTTTCCCCCCTTATTTGCTGTGCATGGTTTGACGTGCAGCATAATATTTGTTTGGTTTCATTTCCCCCCTGTGACATATAAAACCTAATAAACAAGTCGTTTCTTTTGTTGCTATGGCAGGAAGATTCTTGAAACACTTAACAATAGAGAATTATTTTTAACAAATGGAGTGGCATCCCACTTCTATTTTTGGCAAGTTTGTTCACATATGTTTACAAAGCCAGACCTCCAGAATGCTCTAAGCAAAGGGTTCCATGGTGAAGCCAAGCCAAGCCAACCTCATCAAGTTCAGCAACTCCAGAGTCTAAATTCTTATGCTAAATGTATTCTTGTTCAGAAGGAACTTGTAAGGATCAGTTACTGGGAAAGCATGATCTGCCTGCCACAGTGAGGCAGCACACAGGGACGGTACTTGCAGGCTGTCATTTCAACCCCGCGGTTGTGCAGTACCCCAGAACCCCATTCTCACGAGATTTCACAGAGTCACAGAACATTAGAGGTTGATCAAAAGATCATGTATCACAGTATCACAGTATCACAGTATCACTTAGGTTGGAAAGGACCTCGGGGATCATCAAGTCCAACCTATCAACACAGACCCCATGACTAGACCATGGCACCAAGTGCCACGTCCAATCTCCCCTTGAACGCCTCCAGGGTCGATGACTCCACCACCTCCCTGGGCAACCCGTTCCAATGCCGAATGACTCGCTCGGTGAAGAACTTCCTCCTCACCTCGAGTCTGAACCTCCCCTGGCGCAGCTTGAGACTGTGTCCCCTTGTTCTGGTGCTGGTTGCCTGGGAGAAGAGGCCAACCCCCTCCTGGCTACAACCACCCTTCAGGTAGTTGTAGAGGGCAATCAGGTCACCCCTGAGTCTCCTCTTCTCCAGGCTAAACAATCCCAGCTCCCTCAGCCTCTCCTCATAGGGCTTGTGTTCAAGGCCTCTCACCAGCCTTGTTGCCCTTCTCTGGACACGCTCAAGTAGCCCAATGCCCCTCTGCCTGAGCAGGATCACCTCGAGTAGGTCACACAAGATTTGCTTGCCCAGCTCTATCTGGATGTTTGTCCAAGTGTCACTGGTACAGAAATTCCAAGCAACATTTAGAAAGTTCACTGGTTACAGTTTCAGAAGTTGCAGCATTGCCCCTAATGAATAAAACAGGACTGATGGTGTTTCTGTAACAGTGGGGTAAGGAATGGTACCACTTCTGGGGGATTTCCTCATTGTGTCTGTTTTAACTTGAAGTTGAATTGTGATTCACAAATATGTCCAATAAGGACGGGGAGGAGAGGGAAGCTTAGAACTTACCATGGATGCAATGCTTTTCTCCCTTCCCCTGTATATACAACCTCTGTCTTACAGTTCTTGCTTTTTGACCTCATTTCCCATCTCACCCAGTACCCCCAGAAACTCCTGCATTAGCTGTTCTGCCATGGCCATGTTTGGTAACTGGCTCTCCAGTTAAAATGAAAAAGAGCAGTACAAAGTGTGGGACCTTATCATAGTTGCATTATGCCAATGCTACCTTTGCATGGAGGAAAGACATTCATCCTGTTTAGTTTGTGCTCCTCTAGCAAGACTCTGTGGCTACTATGTGCCAGCCAACTCAAATAGCACTTACAGCTCAGTGTTATAAGCAGCACCCAGGCAGTCATCTAGCTTCCACTTGTTCCCACACTCAAGCTTCTGTAGTGTCTTTGACTCTTTAAGGAGGTTGCCAGAGTAGTTGCTAAGTGGTTGAATGTGCTTGATCAATGTGCTATTAATAGAATTAACAGCTCCTCAAGCAAAAGCAAAGTTGTGTGGCAGTAATGTTCTTAACAAGTGTCCACCTTAAGTCGAGGCAGCAAGTCTGCAGGGGTAGCTCAAAAGCCTGCCAAGAGGATTTACTGACTCGGTTTTGAAGAAATAAGCTGAGCCTAAACTACTGTTGAAAGTGATTTGTAACCAGTAACTTTTCTTTGTGGTGCTGCTAGGAGCAATCAAATCCAGTGTCACACTACATAGCTATGTTTTTGTTGTTTTCTTGCAGTCCTGGCTGTAAGAGATCTTGCAGCAGATGGCTTCTGAGGCTAGGACCCAATAAGGGGACAAACAGAACATAATCTCTTCTAAAGGGCCCTAGGACTCATCGATCCCAAGGAGAAGTAATAGGCTTTTTAATGCAAAAATAATTTTTCTGTGTCAGAGGCATTACACTGATGCTGTACAAAGATTGGGCTTTTGTGGTGGTAGGGTTGGAAGGGTAAGGCCAAGAAGCCTCCTCCCTCCCCCCTGTAAAGTAAAGGGAAAGAAAATTGAAGGGAAAGGGAAAAAAAACTCACAGCTGAATTAGCAAAGCAGTGGAGCTGTATATTTACAAAGCAATGTAGGATATGCAGGGGAATATATACAAATTTACAATATTTACAATATATACAAAGATATACAATAAAGTAACACAGAAATGAGAGTTCCCCCCTCTGCTGAGGGGGTTCCCCACCTCCGCTCTCCCCTCTCTCCCCCCTTTCCCCAGAGTGGGTTAGAAAGAGAGAGAAAAGAGAAAAAAAAAGTTAGAAGCAGTTTTGTGTTAATTGGAAAGCAGTTAATACAGGCCTGGTGGCTTATCAGTTTTCAAGGCCAAAGCCTTGGCCGAAAGCCCAGGAGCTGCAAGCTGCTGCCCGAAGGAGAAGTGGAAGAAAGACTGAAGATAAAGTGCTGGAATGCCCAGGATACCCTCCTGCACTCCCAGTTCAGAAGGTGCTTCCTCCCACTCTACCAATGAAATTAGTTTAGATCCTTCCTTTTGTTTATCAACTTCCGTCCACCATATTCCCTTTCTTAAGGGGACAGGCTCAACCGGTCACAGGCTTTGAATGTGAGAAGAAGAAATTGACAGTATTTTGTTAAAATATGATCCCAGCATTTTGTTGACATATGATTGTGGTAGTTTCAGGCTGTGCCTGAAAAAATTTCCACAGGTCTTGAATAGAAATCGGTAGAGTGTAAATAAATTACTGTTGGCTTTAAAAAGAAAAATGATGATAAGCTCTAAATAATCCAGGTAAGCATAAAACAGATCTGTGAACTGTCTTTCTCGCTTTTTGCTTCCTCCGCTCTGGCTGCTGCTTCTGCTGGCTTTTCCTGACCTTAGCTGCATCATTTGTTGTGGCTAAGTACTAACAAACAACTCTCTGCTCTCCTCTACCGTGCATGGGGGGGAAGAAGCAGGGAAGGGGAACCTATTAGTAGCTCCCCTGGTTTGTCCAGGGGGGTTCTTGTGTTTATCAATCTTTTTATCAGTTTTTATCAATCTGTTTATCACAGTATCACAGTATCACAGTATTGCTTAGGTTGGAAAGGACCTCAAGGATCATCGAGTCCAACCTATCAACACAGACCCCATGCCTAGACCATGGCACCAAGTGCCACATCCAATCCCCTCTTGAACACCTCCAGGGTCGATGACTCAACCACCTCCCTGGGCAACCCGTTCCAATGCCGAATGACTCGCTCGGTGAAGAATTTCCTCCTCACCTCGAGTCTGAACCTCCCCTGGCGCAGCTTGAGACTGTGTCCTCTTGTTCTGGTGCTGGTTGCCTGGGAGAAGAGGCCAACCCCTTCCTGGCTACAACCACCTTTCAGCTAGTTGTAGAGGGCAATAAGGTCACCCCTGAGCCTCCTCTTCTCCAGGCTAAACAACCCCAGCTCCCTCAGCCTCTCCTCACAGGGCTGTGTTCAAGGCCTCTCCCCAGCCTTGTTGCCCTTCTCTGGACACGTTCAAGTGTTTCGATGTCCTTCTTAAACTGAGGGGCCCAGAACTGGACACAGGACTCAAGGTGTGGCCTAACCAAAGCAGAGTACAGGGGCACAATGACCTCCCTGCTCCTGCTGGCCACACTATTCCTAATGCAGGCCTTTGTACATATTCATTGCATTTCATTTTAGCTTGTAGTTTTGCTGGTAAATGCAGCTTCATTTGCTTCCAGCTGAACTTCTCTGACAGTTTGACATTGGGGAGGAATTTTCAGCCCACCACAATGATCTGAGGAAGTTAGGGAGCAAGAACCTGTTTTCTCTTAAAAACTGAGGCAGGAACAGATCACCATACACGGCCCCACAAAGTGTTTCACCAGGTTGTGAATTAAGAGGCAGCAGCTGGAATTTCAGATCTTGCTCTGGAATATTTTGTGGCAGTTGGCACATCATTCTGTCTCTATGTATGATGCTACAAATCTCTTGGGTGTTCTAGAGGACATGCCCAAACCCAAACTACATTTGATGCTAGATGAAGAAAGGACAGCTGGGTTCAGCTTGAAGGCTAGGAAAAAAGTGCAAACCAAACCAAAAAAAAAAGCAGGTTTTGGAAATTCCTGACATGAGATGTACTGGAGTTTGCTGTCAGTGATAATGTCTGCTGAGACACTGCAACAGGTAGCCCAGGGCGCTTGTAGATGCCCCCTCCCTGGTAATGTTCAAGGCCAGGATGGACAGGGCCTTGAGTACCTTGTTCTAGTGGGAGGTGTCCCTGCCCATGGCAGGGGGGGTTGGAACTGGATGACCTTTAAGGTCCCTTCCAACCCAAAGCATTCTGTGATTCTCTTGGATCAGTTCATCCATGGCTGCACTTTTGCCAGACTGTCACATCAAGTGTTTTCTTCTTGTTCTTTATTTCTTTGACAATAATAATAAAGCTGAATGGGTGGGGAGGCAGAACCTTTGTTTTGTCCAGCTCTGTGTGTATGCAGGTTCCCATTCTCATGGATGTTGCTACGTTAATGTAAATCACAAAGGACATTTGTTTTGTTGAGGAAGTGTTCAAAATAAAACAAGTAGGGAGCATGATGCATGTTGAAATCTTGAGAAAGATGCTGCCTGTGTTGCTGTCACCACTCTTGTCCCCTCTCTAAGTCTCCAGTAAACAATGACAGGACTTTTCAAAGACTGTGATGGCATGCATGTCTCTCAAAGAGTTGCGAGCTCTCCCTGATTCTGGTATACCTCAGAAATCTGCACTTTTCTTGCTTTCCTTTGTTTTGTGGACCCTTGGTGTGGCAATCAGTGCAGGCAGACTTGAACTTTCAGAAGAGAGGAGGTTGGCCCTAATTGGTGTGACTCATCTCTGGCTGCAAGGGCCATGTGTTGTGGTAGATCAGAGGCAAAACATTTTTCAGTACAGGCAACATGATGAAAAATGCAAGACTCACTTCTGTCTAAAGCAGCATGGAGACTACAGAGGGATAGTCCTGATCCAGGGGGTACCTGCTGTTGCAGGTTGTTGAAAAAGACACCTGACTTCTTCAGAAGTCCACCTTGTAAATACAAGATGTCATGACAGCCTTGGTAATGGAGACCAGGTCTCTTTGCAGCTGTCAGAAACATTTGTTTGCATTCCACCAGATGATTCTGTTTCCCATCACTAAGAGCTTAAAGAATTTCTTGACATTATGAGTTTTTTAATAGCTTTTCCTTTATTAAACAATTTTCCATTAACATGCCAGTGATCTATTTGTTTCATGTCTGAGAGTGATGTAAACCCCCCTTCATGGCTGCTCTGCCACCATTTGCTGTGCTGCAATCTTCTTTCCTCAATATCTAATGGAGCAAAACTGTCTTCAAGCACCCTCTGCTCTTGCTGGAACAGTATGTTGGTGTTACAGTGCAAACAACATACAGCACAGCCAACTCCAGACAAGTTTTTACTGATGTCCAGAAGATTCTGGGACATGTGACCATATAAGAAGCTGGTTTTGGAGGGAAGATGGGTGTATGTTTGATTTTAGTGACTTTTGGAAGTTTTTTACTGTTCTGTGCTGGAGCCACAAAGACTGTTCTTGGCAAACTTGTGTTTTATTTTTTTGCTATTGCACCAGTGTTCCACCATCCTGAATCTTTCTCCAGCATTTTTAATGCCAGTGCGTACTGATGGGAGAGAAGACTTCATCACTGCAGAAGGCTTTCGTGGAAGGCTATAGCTGAACCAGTTCTGAACCAGTGCAGATCATTTCTACTCGCTGTGTATTCACAGCAGTCACCTGCTCAGTCATGCTTTCTTAAAATGATTTATCCAGAGAGTAGAGAGATGTAGGAGTAGGAGAAACAGTGAGTTGTAGGATGAAAAACTTATTGATAAGTTCAATGTAATTTTCATTTAGAATATCAAATACATCCTGTGCTGGATCAGTCCATGCACATTATCACAAAACATATCAAATACCTCCTATGCTCCAGCAGTTCAGACACATTATCAAATCCATTTTTATGCTTAGAAGTATAAAATCAAGCCCCCCACCAATGTTATTTGTGTGTAATGGTGATCCACAAACCATTTGAGCTCTTGTGCAAATGTATGGCATCAGCCATCAGAAAAAGAACGAGCGAGGTGGCTCCTGGGGGTTTTAGAGAACCTGTTCTGATGCCTGTTACTGATTTAGATGCTTGCTTAGAAACTGTTCCACAATGCTCCAATCTGCTGCATTTATTGACACAATCACATACCCTGTTTGGAGTAGATACACACATCCACTCTTACTTCGAGAGGTGAAGAAGAAAACAAATAAGGATTTTCTGGGGGTGAATTTGAGGAAGAACAGTTGATTCTTCTCATATCTCACTCACTTTTTCCTTCCCTTTAGATTTTACTGGCATACATTGTTTGGGAAAGAAAAAAAAACCAGAAACAAAAACCCCACAACAAAACATTTCAAAGTAATCTGAGAAGATCTGGATTTTGAGAAGCTCTCACCCAACACAGCTGCCCACAGTGGACATCATGGTATCTCCCTTTGAAAAATAAAGAAAACCACCACCACCAAAACCAAAGCCCAATACAGGTCAGTATTTATACAAAGTTATTATTTTTATTGTCATTATTTCATATTTGAAATGCATAATTTTCTTTTGGGGCATCTAAAGAACAAAAAGCGCCACCAGGTCCTATTACTGGTCATAGCCATCTGGTCCAAAAGGCTGCTTCAGGAAGATCATTCATGTGCTGTTCCTTGGAGAGTAGCTGGAGAAGGGCTTCGGTAAAGACAACAAGCACTAAACAAGGAGAATGACAGAACTTGTGATTTTATGGAGTGTGCTTTACCTTTAGAACAGCTCACCTCAGCACAGCCTGCAGCTCCCGCAGGGCAGGCAGAGGAGGGGGACGTGCTTTTGGCAGGGGGTTGGACTGGATGATCTCTGGAGTTCCTTTCCAGCCTCTGGTGTGCTGTGATTCTGTGCTGATCTACTCTCTGTGGTTCAATAAGGCAAAATGCAAGGTCAGTACAGGCTAGGGAATGAGGAGATTGAGACAAGTCCTGCAGGAAAGGACTTGGGGGTGCTGGTGGATGAGAAGCTGGACAGGAGCCAGCAATGGGCGCTTGCAGCCCGGAAGGCCAATAGCAACCTGGGCTGTCAAAAGAAGCATGGCCAACAGGTTGGAAAAGGTGATTCCTGTGATCTGATATAGCTGATCCTGCGCTGGCAGGGGTGTTGGACTGGATGATCTTTTGAGGTCCCTTCAGCCCCTCAACATTCTGTGATTCTGCGATTCTGTGAGTACTGTGTCCAGCTCTGGGGCCCCCAACAAAAGAAGGACGTAGACTTGCTGGGTCCAGAGGAGTGCAACAAGTTAGTCAGAGGGCTGGAGCACCTCTCCTGTGAAGACAGGCACAAGGAATTGAGGCTTTTCAGCCTGGAGAAGAGAAGGCTCTGGGAAGACCCTGAATTCAATATCTGAAGGGGACCTACAGGAAGGCTGGGGAGGGACTGTTCAGAAGGGCTTGTGGTGATTGGACGATGGGCAATGGTTTGAAACTGGAGCAGGACAGAGTTAGGTTGGATGTTAGAGAGTGGTGAGATACTGTAAAAGGTTGCCCAGAGATGTGGTTGAGGCCCCATCCTTGAAGACATTCAAGATCAGACTGGTTGTGGCTCTGGGCAGCCTGATCTAGTTGGAGGTGTCCCTGCTGATGGCAGGGTGGATTGATAAGATGATTTTTGAGGGTCCCTTCCAACCCAACACAAATGGAACAAAGCTGAGTCAGGGAAGTTCAGACTGAACATTAGGACAAGATTCTTCACTGAAAGGGTTGCTGGTCACTGGAACAGGCTCCCCAGAGCAGTGGTCACAGCACCAAACATGTCAGAGTGCAAGCAGTGTCTGGACGACACTCTTAGCCAGGTGGTTTAACTTTAGGTAGTCAGTCTTGTGAGCAGCAGGGTCTTGGGCATGATAACCCTTATGGGTCCTTTCAAGATGGGATATTCTATGATTCTTTGGTTCCTTCTGAGTATTTGGTGTTGAGAACCCAGGGCTGTCTATTTCTGAGTGTATTTTTCTGCATTAATAATTTCTCCTTACAAAGTCATCAGGCTCTTTGAGGGATGGCTACTCGCCTACCTCTAACTGCAGTGTCACTGTCTCCTCTGCTGAAGGTCACCTAACTGCTCATCTGATCACTGATCAGATCAGCTGGTCAGAATAAGCCAGCTTAGCAGAAGCCCACCACTTTGTATTAACTTGACTCATTTTTTTGATGACCATAATGTAGGAAGTGATCACACAGCCACTCTGCTCAGAGGGGCAGTGTCCTTGGCATGAAATTAATGGCAAAAGCTGCAGGAGTCTCCTGCACATTCTAGGACTCAAGCATCCAGATTCATAAGTTTCCCAGAGACCTGTTAAGCTTGACCTTGAATATCTCTAGGGATGGGGCCTCAAACTCCCTCCCTGGGCAACCTGTTCCAGTGTTCCACTACCCTCATGGTGCAGAACCTATTTCTAACATCCAATCAAAATGTCCTTTTCTCTAGTTTGAAGCCATTGCCCCTCACCCTATCACAGCAGGCCTTTGTAAATTGTCTCTCTCCATCCTTCTTGTAGACCTCTTTAGGCACTGGAGGGTCACTATTAGGTCTCCCCAGAGCCTTCTCTTCTCCAGGCTGAACACCTCAGCCTGTCCTTGTAGCAGAGGTGCTCCAACCCCCTGATCAATGAACATCAGCTGTGAGGATCGCTGCAGTTTCCTCACATAATGTTTTTCTCTTCTGCTAGTGAATTGCTTAGCTACAATTGGTGTTTCTTTTTGTTTGTTTGTGGTTTGGATGTTGTTGTTGTTTGGTTTTTTTTAATGAGGCCCATTTCCTAGTTCTTAATATCAGCAAGATGTGTCAGACCTGTCCCCCATGCCCCCCTGCTCCTTCTCCAGCACTTTTCCTTCTTCAATTTTGCATTTCCACTGGGAGGCATCGTTTCTCCCGTATGAAACCCCCCACCTGTGCTTCTGCATTGCACTTGAAGCTTTGAGCTTCCCCACCTCTTGCACAGCTGTGGTTATCCCACCGCTGGTAGAGGTGGCAAGAGAATGCTCCCTTCACTCGTCTGTGTCCCTCTGCAGCTGGGCTGCACCTTGAGCTTTCCAGGGAAGCTGTGCTGAGAAGAAGAATTGCAGGTTGGATTCTTTTGGTTTCTCATTTCCCAGGTATCTGCAGAAACCAGCACAACTTGATCTGTGCAAGGCAGGCTGGGTTTCTGAAGTTTCTCTGGAGATGACAGCATTAGTGAAAATGGAAAGAAATAAATCTTAAGGGGAAAAATGTAAGAATTGTGCTGGACAAGAACCAGACAACAGACATTTGACTCTCTCTAATAGAATCACAGATCACAGCTAGTTGCAGAATGTAATAACAAAACCTTGCAGCCATGCTGGGGGGATTCATAGAATCTCAAATGGGAAGTCAAGTCTTTAATCATCACCAAAGAATGGAATATCCACACCCTCCTCCCCTCCTCCCCTCCTCCCACCCAAAAAATAAATGAAAAAACTAAATGAGCTGAGGGGGTAAGCCTTGAATTTCCTGTGGAGCTTGAAACCGCTGCAAATGGATTTGCCTGTTCATCAGTTACAGTGAGCAACCCTCTGTGATTCTATGAATATTCTTCACCTGAGTATTAAGAATTGACCCCTGACCATATCTCTACTCTCCACAGACCAAGCAAGCAATCTTTTTGACATGAAGCTCCTACCCACACAAAAATGGTGGTGAGACAAAGCTGAAATGGTGAAGTCCCCCATTACTGCAGCACACTGTCACAGGACATGCAGTGCCCTAGCCCTCTTCAAAAGCCACCAGTCGTCCAAAAGCTTCTGAGAGTCCAATGTTCCTCTAGATTCACCAGTGAAAGCTGGTGAAGTGCTACTGGATATTGTGCATAGCTAGGAATCTGGTATTTCCTGGTGTGCTTCTAGGTCAGTGGATGTCTCACTTGCCAAACTCTTAACACAAACAAAGCAATCCCTGGCATGTCGGTTTTGAGTGGCATCCACCATCTCCCTTCTAACTGCTAATGATACTTTCTTTATCCACACTTTCCAGTTAGTAGTGGCATGCTCTGTGTGTGGTCCCCTTCTTGCCATCCATGTTTATAGAATCATAGAATAGTCTTGGTTGAAAAAGACCTTCAAGATCATTGAGTCCAACCATCAACCCAACGCCACCATGGCCATTAACCCATGTCCCAGATTGCTATGGCCACACCTTTCTTGAGCACCTCCAGGGATGGGGACTCCACCACCTCCCTGGGCAGCCTGTGCCAATCCCTGACTACTTTTTTGCAGCAAAGAAATTTTTCCTAATATCCAACCTAACCCTCCCCTGGCACAATTTCAGGCCATTTCCTCTTTTTCTATCACCTAATACTAGAGAGAAGGGACCAAACTCACCTGGCTCCAACCTCCTTTCAGGGAGCTGTAGAGAGCAATGAGGGCTCCCCTCAGCCTCTTCTGCAGACTAAACGTTCCCAGTTCCCTCAGCTGCTCCTCACCAGCCCTGTTCTCCAGACCCTTCACCAGCTTCCTTGGCCATCTCTGGACCTGCTCCAGCAGCTCAATGTCTTTCTTGTAGTGAGGGCCCCAAAACTGAACCCAGTATTTGAGGTGTGGCCTCCCCCGTGCTGAGTACAGGGCACAATGACTTCCCTGCTCCTGCTGGCCACACTGTTCCTGATGTAGGCCAGGATGCCATTGGCCTTCTTTGCCACCTGGGCACACACTGGCTCATATTCAGCTGGTTGTCAACCAGCACCCTCAGGTCCTTTTCAGCCAGGCAGTATCCAGCCACTCTGCCCCAAGCCAGGAACGTTCATGGGGTTGTTGTGACCCAAGTGCAGGATGCGGCACTTGTCCTTGTGGAACCTCATCCCGTTGACTTCAGTCCAAGGATCCAGCCTGGCCAGATCCCTTTGCAGAGCCTTCCTACCCTCCAGCAGATCAACTGTCCCTCCCAGCTTAGTGTCATTTGCAAACTGACAGAGGGTGCCCTTGATCCCCCTCATGCAGATCATTGATAAAGATATTAAAGGGAACTGCCCCCAGTACTGAGTCCTGGGGAACACCACATGGTAAGAGCAACAGTCTAGCTCTCCAAACCGAGAAGTAAACATTCAGACAGTGTTAAAAACCAAACCAAACCCTAAACCTCTCGTGAGCTTTCTTTATCACCTACAGCACCATTCAGCTTGAAAATCAGGAGGAATTGAATTTTAATTGGACATCTACCTTCCAACTGATGCACACCCATTAGATTGCAGCTGTTTGTGGCTCAAGATGGTATTTCAGATGAGACTAGTAGGAAAAAAGCAACAAACCAATACCTTTGATAAGTGTTCACGATCTGTGGATAGCTGCTTGGAAATCAAGTGAGTCCTTCAGTGTTGCACACTGATGTTAAATAACCATTTTTTGCCAAATAATTGGGTTGTATCTTTGATCTGAGACCATGTTCAGAGATGAGCTATGTAGTGAAAAACTTCTTTAGCTCCTACAATTAAGCAAAGGATGCTGAAGGATCTGCAGAGAACTGTCAGGGTATGCAAACAACTCTGAAACATGACAGATCCGACAGTTGCTTTGAAAGCCATTCAGACCTTTGAGGAGCTGACAATACTTCACTCTAAATTTCGCTGGCTGAGGAAGATAATCAGGTCCTTCCACACACAGTGCCAAACCATGGGCAAATGGTATCATAGTATCAGTCAGGGTTGGAAGGGACCACAAGGATCATCTAGTTCCAACCCCCCTGCCATGGGCAGGGACACCCCACACTAGATCAGCCTGGCCACAGCCTCAGCCAGCCTGGGCTTAAACACCCCCAGGGACGGGGCCTTGACCACCTCCCTGGACAACCCATTCCAGGGCTTCACCACTCTCATGGGGAAGAACTTCCTCCTCACCTCCAGCCTGAATCTCCCCACCTCCAGCTTCATTCCATTCCCCCTAGTCCTAGCACTCCCTGAGATCCTGAGCAGTTCCTCCCCAGCCTTCCTGTAGCCACCTTCAGATACTGGAAGGCCACAATGAGGTCACCTGGGAGCCTTCTCTTCTCCAGACTGAACAGCCCCAACTCCTTCAGTCTGTCCTCATAGGAGAGGTGCTCCAGCCCTCTGATCATCCTCCTGGCTCTGCTCTGGACACCTTTCAGCACCTCCACATCCCTCTTGTAATAGGGGCTCCAGAACTGGAGGCAGTACTCCAGGTGGGGTCTCAGCAGAGCTGAGCAGAGGGGGAGAATCACCTCCCTTGCCCTGCTGGCCACACTTCTCCTGATGCAGCCCAGGATCTGATTGGCTTTGTGGGCTGCAAGTGCACACTGAGAGCTCCTGGTGAGCTTCTCCTCCACCAGCACCCCCAAGTCTCTCTCCTCAGGGCTGCCTTCCAGCCAGTCCCTGCCCAGCCTGGATTTGTGCCTGGGATTGCCTCGACCCAGATGCAGGACCCTGCCCTTGCTCTTGTTGAACCTCCTGAATTTGGCTTGTGCCCACCTCTCCAGCCTGTCCAGGTCCCTCTGGATGGCCTCCCTTCCCTCCAGCCTGTCTGCTGCACCACACAGCTTGGTGTCATCAGCAAACCTGCTGAGGGTGCACTCAGTGCCACTGTCCATGGCACCCACAAAGATGTTGAATAAGACAGGTCCCAGGACTGATCCCTGAGGGACTCTGCTTGTCCCTGGCCTCCCCTGGGACATGGAGCCATGGACAGCCACTCTCTGGGTGCAGCCATCAAGCCAGTTCCTTATCCATCTGGTGGTCACCCATCACACCCATGTGTCACCAGCCTGGAGACCAGGATGTGGTGCGGGACAGTGTCGAAGGCTTTGCTCAGGCCCAGGTAAATGACATCAGTTGCTCTCCCCTCATCTATTAATGTTGTCACCTGTTCAGAGAAGGCCACCAGGCTGGTCAGGCAGGACATGTGCTGAGTTTCCCCCTGTGGTTGTTGGACTGTGCAGGGAAAAAAAAAAAAAAAAAAAAAAAAAAAAGGCTGCTTCTGGTTTCTGAAGAAGTCTGAAGGAGCTTCAGGTGCTCAACAGTTTGCAGTTCAGACAAATCTCTGTAACGACTCAGTGGATGTTTGCTAAGCAATTGTATTGCTTGAATGATTTAGAAATTCAGTGGTTATTTGTGAGGACAATAAACAACTTTGGGGGAAAGCATGCAAGAATTGTGCTGTCCAAGGACCAGACAATAGACAATTTGACTCTCATTCCAGTAGGATCACAGATCACTGCTGGTTACAGAATGCAATAGAAAAGACCTTGCAGCCATGCTGGGAGAATTCTTAGCATCTCAAATTGGGAAAGTAAGACATGGAATTTGTTAAAGCAGCTCCAGAAGAGGGCTGGAGCACCTCTGCTATGAAGACAGGCTGAGAGATTTAGGGCTGCTCAGCCTGGTGAAGAGAAGACTCCAGGGACACCTTAGAACAGCCTTCCAGTGTTTGAAGGGGGCTACAGGAGAGCTGGAGAAGGATTTTTGGCATGGCAAGGAGTGACAAGATGAGGGGTAATGGCTCTGAGCTTGGAAGGAGCTGAATTTATAAAAGACATTAAGAAGAAATTATTTCCCATAAAGGTGGAGAGATACTGAATCAGGTTGCCCAGGGAAGCTGTGGAGTCTCTAACCCTGATAACATCCAAAGCCAGGTTGGATGTGGCCTTGAGCCCCTGGTCTAGTAGGTGTCCCTGCCCATGGCAGGGATATTGTAACTAGATGACTTTCAAGGTCCTCCCCAACCCTTCTATGACTCTGTGAGTCTATTACCTCAATGTGTCTTGCTTTCACAGGTGACACCTGCTGATCTCTCCTAGGATGTGCAGGTCTTGAGTTCCTTGGGTTTTGTAGCCTTTACATGCATGAACTTCAGTTGAAGTGTCAGTAATCACACCAATATGCAACACTCATCAGTGAACAGCTCAGGTATTGAAGGTGCAGCTTTTAACCATGTCCCAGGTGCAGAGCTGGTGTCAGCCAGCCTGTCTCTGGCTGTGCCTACTGCAGCAGCACTCACATGAGCTAATACAGTCGTTTGGCCTTCAGCACCGCTGTGGTCACAGATTTAGCCTTGCTGTCCCTTGAGCTGCTTTCATGTACAGGTAGAGAAGGACACTGCAGAGGAAAGCTTTAACACTGCAGAAGGTTCTGCATGAGCCTGCTTTGATTGAATTGGGCTCCAACAGGTCAATCTCAGCATCCACCCTGATGGTCTTCCAGGTGACAGTCACTTTGAGAAAGCCCTCAGTGCTCTTCTGCCTTGGTCTTTAGGTTCCCAGAAGGCTGGCTTACTACCTCCTTAGTCTGGGATTCTGCTTAAACTAATAAAGCTTGGAGCACTGGGGAGCAGGAGAAAGAGGCAGCAGGGCTTCTGTATAACAGCTACTTCCAAGTAGCAATGTTAAACCTGAGCTATCACAAAAACTCAGCTCAACTTGAACTACCTCCATGAAGAGCTACTCAGAGGCATCTGTGTCACACTATTTATAACTTCTGTCTTGGACATCACACTTTCAAAGCTTTTCTCTTCATCACTTGAAGTAATGGAGCCCTGATTACTCTAGATACCTCCAGGCCATTGTATGTCTCAGTACAAAAATGTCAAATTTGCATTGTTTTTAAGGAATATTTTGTAAGCACTGACTATTTTCTGTGTAAAGTAATGCAGTTTGTGGTACAGAACACTGAACAAGCAAAAGGAGTGAATCAGATGCCACTGAGAGAGAATCTGCCTGTGAGAAATCTCTACAGCAGACTGAAATCTAGCTGTTGGTAGTTAATTTGCTGGAAGAAAACCAGACCATCATCGTGCCCACTTCCCAGAAAAGAGTGTCTGTGGGTGTTCTTTTTCCTTTCTCACCAGTAATAGATGGGATCTTGCAATAAGACCTGACTGCTAGAAAGACTACCTCAAGCCAGCTATTGTGATGGAAAACACTGACATCAGCCCAAGATCTCTGTTGTTGCTCTTGCAATCCTCCCCGTGGTGCAACATCAGTAAAGAATCAGTTGTTTATGGCTTGGTACAAGAAATGCAGCAAGAATCACTAAAGCTCTGATGCTCTGCTGGATTGTTTTGCTTGCTTAGAGCCTTCTTTATTCCACCCTCTAATTACATTTCTCCTGTGTAAATATGACTTGGAGAAAAAAAAATTTACAAATAGCAAGTTCTCCAGCAAAGTGTGGTCTGAAGATGATGGGAAGTGGCTTCTCCTACTTGTACTCGTGTGTCCCAAAATAAATTATTCCTCTGTTTTGCAAAGAAGCATTTTCAATGTATATTATTTCTTTATCCCATGGGGCAGGGAGCCATCAAAGACCCCACAGGACTGTGAGAGCTAAAGGATGCCTGGATTCAGGAGTCTCTCTACCACACATTACAGCAGCTGGGTACCTGGCAGTAGCAGGCAGAGGCCCTGGCTTTGGACTCTTGCAAATCCAGCAAGAAAAAAACACTTGTGGCTTCCACAGCAAGACAGAGCTCTTTCCCAGGTGCTGGAGTTCAGATAGAGAGCACCAACAGAGCTCTGATAAGAGCAGGAGCAGTCTTGAGCAGAGGAGGCATCTGGGCCAGCAAATGCTCTTGTAAAAAGCAATGGCTGGCAAGCCAGACATCCCACACCAGTACAGCACCGCCAGGACACGAGTGACTGGCACCTACCGGTGCTGACCGCCCAGAGAATCACCGACGCGCAGGCAGGTATTGAAGGATGCACCATGAGACTGTCATACAGGCTTTGTGCAGGCAATGGATGTCCAGGTGCAGAACTCCTGTGAGAGAGGGCTTCTGCTATTACATTAGCCATTCATGTGTGGTAAAATGCCCTGAGGTGCAATCATGTAGGCTCTGAGCACTGCAACTCTTTAGGCTTTGGATCTCAGACTGATATAAGATCTCTTGCAGGGTTAGATGGGTTTTGTTGCTGCAGACCTTCAGCAGACAGTCTTGAGATCTTTTCTTCCTCTGCAGAGCTCATACATTGTGTCTGGTTTGGCTCCATCTAGAGATTAAGTTACAAACTGACTGTGGTACAGTTGGCTGCCATGCCCCTACAGGCTTTGTGTAAGACACCAAAAGGTACATGGAGTACCTACAATAATTTGTAATGCTCAGACTGCTACTAGCTGTAAGCTCTCAGCTTCTCCTTGTGAAAGAGATACTCCAGCCTCCTCTGCATCTTTGTAGCGCTCACTGGACTCTCCCCAGTAGTTCACCATTTCTATTGGACTGGGAAGCCCAGAACTGGACATGATGCTCCAGATGTGCCCTCACCAGGGCAAAGCAGAGGAGGAGGAGAGCTTCCCTCGACCTCCTTGCCCTGCTCGTAATGCGTCCCAGGATACCTTTGCCATCTTGGGCACTATAGCACACTGCTGGCCCATGGCAAGCTTGTTATCCACTCTCAGGTCTTCCCTGCAGAGCTGCTCTCCAGCAGGTCACCCCTCACCTCTGCTGGTGCAGGGGTTATTCCTGCCCAGGTGCAGCACCCTACACTTGTCCTTGCTGAACTTCCTGAGGTTGCCCTCTGCCCAGCTCTCCAGCTGTCCAGGTCATGCTGGATGGCAGCACAGCCTGACAGGGGGTCAACCACCCCTCCCAGTTCTGTACCATCAACAAACTTGCTGAAAGTACACTCTGCTCCTTCATCCATTTCATTGATGAAGATGATGAGCAAAACTGGACCCAGTCCTGAGCCCTGACCTTCACCAGATCTCCAGCTAGACTGCACACTGATCATAAGTTTCTGACCTGTGTCCTTCAGCCAGTCCTCAATCCACCTCACCAACCCACATTTCCTACACCTGCCTATGAGGATTTTACAGGAGACAGTGTCAAAAGCCTTACTGAAGTTGAGTTAGATACCATCTACCGCTCCCTCCTCATCTACCCATGCAGTCATGCCTTCATAAAAAGCTATCAGATTGGTCAGGCAGGATTTCCCTTTGCCAAATCCATGCAGGGTTCTGCACACTGGCCACAGCAACCCCAGGCAGTGCTACAGGCTGGGGTCAGAGTGGCTGGAGAGCAGCCAGGCAGAGAGGGACCTGGGGGTGCTGATTGATGGTAGGCTGAACATGAGCCTGCAGTGTGCCCAGGCAGCCAAGAGGGCCAATGGCATCCTGGCCTGCATCAGGAACAGTGTGGCCAGCAGGAGCAGGGAGGTTATTCTGCCCCTGTACACTGCACTGGTTAGGCCACACCTCGAGTACTGTGTCCAGTTCCGGGCCCCTCAGTTTAGGAAGGAGGTTGACTTGCTGGAAGGTGTCCAGAGAAGAGCAACAAAGTTGGTGAGGGGCTTGGAACACAGCCCTGTGAGGAGAGGCTGAGGGAGCTGGGGTTGCTTAGCCTGGAGAAGAGGAGACTCAGGGGAGACCTTATTGCTCTCCACAACTATCTGAAGGGGGGTTGTAAACAGGCAGAGGTTGGTCTCTTCTCCCAGGCAACCAGCACCAGAACAAGAGGACACAGTCTCAGGCTGTGCCAGGGGAGGTTTAGGCTGGAGTTTAGGAGGAAGTTTTACACAGAGAGAGTGATTGCCCATTGGAATGTGCTGCCTAGGGAGGTGGTGGAGTCACCATCACTGGAGGTGTTCAGGAGGAGACTTGATGGGGTGCTTGATGCCATGGGTTAGTTGGTTGGGTGGTGTTGGATGATAGGTTGGACACGATGATCTTGAAGGTCTCTTCCAACCTGGTCTGGTCTATTCTATTCTACTCCTGATCACCTTCTTTTCCTCCAGATGCCTAGAGAGTCTCTGACACATCCTGTTTCACAGGTATGCAGCAGCAGCCAGCACCCTACACCGATCACAGGAACTGTACCTCCTCCTTCTGAAGACTCCAGCTGGATGAAGAGCAGCTTTTGGACTGGGGGCTGTGTTGTCTTTCTAACCAAAGCCTGCTCTGAGTGCAATTTTGATGACTTTTCATAGAACTAATGGTAGTATTGTTGGATCTCAGGCTAAGCAGAATTACTTGAAATAAAGCAGTTTTGACACCCCAGAGCAACTGCCTCTTTGTAGCCCTCAGCTCTGTGCAGCTCTGTTACCAGGTGTTACAGCACGTCACTGAACGAGCCCCCTACTGCAGGACCCCCTTTCTGTCTGACAGAGCTGTCAGCACCATCAACTTTGGCATCTCAATAGGATCCTGAAGGTCTGAAAGACCCAGGAGCTACTCGTAGTACTTCTGTACTATGAATAGGTAGGTTTGAATTCAGAACTTCAAGAGGAGACACTGCAGATGGTGAAGTAACAGAAATCCTTGCAAAAATAAGCCTGTGGAGGGAGAACTTCATCATCCTGATTCCCAGCTGCAGAAAGGTCCTGCTTTTCTTCAAGGATACACAGCCTTTCCTACAGGTTTCTTTCCACTTCCCATGCAGAACAACTGCTACCCACCCACATTTATCTACACTATTAAAACACATCATATTCAAAACAGGAAGAAAATCTGAACATCTTCACTGTTTTTACAGAAGTGAAAGCTTATCATGGGGGGGGGGTGGGGGTGGAAATCACTTCAAAAGTATCTTAGAATGGTTTGGGTTAGAAGGGATCTCCAAAGGTTATCTAGTCCAGTTCCCTCTGCAGTCAACAGGGACATTCTCAAATAGATCAGGTTGTCCACAGCCTTGTCAAGCCTCACCTTGAGCCTTGATGTTGAGGCTGGGGCCTCAACCACCTCCCTGGAAACCCATTCCAGTGTTCCAGCCCAGTGGGGGGGACATAGGCAGCCAGGTATTTCATCCCATAATGCCCTGCTCCCCTATAAGACATCAGCGGGGGTCCTGGCACTTCCCCTTTTCTTCCCTCGATGCCACCTGGTAATGGGGGAGCTGCCTTTTGGGCCTGGCTAAACCTAGGGTAAAGAGCAATCTCAGACCTGGCCAGCTGAGATTATGAGATTAGCCTAACAGTAGGGGGGGGGGGGGGGAAGAAAGAGCCCTGGGGGTTTTGGGTGTACCCTCAGGTGGGGGTGGGATGTTTCTAGGTATGCTTTGGGATCTCTTTTGTCACTGTGCTTCTGGTTCTCTGTAAACATTCACTGCTTTCCATTTAAACATTCCACCACTTTTTGCAATCCTTTTGTCTGAGTTTCATTTTTTGCTCGTGTTGAGGAGGGGGTCTGCCTCAACCCATCACAGCCTCTCACCCTATCACTATAGACCTCTGTAAACTTTCTCTCTCTTCATCCTTCTTGTAGCCTCCTCCAGGTACTGGCAGGCTGCTCTTAGATCTCCCCGGAGCCTTCTCTTCTCCAGTCGGAACACCCCCAGCTCCCTCAGCCTGTCCTTGTAGTAGAGGTGTTCCAACCCCCCGATCATTTTTGTTGCCCTCCTCTAGGCACACTCCATCAGGCCAGCCTGGCTTTTGAGAAGTTTATTCCCACCACAAAATCACTCAGAGTAAAACTCCAAGTAGTAGAATCAAGGTGTCAAGGTTCACATTCTGAATAGCATGGTTCAGGCAGAGAAGGCCCCTTTTACTCAGGTTTTGTGAGAGAGGAAAGCAACAAGTGTGTGAACAAACACTAGTAACAACCTAGGCATTCAAACCAAGAAGTATATTCAAACCCACCACACAGCAAGGTCTGAAACAGGCTGCCCAGGGAGGTGGCTGAATCCTCATCCCTGGAGGTGTTTCAAAGAGTCAGAGATGCAGTGCTGAGGGACCTGGTTTAGTAACTGACTTGGCAGAGTTAGAGAATGGTTGGACTGGATGATCTTAAAGGTCTTTTCCAGCCAAAACAATTCTATGATTCTATGTTGAGGGAAGAGACAGAAATCAAAGTGTTCTTGCCTTCACTGTTTTTTTTCACAGCTGAAGATTTCATAGAACCCAGGGGTAAAAGTTTTAAGAAAAGAAGCCAGTTTAAACAAGAAGGAATTAGGGAGTGACTTTCAAAAGCAGGCCTTAATCATCTGACTATATGAAAAAGAGCAAACCTAAGAGGGAGTAGTGCAAGGACATTGCCCCTTTATGTGTCTAGCCCAGCCCTCTCTCCAGCTGGAAACTGCTGACTCAGACCTGGCTCTGCACCCCTTGCAGATAGGTGCCTGTACTGGTGTTTGGAGGGTGCCTGCCACCTTGGTGCTAACAGGACTATGGGGCCAAACCTGTCCTGCTACTGTGCCTGCCCAAAGTAATGAATATTTTGGCAGGGCAAAGAATCTCTGCATTCATAGCAAGCCTAAATTTATTGAACATCCCTGATAGACCAGAAGATACCCCAGCCAGGGGGTAACTCAAACCATATGGGATGCTGAGTTCAAAAGCAGGCACAGCTATTGCTCACACAAGCTCCCTTTCCAAGAAGTGTAGGAGCTTTTTGCTGCAGACCTTGAAGATCATTGAGCCCAAACTCTCCCAGTGCTGGTGCTAAACCATGTCCCTCAGCACCACATCTCTGGCTCTTTCAACCACCTCCCTGGGGAGCCTGTTCCAGTCTTTGAGAACCCTTTCAGTGAAGAAGTTTCTTCTAATTTCCAACCTAAACCTCCCCTGGCACAACTGAGGACATTTTCTTTTGTCCTGTCCCTTGGTACTAGGGAGAAGAGACCAATACTCACCTCACTCCAACCTCTTTTCAGCCTCCTCCTCTCCAGACTAAACACCCCAAGATCTCTCAGCTGCCCCACACCAGTCGTGTTCTCCAGACCCTTCCCCAGCTTTGTTGTCCTTCTCAGGACCTGCTCCAGCCCCTCAATGCCCTTCTTATGGTCAGGGCCCCATAACTGAACCCAGGACTCAAGGTGTGGCCTCACCAGTGCTGAGTGCAGGAGGACAAAACTGCCCTGGTCCTGTTGGCCACATTGTTCCTGATCCAGGCCAGGATGCTGTTGGCCTTCTTGGCCACCTGGGCATTCGCTGACTCATCTTCAGCTGCTGTTTATCAACACCCCCCCAGATCTTTCCTGGCTGGGCAGTTTCCAGCCACTGTGCCCCAAGCCTGGGATGTTCATGGGGTTGTTGTGACCCAAGTGCAGGACCCAGCACATGGCCTTGTTGAATCTCATCCCATTGGCATCAGAACATTGATCCAGCCTGTCTGGTTCCCTCTGCAGAGTCTTCCTATGCTCACTGGTATAAACAAAAAAGCCTCCTTCCCTTCTTCTTTCTCTTTTCACAAATCCATATTTCAGTAGCAGTAGTGAATAGCAGAAAAATTACAGAGAAACAACCAACCAAGCTTCAGTTTTACAATAAGTAGTTAAAGTTATAAAATTAGGGTGGGTGCAAAGACGTGATAATGTCTGCTAGTTACAACTTGCTGTCTTAGAGTTCACTTGTGTTGAATAAGACTTGGGGAAAAAACTCCAAAGGGGGGGGAAAGAAAAGGTCTTTTTACTTTTTCACACTAAAACTAGAGATGCTTACAGCCTTCCTTGAGTCCCATTTTCTTATTCTTGGCTCACTAGATCTTATTTCTCTCTGTCTTGGAGGTCTTTTTATAACGCTGTGTTACATACAGTATTAGTATCAAAATTTAAAGATGCAATTATCAGTCAGTGCTGTGATGTCCTACACAAGAGATACTCTTGAGTGATCAGGGACTTCAAAACCAGCTGTTTACTGGGCAATAAAAACAGAGCACAGTATTGTAGCTAAAAAGATGGCATGGGATATGGCAGAGAACAACAATCCCTGAGCAGCTCCTAATACAGTGCAGGACTGGCAGTGTCCCATGGGTAGAGGTCCTGACAGCACTGCAGTGCCTGGGCAGCACACTCTTGCTACCAGACAGCTCCAGGCAGACTGCAGTTAAGCTGTGCAAAATATCCCTGACTGCCAGAGCACCTCGACTGGAAGCATGGAAAGCACCTGGCATGCTGACTGGTCGAACTGGATTTGCACCTCTCTGCACTGCCAGGGAAGGGCAACACTGCTGCTGACCTCCACTCTGCTTCCTTTCCCACTTCTACCCTAAATCTTACTTTACATGTGGCTCCTTCCCCAGATACACCCCACAGCCTTACAACCATACCCTCCCTTTTCTCCTTGCTTTCCTCCAACCAAGCCCCTATTTCATAATAAAACAATATTTAGTGCAACAAGTAGTTTATATGAAGAAATACTTAGCAGATAAAAAAACCTCCACAAAAGCACTTTTTATCTTCAGAAAACTGACACAGGGAAAATTGCTTACGGCTCTGAACTCTGAAAACTTGCTCTTCTTTGCAGTATGAGCAAGGTCACAAGTACTTCTTGTTCTCCTGGATCAGGAGTGGTGTGCTCACCTACACAGACTGGGAAACGATGGAAGCTTTTGAGTTTCTGAAGATCCTTCTTGTCACAGCCCTTGCAATTCAGCAACTCAGTTCCTGATTTTTCAGTTACAAAAACCTGCATGTAAGAGCCCACTTACATCTAAACTTGCGTCTAGTCAGGGCAAAGACAGGTCTGGGATCACAGATGCCTGGAGTAGTCTGGCATGGTACAAAAGCCTTCAGAAAACACAACTGTGCCAGGAATGGGGACTTAGCAAGACAGAACTGGCACAATCACTGTAAAGATCCCTGAAGACAAAGAAATCCCCACAACTTAAACCTAGTGAATCTAGTTGAGCAAAACATTTCACCCAGGATTTGAGGGACTAAAAACCTTTCCCTTCTGAGCTCAACTATTTTCAGATTTGCAATTGTCAGCTCTGCAGTTTCCTAGCCAAAGCCACAACCAGGATCTGCATAGAATCATAGAATCAACAAGGTTGGAAAAGACCTCAGAGATCATCAAGTCCAACCTGTCACCCAATACCTCATGACTAAACCATGGCACTAAGTGCCATGTCCAATCCCTTCTTGAACACCTCCAGGGACGGTGACTCCACCACCTCCCTGGGCAGCACATTCCAATGACCAATGACTCTCTCTGTGAAGAACTTTCTCCTCACCTCGAGCCTAAACTTCCCCTGGTGCAGCTTGAGATTGTGTCCTCTTGTTCTGGTGCTGGTTACCAGGGAGAAGAGACCAACCCCCACCTGGCTATAACCTCCCTTCAGGGAGTTGTAGACAGCAAGAAGGTCTCCCCTGAGCCTCCAGGCTAAGCAACCCCAGCTCCCTCAGCCTCTCCTCACAGGGCTATGCTCAAGGCCTCTCCCCAGCTTTGTTGCCCCTCTCTGGATATGTTCAAGAGTCTCAATGTCCTTAAACTGAGGGGCCCAGAACTGGACACAGGACTCAAGGTGTGGCCTAACCAGTGCTGAGCACAGGGCACAATGACTTCCCTGCTCCTGCTGGCCACACTGTTCCTGATGCAGGCCAGGATGCCATTGGCCATCTTGGCCACCTGGGCACACTGCAGGCTCATGTTCAGCTGCTGTCAATCAGCACCCCCAGGTCCCTTTCTGCCTGGCTGCTCTACAGCTACTCTGACCCCAGCCTGTAGCTCTGCATGGGGTTGTTGTGGCCAATATGCAGAACCCAGCACTTGGGCAGAGTCCAACAGGATGGCATTCAACAAGTCCATCTGTGCAGCCTGGCAAGGTCCCTCTGCAGAGCTCTCTAACCCTCTAACAGATCAACTCCTGCCCCCAGCTTGCTGTCATCTGCAAATTTACTGATGATGGACTCAATGCCCTCATCTAGATCATCAATAAAGATATTGAACAGGATGGGGCCCAGCACTGATCCCTGGGGGACACTAGTGCCTGGCTGCCAGCTGGATGTGGCACCATTCACCACCACTCTCTGGGCTCAGCCTCCAGCCAGTTCCTAACCCAGCTCAGAGTGCTGCTGTCCAAGCCAGGGGCTGACAGCTTGGCCAGGAGTTTGCTGTGGGGGATGATGTCAAAGGCCTTGCTGAAGTCCAGGCAGACTCCATCCACAGCCTGCCCCACATCCACCAGGCAGTCACCTGGGCATAGAAGGAGATCAGGTTGGTCAGGCAGGACCTGCCCTTCCTAAATGCATGCTGGCTGGGCCTGAGCCCTTGGCCATCCTTCAGGTGCGCAGTTATTGCCCCCAGGATAATCTGCTCCATCACTTTCCCTGGCACTGAGGTCAGGCTGCCAGGCCTGGAGTTTCCAGGTTCCTCCATCCAACCCTTCTTGTGGATTAGTCATTGGCCAGTTTCCAGTCACCTGGGACCTCTCCAGTGAGCCAGGACTGGTGGAAAATGATGGAGAGCGGCTTGGCAGCTCATCTGCCAGCTCTCTCAGCACCCTAGGATGGATCCCATCAGGTCCCACGGACTTGTGGGGAACCAAGCAGCTCAGCAAGTCCTGAACTAATTCCTTGTGGCTTTCAGGGGTACTACACTGCTCCCTGATCCCCTCAACTAGTTCAGAAGGCCACTTGTCCTGCAGTCCTCCTGCCTTACTGTTGAAGATGGAGGCAAAGAGGGTATTCAGCACCTCAGCCTTTTCCTCATCTTCAGTCACAGTGTTCCCCTCCAGGTCCAATAAGGAGTGCAGGTTCTTCCTGCCCTCTTTTTTGCATTAATGTATTTATAAAAATACTTTTTATTATCTTTCACAGAGGTGTTCAGCTTAAGTTCTAACTGGGCCTTTGCTTCTCTAATTTTTCTCCCATGTTCTAACAACATCCTTAAACATATCTTCTCCCTGCTTTAGACTTTGGCACAGCTTTAGTAAGGAGCAACACGCAGAGACTCTCACCCCCAGTTCTCTTCAAAGGAAACTGGAGATGTGAAGCCCTACCAGCCCTCTCCTGAGCACCATTTATGCCAAGATGTAGGGATCTTAGCTCAATTTATGACCCACAGAGTCCAGGCTCCTTTGTGAAGTGCCTAACACCTACCCACTGCCATTCTCAAGTTTGCTCAGGGTGGCCTGACATCTTCAACCAGGCCTCTCACTTGTATCCCCCCAAAGCACCTGAGGAGCCAGCATGTAGTAACTTCTGCTGAGTAAGAGAGGCCCTGGGACTCCCTTCTACAAATCTCTTCAGAAGTATTGCACATGCTTCAAAGAAAAAACCTCAAACCTCAACTTAGAAACGACCACTGAAAGCATCTGGCACCACTGATTTGGTGCTCCAGTGTCTAATTACTCTCCATTGTAATTGTTTGCTTAAAGCCCAAATTTATCTAGCTTTCATTTCAAAATATTTCAGCTTTGTTAGATCAAAGATTTCTCTATTATCAAACTATTTCTTCTCCAGGAGGTAATTGCAGGCAGGTACTCGTTTCATAACCATGTCTGCTTCTAAAGCAAGTTCTCCAAGCTCCGACAAGGCATGTGCTTGATTTCTGGCTAAGAGCTGGACACAGCACTTGGCACTAGTGTGAACACTACTGGAACAGAATCACTATCACCTCCCTCCTACCATTCGATATTCCCTTTTTAATGCATCCAAGAATTCCATTTGACCAAGTGGGAGCTTATGTTCAGCTGACTATCCATCAAGTCTCCTAACTTTCTTTCCAAACACTGGCTCGTGGGCTGGCTCCCACTCCTGTGCCAGATGCAGGCTTCTATGCTCCGTGATAGTGAGGCAGGCTGTATGAGCTGGACACCGGCACAGAGAGTGACTCCAATTAGCGCTAAAGAATCTAAGCCTCAGCATGCCTGAAGCATTTGTGAGCTGTGGGTGTTTCCATCTCCTGTTGCTTCTCCAATAGCTATTATGTAAGGCTTCTGGCTTCAGTTCTGAAGAAAACAAAAGATACTGGTCATTCTGAAAGACAGTTCATAGCAATTATATTCTTCAGGTGTCAGCAGCTATAGACAGTGAGAAAGCAACAGCAAGAACCTGAGCTTTAGCAGAGAGCATTGACAAGGAGGTCGTTGAACAAGTGATTGCCTTCATCAGCTACATTTTTAACTCACATTACCTCACAAATGCATCAAAATGTACTGTTCATGCACTAAATGGACAGTACCTCATTTCCAGTTGAACTTCTGAGCTTAGCTATTGGATCCCAAGCCAGCCCTGTAACTGCCCACTATGGGCAGAGCAGCTGTGCTCTGTGCGTCCCGAAAGCTGTGCTGGCACAAAAGGTGCCCAGCTCTGCAGGAGGAGCACCAGCCTTGGTAGTTACTTGGGCCTGATGATCTTAAAGGTCTTTTCCAACTGCAACAATTCCGTGTTTGCTGCCTTTAGCAGAGCAACACCCCCGTGTTGGCTGGTGCTCTAAGCATTCACATTTTGCAGCTGTTACCTGAAAGTGCATTTCAGAGACAGGCAAGACAAACGAGCTACTGGAGCACCACAAACACTTTTGTCCCCTAAGGCCCTAGCACAGGTCTTCTTTTGCACAAAGTGCCTCTCTAGGGCACTCATCAGACAAGTCCTACAGCACTGATTAACTTCATTAAGTTAATCTTCCATGCTCTACACCTGTCTCAGGTTGCTCTCTGTTTGTGTGGCTGCATTAGATCCACGGAATGCTTCTCTGGCGAAAGCACACTAGGTGTGTAGGAATCAAAGGCAAAGAACTGAAAACTTTGCAGCAGAGTAACAGAACTGACTGAAACCAAACACAAGGATCCTGGAGCCAGCAAATCTCTGGTAGATCCCCAGGTAGACCAGTTTGACTGTGCACTGGTGAAGTGTTAAGCTGAAAGCACTTGGGCTCTGCTCTTCCAAGATCAAGACTGGAACTCGGTGCAAAATGATTATTGCCATTTTCATTTTCCCCCCTTCATCCAGCAAGTTGATGGAAGTAGTTTTTTTTCCTCATGAATCACACTGCTTATCACTTTACAAAACTACCCAATAAATTAAGTCTATGACATTGTACTTTATCCACTCACAAAACCCTTTCCAAGCATTCCTCAGCAGTCTCATCGTTTGCACTGAGGAGCTGTGAGGCACTGCTGGTTCAGTGCAGTTACCAGCTCAAAAGGACAACGCTGTTGATACTTGTGTGTTTGGACACAAGGAGCTGTGCTACTAGACTCTGCAGCTCAAGCCAAAATAGCAGAATTATCACTTGAAGTTTTGGAACTCAGCTTTTGAAGTATCTGGAACCACCACTCCATCTGACACCCAGCTCCTCTTGCCAATGTCCTAACACACAAACAATAGCAAACCACCATTTTCAGCTAAGCTATTATCATCTTTTCCAGAGATTTAAAACCAAAACTAGCTTTTGGCAAGCCTTAGTACATTAGCCTTGCTGTTACCACCTTTCAGTGATGAGGTCAATAGCCTACCACTAGCTCTGAGTTGCATTCCCCTCAGAGGTGACTTGGAGATCTGTCACACCACATGTGAAGTGCTCACAGCAATAGAAGTCCCTTTGAATGCAACCCAACTGATGCCTTTTGCCTGCTCCTGGGTTTCCCTGTGCCCTGCCAGACCTATGCACTATGCACATCCTCTTCAGTCCCGTGGTCTCCATTGTCCTGCAGTACCTGAAATACAACACTGCAGAGGTCATTGGCAAGTGTGGAAAACAAGTTACTTTTTTTATGAAGTATTTCATGTTTCCTTTGATAAAAAAATACCCAAGATGTTCAGAGCTGGAAAATAATTACAGAACCATCATATTATTTCAGTTGGGAAAAAAACTTGTCCCTCAGCACCACATTTCTGCCCCTTCTAAACAGCTTCCAGGAATGGGGATTCAACCACCTCCCTGGGCAGCTTGTTCCAGTGGGCAAGAACACCATCAGTGGTTTCTTCTATCTCCAGTCTAAAACCTCCCCTGGTGCAACTTGAGGCCACTTCCTCTCATCCTGCCGCTTGTTACTAGGGAGAAGAGACCAACCCCCACCTCACTCCAACCTCCTGTCAAGAGGAAGCCTCCCTTCAGCCTCCCTTTCTGCAAACTCCAGGCTCCTCAGCTGCTCCTCACCCGACTTGTTCTCCAGACCCTTCACAAGCTTCCTTGCCCTTCTCTGGACACACTCCAGCACCTCAATGCTTAATCCCATAGTGAACCCAGTAATGATCTATACATGTGGAGCACTTATTTACTGTTGTCTTTACACAGGAAAATCTTCTCGCACAGCTCTCAGGTGCGCTGTAACGAAGTAGAAATCCTCCTGTCCACTCCACAGCATAGTTCAGTTTGTTATTTACTGGACTTTTAATCATAACAAAAATCATTGTTGGCACTGAAAAGAAAAAACAACCACCACCAATCTGTTACCTGCATGAATCCCTCCAAATTGTCTTCCTCCAGATGTATCTATATGCTGCTAATGCAAACTGAAAGTCTCTTTGAACCAGGCTACTCCAAAGTGAACTTAGCAACCACCACTAAGGAGGATAAAGACAGACCAATCAACAGGACATTGTTTTGTGCAAGATGGTTTTATTAACAGATCAGAACTTGAAAGACTGCAGCTGGGCAACTGAATCTGAAAGGGAAAAGACATATCATTAGACATGTAGAATGGAAAGGACTTTGCCACCTGAAGAATTAATACATTTCTAGTTTAGAATTTGGGATGAAAATACTAACTCCATTTCACTGGATGCAAGACTGAAGTAACCTTACACCAAATAGCTAACTTCTGTATGAACATCTCGTCAATCAGAACAGTGTTCAAGTGCCAGAACCAACAGGATAAACACTGGCACCTTGAACTATTGGTACTCATTTCCACATCTGTCTAAAAGCATAGCAGGGAGGAGCTTGAGATGTAAAGACATATTTGGGCATTGTGTGTTCTAACTTTTGCTGCAGTAAATCCATTTTCAGCACATTTCAGAATCTGTTTACATACAAACATGAAAGCAGACAGACTTGAGACCAGGTTCCTCTAAAGTTTGCTTGAGAGCTAATGAAATTCACTGAATTGTCAAAATTAGGTTTCAAGTATTATGTTCTTTGTCCATAAACTATTATGAAGGAATTGCTACTGGAAGTCTTTATTAAAAAAAAATAGTAATTGAGACTACCAGTTAAGGGCTTTTACTTCCCACATGTAGGTTACTTGTCTTTTAAACTAGTACTCTAATTGCAGCAGTAGGAAAGCAGCAGGAACAGAAAGTGAAGGAGATGAGAACAGTCACCTTAGCTTTACACTAGAGGTATGTCTGTTTACAGCCCAAGCAGAATAACTGAACTGCTTATAAGGATAAATTAATAAACTAACTGCAGCATCATTTCCCAAACTGGAAGGTGAAGTAAAGCCCTGATGTCTGCTGCTTAAAAGGGATGCTGGCCTAAAGGTGCAGTGCAACACACAACCAACTAGCTGAGTGTCCCCAGTTTCTCTGCCAATGTACTCCCTCCTGACATGCACTTACAGCCAACAGTGAACAAGAAGCTTCCCCTCTTCAGGAAGGCTCCCAACAGCTCAAGACCATCAATACACTCCTGAATTTAGTCAGTGAGGATGAGAGAGAAGGAGAGTCTACACTGACAGAAAAGCTGCTGGGTTGAAACTAAAAATAGTAGTTTCCATCTTCTGCTCAGAAGACAGAGCAGCATGCAGTGAAAGTTGCGTTGCTCAATCTTGGTTAAGAAACCTCGTGCACTAAACCCAGAGAACTATCTGCCAGCACTCAGCTTGTTAGTTTTGCCATCAGCAGCAGATTTCTACAAGAATGCTGGTCTGAGTAATGTAACATCACCCCAGGCAGCTACAGCAACTCTGCCCCTCTGGGTTACCCACTGCTCCCCTCAGCTGAGCTACAAAGCTTCACAAGAACATAGTTCTCAGTAAGCAACTTTCTTCCTAAAGCACAAGTTTCCATCTGCCGTGTCAACAGTGCTTTCAAACACTGCTGCTTCACAGATGGAGACAATAAAGCAACAAGCAACTCTGAGGACTCCCCCAAACAGCAGCCACACCCCTTTAAACCAGAAAGTTCCATCAATACCCACTATTGTTGGAAGTTGAGAATTCCTATGTAAACTGTACATCTAATGTCTAAAAAACAAACCAGACCAGAAACACCACAGAAAAGAAAAACCCAAACAAAAAACCCTCCTGCCTCTGTAAGTATCAGTTTGAGGAAAATTGGATCTTTGCCTGTTATCCTTTCCAAGCATCTTAACACAATGAAGTTTTGCTAAATCCCAGCGTATCTGTCACACCAGAAAAGCATTTATCCACGACTGAAATTAAGATGTAGACAACACCAAAGCTGATGTAGCATGGTAAAGAAGTGGAAAAAGGCAATAGGAAATGGGAGAACTGAAAAAAACGAAACACTCCTGGCTGTGAGTAGCAAAGACCTCTCTCAAAGCAGGAAGAACAGAGCGACAAGAAGATGGAGTGTCTGAACTAGATATTAACTTCAGTATTTGGCTGTGACTGTCCAATTGCTCCAAGTGTTAATAAATCTTCCCATTTCTAAAGGACAAACTACTTCAATGGGCAAATTAGTCTTTCAAAATTACCATCTTGGTCATGTTAACATGAAAGCTTGTAACTAGTCCTTTTGAAGCTTGAACAAGTTGAAAATTTAGACCATAAAAAACGATCTAAATTGGTAATTTCATTTGTCCCTGTCCCAAACAGGATTTTAGAGCAGAAATCAGACAATCTGGAAAAAAAATCACTGTACTTGCAACCACAGGACTTTGGTCCTATTAACAATTTGTGAATGAGGGATGAAAATTGTAGCTAAGATCTCAAGGTTTCCCTTCCCAAATCAGGGAATAATGTAAACTAAAAATAAAACACAAGTAAAGCTTCAAAGAGAACTACTGGTAAATGAAAGATGTTGTTGGTAAGGCCTAGACACATCAGCTGTCACAAAGACTTCATTTTTTCACACATGTTGAAGCTTTAGTATGACTTCAAAACTCTATGTTGTCCAAGTCACTGTACGCTGCAGGTAGCGCCCAAGCAGGAGTTAACAGAGACAAAACCCCAATGTTTGACCTATCATGGCAACAGCCCACAGAGCAGAGATGGATCAGAGTACTAACTGCTGGTAATGTCTCACCCTTAGTTCATTCTCCTTATGAGTCTGTTGATCTGATCTTCTCTGTTCCCAGCATCCCCGCCTTCCACAAAGTGGATAGTTTTCTTCTTCATTCCACCCCGAGGAGAAGACAACTTGAAGGGCCAAAGGAAGTTGTTCACAACTTTGAAGTTCTTGCCAACAGTGTAAATTTCATGGATCACATCTTCCATGCAGATGATGCCAAGCTTTCCTAAAATTCAGGAATGTTGTTTTCAGAATGGCTACAGAACCACTGGCCAACAAGCTAAAAATCATGAAGGTATTACTGCCATACCTACTTATTTTGATAAGCTTCAGGAAGTCAGAAAGCACCCACTGCCACAACATCCCATCACTGACTTCTCCAGTAACATTGGATTAGCTGCAGCCAATTCAACATTTAGTTGTTCCACTTGGCAAGAGGCCTGGGTTTCAACTGCTGAATACTTGTGTGCAGCAACGAGGAACAACAAACCCAAATCTCACTTAGTGAATCACACTGTGTTCTTTGAGGCAAGCTAGATTCAACACACTTGAACATATCTCAGGGAAACTCACTGAATTCCTCCTACTGCTGAATAACGCAACTGCACATTTCCAGTCTTCAGCAACATCTTGGGAGCTAACTGCTCTCAACACAGTGCCAAAAAGGAAAGCGACTGCAGCAAGATGCTTGCACCTTTAGAATGTGATTACCTACTACTCTGGAAAAGGAACAAACATGACAGTTTAATTTGAAGTGCCACCTATGGAGGAGACATCAGTGTTTGCCTCATTCCTAACATGCCCACCTTGCTTCAACCATAACTAAACTAACCACCTTTACTAGCTACTTCTTCCAGAAGGAAGTTTAAGAACCCTGTTTTCCAGACCATGAAGGCACAAACACTATCAAATATTCAGTTTGAAACTTCAGAGCTATGTATATGTAAGCTTCTTTCCTGCTCTTCAATACTGCAAGAGCTACTAACTTATTACAAGTTTTAAATGCTGTCATTTGATTCTTTTCACTGTTTTCAACACTTCCTCACGTTAACCACTACTTCCAGCTCGCTTTGTATTAAGCTCTGAACACAGAAGTAAAGATTATTAACCAAGCATTACTACGGTCCAGAAGAGCCAAGCAAGCCAGATCTCCAGCCTTGTGTTCATCACCCAGTGCCACAGGCTGGACTTTTAAGGGCAGTATTTACCAAGGCGCTTCTGAATCAGGGAGTTGTCAGTCAGAGCAATGCGCTGCTTGTTGATCTTGCCATAGCCACGCTTGTAGATCAGCTCATGCACAGACTTCAGGTTGGGGTAACTGCAACAAAGGGAGGGGAAAAAAAATAGTTGAGTCGTGGCAAGCCACATCCCAAGTTAACAACTTCCCAGGGAAATTGGACACAATGTAGCATCATTTCAGCACGTGGGGTGCTGAAATGAAAAAGCAGTGAGCCCAGCAAGACCAGATTCTGTGCCTTTGCTCCACTCCAAGACCCCACCAGGAGTCCTGCGTCTGGCTCTGCACTCCGCAGCACAAGGACATGAAACAGAGAGGGTCTAAAGGAGGCCACCAAGGGCTAGAGCATCTCTACCATGAAGACAGGCTCTTCAGCCTGGAGAAGGCTCCAGGGAGACTTTGCAGCAATCTTCCAGCAATTGAAGGGGGCTGGAGAGGGACTTCTGACAAAGGCGAGGAGTGAAAGGACGAGGGGTAATGGCTTCAAACTGGAACAAGCTGGATTGAGATGGGGCATTAAGAAGAAATTGCTCACTGTGAGGGTGGTGAGGCATAACAGGTTGCCCAAGGAAGCTGTGGAGGTTTTAAGCCTGTAAGTGTTGAAAGCCAGGTTGGATGTGTGGCCTTGAGCAACCTGATCTAGTAGGAGGTGTCCCTGCCCATGGTGTTTAAGGTCCCTTCCAACCCAAATATAAATGCAACAGCGAGGCAAACGTCACCCACACCAAGTTTCCAAGAACACCAATGCGACTGCAATCATACCTACCTCTATAGAGCACTGCCTTAATCAAAGCAGGGAAAGCACACAGGAAAAAGCCTGAACTCAGGGAAATCTGTGAGCCAAGCACAGCCAAACGCAAAAGGCACTGAGAGCAGCCCTTTCACTCACCCCCAGGCAATGTAGGGCTCCACGATCCGCAGCATGTTGATGGAAGCTTTGTTGAGTTTCACGAAGGTGCCATTGAAGATCTGGCGCAGGCGAAGGAGCTGCAGCACCTTGCGGACCTTGGGGCTGACACCATTGGTACTGGAGCACAGGGGAGAGGAAGCCTGTTACCCAAGTTCCCACAAAACCACACCTCTGTTTCACCAATTACACACACCACTGTACGTTCTGGTATTGAATCAGATCCACTCCCATAAAAAGAACTGAAATAAGCATTTACCAGAACAATTTAGAGCTATCTTTATGCTCTCCTGAATGTAACTCTTGCAATCACACCTTCTGTTAGTCTTCCTTAAATAGCTGGAGAGTTACAGCAATGCTTCAAACACAGCTTAGCACAACACGGGGGAATACTGGCGTGTCGTATGATGATGGTTAAGGTAAAACAGAAAGCCTATCTCCACATACTTAAGATACTGAGAGGACTGGAACACCTCTCTTACAAGGAAAGACTGAGAGAACTGCATCTTTTCAGTCTGGGAAGGAGAAGAACTGAGGAGGGAATCTCACCAACACTTATCAATCCTTAAAGGGTGGGTGTCAGTAGAATGGAGCCAGTCTTTTTTCAGTGGTGGCCAGTGACAGGAAGTACAAAGGGTAACAGGCACAAACTTGAACATAAGAAGTTTCATATAAACACGATAAAAAACTCCTTAATTTCAGGGAGATGGAGCCTTGGAACAGGCTGCCCATCAAGGTGGTAGAGTGTCCATCTCTGTAGACACTCAAAACCCACCGTGATGTGTGTGTTCCTGTGTGACCTCCTCTAGGTGAACCTGCCCTAGCAAGGGAAGTGGACATGATGATCTCCAGAGGTGCCTTCCCACTCCTACCATTTTGTGGTATTTGTAGCTTTGGTTTCTTCATAACAGATTCCTGAAGACAGCAGACACAGCCAGCACCACAGCTTTACATCTAATTAAGCCTTCTGGTGCATTCACAACATATACTGTCAGCAACTTCCCAAGCCACCAGAGGAGGGAAGCAAGGAAGGAAAGAAGGACGGAAGTCTGGGTTTTAGCTAGACATTTAAACCCTGAAGAGAGACAGGTAACAGTGAAGCCTACTAAATGCTTGTGAACAGAAAGCTGCTCCCTCTTACCCCCTTATCCTGATCACAAATGCCAGTTTGGGCTCTGCTGGGACGTAGTAATTGCCAGCTTTCCGGGCCATCCTGGCCATGCGGATCTCCTGCCTGTACATGTGTCTGTACTCCTTGTGGTAGGCCTGGGCTTTGGCATAGATGAGTTTTCTCTGTGCCTTACGGAACTGAAATCAACAAAAGCACAGAATGTCTTTTAGCACAGGAGAATTAAACAACACAGCATACTCTGCAACCTCCTACAAGTAATACAGACTAAAGGAAACATCTGTTTGAATCATGGAGCTTAGCACCCCTCTCAATGATGCTTAGGTAGGGTATCAGTCTTCATTGCAGGGGTTCTCAGCCACTGGTACATACTCCTCAGGGAGCTGATCGAATCCCCACTGCTGGAGATGTTTCAAAGAAGCAGAGATGTGGTGCTGAGGGGTATGGTTTAGAACCAGCCTTGCTAGAGACAGAGAATAGTTGGACTCAATGCTCCTAAGGGGCTTTTCCAAACAAAACAATTCTGTGATTCTACAGAACTGGCAAGACTGTTCCATAGCAGTGCTCCCTTACCTCGAGCAATTTTAGCATGCATCAACTTTACCCTCACAGAGGCTTATTGCCTTGTAAAAGGCCAACTAAAATATTAGAGACAACTGAACAAACTATCCAGAACTGGTTTGTTAGTGGCAAAAAGGGACATATTTTAGCCCAAAGCATTATGAAAACATCAATGTACCAAACCTGAATACTGTACACTCCTGTACTGCTGACTGTAATAGAAAATTTGGAAAACCACCAAACATTCACCTTTTTTATGGCCAAAATCTTCTTCTGACGTTTAGCTTTCAGAGCCGCATATGCCTGCCGCTTCTTCAGCAGGCTCTCCGGTACAGAGGGCACCTTCTTTGCTCTGAATTGAAACAGGAAGGAAAAAAAGTCTCCTTTGACTGATACAAAGCAACAAGGCTCTTAAGTTACACCCGACAAACATCAACGATAGCACTCATGAAGATGCTCGCAGGCCTCGTTACCTCCAGCAACTTCACCGCCCGTCAAGTCAGCGTGAGCCGTGGTCCAGGTCCGTCACCCACGGAAACGGCACTGGAAGACAGCTGTCCCTCCCCACCCCACCAGAGGCCGGTGCAGCAACCACCGCCTACGAAAGGGACAGGACCGGCAGAGCTACACCCCCGCCGCGCTTGGCCCTATCGTCCCGGCCCCAGGCGACTTATATCCCCTTCCCGTATCACCACCAGCGGCCTGACGACTAGGCAAAGCCATAGGCAGTATCCTGGTGACAAAAACAGGGAACAGGCGCCACCACAGCCGCTGATGGCGGCGGATAATCACCAGGTGAGGCAGACACTTACTCCTTCTCCGCCATGGTCAGCACCGGAAGAGAGAGACCAGACGCATGCGCAGGGCCCACTTAACCCTTCAGCAGCACAAGCAGGGCCCTGGGCGCCGCTAGGACCCCGGATTTGGGCGTCTGTGGCACTGCCTGACCGGAGCAGGCTCAGGGGTGGCCAGTGGGTGCCTGAAGTAAGAGCGCCCGGGAGCTGCTTTCCGTCCGGAGGGACAGAGGCGGGCTGTGTCCCGGGAAGGAGCCGCGGTGTTCTGCGGTGCTGGGGCGTCCAGGCATCTCGTGTAAAACGGAATTTGCGCTATTCCAACCTTAACACCTGCACGGAAACCCCATGGGATGCCGCCTCCCGCCCTGCGCTTGTAGCACCCAGGAGGGGAGGGCGGCTGAGAGCTGGGCAATACCGATGCCACCGGCACTGCGGCTGTTTAGTTTGGACTGCTAGGGCTCCTGGCTGTGGCTCCTGGGCCTGACCTTGTAACGCTCTTGTCCCGCGCCGAGGTTCCCCAGGCACGGAGGAACGCCAGGCTCCGGGCTGCCGGTAGGTCTTGGCTGCCTGCTGACAGCTCGAGGAGGTGCAAGGCAGTACTGAAGAGCTGTGAGGATGCTGTGGAACCCAGCTCTGCCCACACTGATTTCTGTAACATAGCATTACTTTGTGGTAATACAGGAGCCTGTGCTACCTGATCTCATTAAAGCTCTTGTAAAAGGGAGTCATTAAGATCAGCAAGCAAACGTGCAATAAACCAGCTACGTTATCTGAGGAAGGAAGAGGTTGTCCGCGCTTTCCCCCAAAACTCCCGGGCTTGAATTCCTGCCGAACCCGAGAGGCAGAGTTCGCAACGACCCAGCAACTTCTGGGAAGGGAGCGCAGGGCGCTGCTCATGGGCATACGGCTGTGGGTGGGCAGCGGAGGCGAAACCAGCCCTGCCTGCCCACCTCCATGCGGGAATTCGCAAGGGCACGTTCTGCTTCTTGCCCGCTGGAGCTGGCGGGTGCCAGGAGCGGGCTGCTCCCGGCGCTGAGTGTCCGGTGTCCGCAAGACGCCCGCCTGCAGCAAGCGGCGGTTCCCTCACGGAAGAACACACTCGGTGCGTGCTGAGCTGCCGTTTCAGTCAGCAGCCGGTCAGATAGCAATAACGTCTGTACTGGGCTGACAGAATGGAAAACCCACACCGTGCTTTTTGTTCAGCAGGTTCTCGCTGCTCGGCACCAGAAACCCGAGGTGAGCAGGCCCAGCAGCACCTAGGGGCAACCCGTTCGCGCTCCTCCGACCCGTGCTCCGGCATCGTAAGAGCCGCCGCAGGCTTGCCCTCCCGCCGGCAGAGCCCGCAGGCAGTGGGCCCATAACCGCTCTCCGCGGGCGCCTCAAGACGTCGCTGCGGCGGGCGGGGCGCTGCGCACGCCGGGACATGCAGTTCGTGGGTTTTGCCCGGCCGGGAGGCGGGATTCTGCTGAGCCCCAGCCGCTGGCACCGCCTGGGGCCGCCCGCCCCTGAGCAGCAGAGAGGAACGGCCGCGCCCGCTGCCCTCCGCTGAGGCCTATTGCGGCCGTAGGACTCGCCCCCGGCAGCGGGGCGGAGCGGAGGCGGGGGTCCCGGCACTGCGGGGAGGGCTGTGCCGGCGCGGGGAGGGGCCCAGCCGCCCGGCCCGCCCTATATAGGGGTTGAGCGCGTAAGATGCTCAATGCCAGTGGCGGTGAGATTGTTCTGCGCCTCGGAGGTGGCGGCAGCAGGCGGGCATCGCTGAGTCTGTGCTCCCTGCTTGCGCGTGTGACTGAGGCAGGGTGCGGGGCCGCGGCAGCGCTCGGCTCCGAGCGCGAGAGGCGCGGAGAGGGGGAGAAACCCTGCCTTGGGCGGTGCGCTGGGACCAGCGGCGGTGGGAGCGCAGTCTGTCTCCCTGCGCCCAGCAGGAGATCCTGGGTAGGGGCGGCCCCAGGTAGGGGGAGTTGGGCGGCGAGGAGGAGCCGCCTCCGCCGCTGGGAAACTCCGCGCCGCCGGCGTCCGTCCCCTCCGGCTCCGCGGGCGGCCGTGCCGGGACGCGCGGGTCCCCCGACAGTATGAACATCCTGCTGGAGCTCTTCGTGGTGACTTTCCGAGTGCTGTGGGCTTTCGTGCTGGCCGCGGCCAAGTGGCTGGTGCGGCCCAAGGAGAAGAGCGTGGCGGGGCAGGTGTGCCTGATCACCGGGGCGGGCAGCGGCCTGGGCCGCCTGTTCGCGCTGGAGTTTGCCCGGCGCCGGGCGCTGCTGGTGCTCTGGGACATCAACACGCAGAGCAACGAGGAGACGGCGGGCATGGTGCGACACATCTACCGGGAGATGGCCGAGGCGGCCGCCGCCGCTCCCAGAGGTAAGCGTATTCTGCTGGGCCGGGCTCCGCGGGCTGGCGCCGGCCCTCGCCGCTCACCTGCCAAGTCGCCGGCCCTGTCCCGGCGCGGGGGAGAGTTGGCTAAGGCCGCCTGTCCGGCGAGACACAGCCCGGGCCGCTCTCACCTGTAGCGGACAGTGTCGGTATCTCAGCCCGCCGGGGCACCGGTGGGGAGCGATGAGCAGAGACCTGCTTCGTGGAGTCTTGGGCTTCAACGGCAGCTTTAAAACCTGTTCCTCCGCTGAAAACGTTTTGCTAGCAATAGGAAATAAACGAGTCCTCGTATGCCACGATGACACCGAAGTAAATAGACGCTTCGCTGTAATGGACACACATTCGCTGTTCTCATTTGATTACTTATTTACATGTCAAGATACGAGTAAGAACTTTTCTTCCCTCTGCCCTGTTATCTTTCTGTTCCCTAGTATCTGGAGATGGAGAAAAAGATGCGCTGCCCCACTGCAACTTGCAGGTTTACACGTACACCTGTGATGTGGGCAAAAGAGAAAATGTCTACTCCACAGCTGAGAGGGTCCGCAAGGAGGTTGGTGAGGTGTCCGTCCTGGTTAACAATGCTGGCGTGGTCTCTGGGCACCATCTTCTGGAGTGTCCTGATGAGCTTATTGAGAGGACCATGATGGTCAACTGTCATGCACACTTCTGGGTAACTATAAACTTTCTGCCCCTTCTTGTCCTGCTGTCCCTTAACTCCTGTATGGTTGAGTTTTGCACTTGTTTATTTTAGTTTGCAAACTCAATGCTTCAAAGGCTTTACATCTTAAATTTGCTGTTCTGTTTAACAGCATTTTAGGGTATTAAAATTACTAACAAATAGTTTTAAATCGGCTATATCCACTGTGAAATCTTAAAATTTAACTCTTGTGACCTTTTCTGCTGCCCTTAGTATAAAACATTTTGCAAGTGTAACCTCTGAGTCTGCTTAAAGTTTGGTACTGTTAATGAATGACTTTTCAGTCTTCCCATAGTCTCCTGACAGCGTGTTAGCAGCTTTAAGATGCTGTTTTAATGATGATTACAATAGCAAACTTACACGTTTTGGGGGGGGGGGGAGGGGAGGGGAGGGAGGAGGGAACCACCAAAACCCACACTTTAAAATCCCTGCTGGAAATGTTGTTTGAATTGCCTTGGAAGCAAATTATTCCTTTTGAGGGCTGGGAGGAAAGGCAAAAAAGACTTCTCAAGAAATCAAGCTCAAACACTTTTTCAGGAGTCCTGCATAGTTGTTCTCATAGCTTTCCCTGGGGACTGCCAGTAGATGTAAGAAAATCTTCAATACGGTGTCTGGGGTGATGTCTCCATAACTGGCAGATGTTAATCAAGGAGAACAAGCTATGTGATCTTTCTTGTCTTTCTAACCCTTGGTTTCCCCTGTGGTTTATTTTTAAGCTCATGATAGTGTGGAGTATTGAAGGAGGGCACGATGCACACTTGGGTTGGCATTAGCTGTCAGACTGAGCCCATTGTTAGTACTAAAACTGTTCCTTGGGCCTTCAAGTAAGGTTATGAAATACACTTGCATAACAATCAAAGGATTAAGTAATGTGAAATATACTTCAGCTTAAGCCTTCTTTGGCTGCTTTTACCTTTTCTTAGTAAAATTTTGTAAACTGTCTCATCTTCAAAATATAAAAGGCCCTCCTAAACCTAACTTTTTTTTGTGGAAATGAAATGCTGTTTCATAACCCTAAAGGAGCCCCTTCCAGTCTGCACTGTGAAACGCTTAATGGCAGAGCAGCCTTTTTCCAATGTATTGTAAAGCTTGCAGAGAGTGCTTTAAACTTCGGTGCACACAAGATAGTGTATTTAGGAGCTCTTTCAAACCCTGGAAGTATATTTTAAGGCAGGTTTGAAAGGTTCAGAGAAAGCTCATGTATTTCTTAAGGCAGGAGCTCTGTGTGTTCCCTGACAGGAAAGTTAAATTGATGCTTAAGCAGAGATGTGTGCTACATTTCATGAGTGTTATTGATGTGGTTTAAATGGTGAATTGACAAAGTTTCCAAGAACTCTAAATTATGACATCACCATTAATTAAAATATGGGAGGATCCTAAATCCTCCAGCTGTTCTTCCTTCAGGCCTAAGTCATACGCTTTTATATTGTCCTTTCAGAGGCCTTTTTAAAGCGCTCTGTGTGTTCTGAGACTTACAGTAACACAAAACTAAACTTAGGGTCTAGTATTGCTATGACTGGGTTTCCACAACAGTTTAATTTCTCTCTAAATGTTACAATGTGAAATAACTTTAAAATTAACCCCCCCCCAAACTCCTGCCAGCAGGACCAGGGCAATAATTGTTCCCCCGTATGCAAAACTGGGGAGGCCATGCCTCTAATACTGAGTTCAGTTTTGGGGCTCTCACTCCAAGGAGAACATTGAGGTGCCAGAACATGTCCAGAGAAGGGCAAGAAAGCTGGTGAAGGGTCTGGAGAAGTCTTATGAGGATCATCTGAAGGAAGAGGAGTTGTTTAGTCCTCAGAAGAGAAGGCTAAGGGGAGACCTCATTGTTCTCTCCTCGTCCCTGAGAGGAGGTTTGAGGTGGTTTCTTCTCTCTAGCATCAGGTGATAGAACAAGAGGGAATGTCCTGCAATTGTGCCAGGCGAGGTTCAGGATGAAGGTAAGGAAAAATGTCTTTGCTGCATGAGTGGTCAGGTATTAGAATTGGCTTGGCTAGGGGGGTGGTGGAGTTGCCGTCCCTGAAGGTGTTCAAGAAATGCGTGGACATGGCACTTTGGCACATGGTTTAATGGCCATGGTGGTCTTAGTTTGATGGTTGGACTTGATCTTAGAGGTCTTTTCCAAATGGAACAATTTTTAAGATAGTGTATCTAGATCTGAACTATGGAACTTGAAGCTTAAGCCAAGACCTCTGAGGAGCAGTCAATGCCCTTTATGTAATTGAGGATCTGTTCATATGTACACAGATCCCATGTCTGCTCTGCTTTTCCTTTCTTGTTTTGGTGTTTGGTTGCTTTTTTTGCTGTTGGCAAAGCTTTTTTTCCTTGTGCTTCCCTTCGTGATCCCAGAAAAGGTTGGCTTGGCCAGCAGTGGGTGGACTTCTGTTAAAAGCCATAGTAGTTAATAAGAGATCATCTGAATGGGCTGCTGAAGCCAATATTTTTTGATGCGAGGCAATGCTAACTTAAATAGAACAATGTGTCTAAATGTGTGAAATTTTGCACAGATAGTCTTTTCTGTGTCAGCTGAGCTGGTGGTCCAAAGGCAAAGCTAGTGCTCTAGAGTATTATGTAGGCTTTTAACTATTCTTGGAGGGTGTTTCATCCAAAAGCATGTAAATGTGTTTCATGAAGACGTGAGTCTTCCATGTAAGATTGCTTCAGCAGTGGAGTGTCTGTACCTTCTGGAGTTCTGTTGGGCTTTGGGGTTGCTGTGGGTTTTTAAATACGTGGCAGGGGAAATTTGCTCATTCCTTGACCGTTAATCAAGCCTTAGTGTGCTTCTACATGAGCCCTAGAATGGGTCTCTAGTATCATGCCCTTGAAACATCTGCACTAAGATTGCTTGCCTGCTTTGTGCAGAGTGCAGCTGATGTGAGCTTGTTTTATGTTAGCTATGATCTGAAGACCGACCAACTTCCGCAGTAGGCAGTGTCATGACAGCCTGTCACTGGTTTACTGTTGTGACTCCAGCTGGGCTGTGCACCATATCACAGACTGGCAGTCAGGAGAGTCTTAGCAGTGTGCCACAACCTAAACAGATGCTTTCCATTTTGCTGACATTCATGATTTGTATAATCCTTCCTGTGAGTGTTCTGTATAAACATGTCACCACTGCATCATGTAGCAATTTCCACAGCATAAAATCCACTGCAGTATTAAATGCCTGTTATTTCATGCTGTGATAACTTGAATGCTTCTGATATTGAAAGCAAAGGGACAAAATCCATTCTAGTTTGAAACAAGCCAGCTCTGGTTTGCTACAGTTTGCAGATGCATAAAGCTGCTGCAGCAGTGTAATGCTCTTTCCTGCCAGGCTGTTGGGAGAATAAGAACCTACTCAACTGCACTTGTCAGTTACTACAGAGAAACTTCTGCAGATGAGGAAATAATCTTTCTGGGATATGTCAAGTTTCAGATTTGAGAAAGGCTAAATCACAGCACAAGCTAAAGCTGTTGCTTTAAGTTTTAAGCACCCATAGGAACACAACACTGTTTTTCTGGTGGTCTCACAATCAAGCTTAAGTATTGAAATACTGTACTTGAGATTGTGGAACTGCATTTAATGAAGCTGCTGCACAAGCTTATTTCAGGGCAATTTGACATTACCTGCCTACTCTAACTTTTTTTCTGGAAGAATCACGCCATCACTGGGCAAGCAGGTATCAATATTGTGCTTCAGCATAGTGCCTAGGAAATCCTAGATGTGGTTTTTGAATGGGGCTTTTGGAGGGGTAGGGACTAAGTGATGACCAGGATCTGGGATGTTGTGTGACAGCCGGGCTCTTCTGTACCAGATCTTCAGTGCTGAGATCTGAGAGAACAGCAATCTGCATTTCCCTGCTATGTGGTTCCTCCAAAACTTTCGGCTGCAATTTCTCCTCCTAGAGGACTTCTCTCCAACTTACCAAAAGGGGGAAGCAAAAGCATTCAGCTCCAGCTCTGTCATATTTTTAATAAACAAAAATCCATGTAATGAGAGACTGGGGTCTGAGTGTGAGGAGCTGGGTACAGCTGCCTGAACTGGAGTAGTTATCTTCATTCACTTAAACTACTTGATTTTTGAATGATCTTTGGGGTGGCCTAACACTGGTACAGGAAGAGACAAATACTGAGGAAAGAGGGAAATACTACTCAAGTAATTAGGGCATTCATAAGTGTACCTGGGAAAGAAAGGTAATGGAGAGTTACTGAGTTAAATACCTATTTATGCAGCTGTTATATTTATTAGGCTGACAGGATTGCTAAAGCCTTGGAAAATAATAATGGCTCACAGATAACTACCTGTAAGTACTTACTGGTACCCTGGTCTCTTCAGCCTCCCTGGTATTAAATAAAGCTTTCTTATGCCTATAGCTTTGGTTTAAATATGGAATATTGCATTTGTGTGCTTAGTGAATCTTCTACAGAAGAAAAGACACCTTAAGCTCTGTTATTTCAACCAGTACCAGACTGAGTCTTGTGGTCTGTTGACGTGCACTTTGATTTTTGTCTTTGTCTCTATAGATACAATATTCCACTGACAGGCCAGCTAGCTATCTTTAATATTTTGGATAACTGGAAACAGCTACTTTTTTTTCCTAAGATAGATTAATTTACTTGTAAAGTTTAATCTACAAGTTCTTGACTTCTTTTCTTTGAAAAATGAGTTGTGTCAGGGTCCAGTGAGATATTTACATGTAACACAAAAGGTATCCTGAAAACTAACTCTCTCTGCAAAATTATTCCAACTGCATGCCCCAGGGAAGGACCCTGGACAGCATGTGTTCTGTATGCTGTGGCAGCATGCTGGGTGGTGGATAGGAAGGGAAAAGCAGCCATACTCTTAGCTATGGAAATAGTCCTATTAGTTGCACTTAGAATTTGTAAGTGCTTTGCTATGGCTCTGTTCTTGGGTTCATCCCTCAAGAAAATAGAGGAAATGTCCTCATCCAGATACATGCTCCAGAAAGCTGCTCTTTGCCAGTTTGAGGGAATGCACTCAACACATCTTCACAAAATGAATGGCTGCATATATATTGCCACAGAATGGGCTGGATCAGAAGGGACTTTTAAGATCATCTAGTTCCAACCCCTCTGCCATGGGAAAAGACACCTACTACACCAGATTGTTCGAGGCCACATCCTGCCTGCTTTGGAACTATGTCAGGGTTGGAGCCCCCACAACTTCCCTGGGCAACCTGTTCCAGTGCCTCACCACCTTCATAGGGAAAGGTTTCTTCACAGTCTCAGCTAAATCCAACTTCTGGGTTTAGACCATCACCCTTGATCCTATCGCTCCATGCCTTTGTCAAAAGTCCCTCTCCAGCTCTCCTGTAGCCCCTTTCAAATACCGGAAGGCTGCTCGAAGGTCTCTCTGCAGCCTCTATTCTCCAGCCTGAACACTCCCAATGCTTCCAGCCTGTCTTCATAGCAGAAATGCTTCAGCCCTCTGATCATCTTTGTGGCTTCCTCTGGACCCAGTCTGCCATGTCCTTCTTGTGTTGGGAGCTGCAGAGCTGGATGCAGGACTCCAGGTGGGTTCTCACTGGAGTGGAGCAAAGGGGCAGGATCCCCTTCCTGCTACCCACACTGCTGGGGAGCAGCCCAGGAGAGGGTTGGTTTCTGGGCTGCCAGTGTGCATTGCCTGCTTATGTTGAGCTTCTCATCACCCAGCACCCACAAGTCCTTCTCCTCAGTGCTGCACTCTCTCCATTTTCTGCCCAGCCTGAATTTGTTTGGTTTATTTCTGGCAGATGAGTGGGCACAAGACTACTGGCTCAGAACTTTCCTCAGATTTATTTTATGGTCTACCAGGAGCTTGCCTGGTACAAGCAGAGTTGTCACCAGCATGCAGTTTTTAGTTTTGTAATCTGTTTTGCATTTGATGCATGTCTGTAACCTACCCTTGGAGTCCTGGTGTAGCTGTAGTGATCACTTCATTTTTCTGATGTTTCCTGGGTGTCACCAACCCAGACTGTTTACTTCGGGTACCTGTATGTCTAAGCTTTGGCTGTAGAAGCAATCTGATATCAGTTTCAGAGCAGACATGAGGAAGATAAAAATGGCCCTTCAGGGACATGCTCATCTGAAGTGTGTGGAAGAATCACCAGTGGATGAACATCTGTTACTTGTTCCTGGCAGGAAGGAACGAGATGTTGATACAAGTCCAAGGCATGGATAGGTTTGTACTGTTGGTATTTCTGTTTCAGATACCCATGTGGAAGTGAGCTGTCTTTTGAGGTTTTATGAATGTCAAAATGGAATTGCCAGTCTCTTTTCAGTGGTGCCCAATAGTAGGACAAGAACAACAGGTATAAGCTGCAACTGAGGAAGTTCTATCTCAACATGAGGAGAAACTTCTTTCCTTTGAGGGTGACAAAGCACTGGAACAGGCTACCCAGAGAGGTCGTGGTCTCCTTTTCTGAAGACATCCAATACCTACCTGGATGAGTTCTTGTGTGACCTACTCTAGGTGATCCTGCTCTGATAGGGGGGTTGGACTGGATGATCTCTGAAGGTCCCTTCCAACCCCTAACATTCTGTTATTCTATGATCATTACTCATGTTGGGATGGGGTGGGAGGTGGGTCTCAGTCTCACACCAAATGCCCATTCAGCTACCCTGTGGAGGAATCCTATAAATTTGAGCACCTATAATTTGGATCTCAGACTGATGCCCACCAAAGTCTGCTTATTCCACAAGTTACTCATCTTTAGTCCTTGAGGTCCATTGAGACTGGTCAGTCATGGTTCTTCATTGTCTTCTGTACCTTGATAGATGAGCAGTTGCTTATAGAGGATTCTGAGCAGAACTGCTTATAGTACTCATGTGTTGTTTATTTGGCAACACTTCCATCAGAGCAGTGGGAAGATGGCACCAAAGATTCTTTGGACAGCCTACTGTCCTACATGTACTTGCTGTGCTAGAGCATCTTCCTTGTGTGGAGGAGAATGCTGACTTGTTTTTCTTTTTCAGACAGCAGCTGGATTCATGCATTTCCTGGTTTTCTCTTAAATGGTGTAGTGTTTGATTTTTCATCCCCATCACTTAAGGAATATGAGAGGTCCATTCAGAATCTTCCCCTTAAAATGCTTCAGTTGCACCCAAGCCTTTGCCCCAGCTTCTCTCAGGCATGCTTTGGAAATTAATTTGCTGCACCATTTGGTGCACAGACCTTAGAGTCTCAAAGAGCACAAACCAGAGACTCTGACTGTGACCCATGCTTTTTGTAGATTAGTGTCCATGATAAGGTGTGATCAACCTTTTCCTTCTGTGTATTAAACTATGTGAACCTTGAAGAGTTCAGGTGCAAACAGTAACGTGCTTCACAGAAAAGCAATGTGAGAGATGCATGAAAGAAAAGAAAGTTGTTCTGAAGAGGCCATGCCAAGACTGCCAAACTATTTGAAGTATTAATCAATTATTAGTAGCTTGCAATTCTGCAGCCATCTAAATGAGCTGGAATAGCAGCCTAGCTTGCAAAAGTAAGGCCCTTTGGGAGAATTGCACTTCACTAAGGTTGGAAGAGACTTCTTTCTGAGCATCACAGACGTGCTATCAAACCCTATGAATGCTTTCAGGATTGCTAATCTACTCTGAAGGAATGGTCTTGAATGAGTGATCAGTGTGATGATTAAATTCCTGCTCTTGTGGAATGAAGTAGGTTGAATAAGCAAAACCTTTCTGCACTGACTTTGATATTGTGCTGTTCCTTGTGAAGGATTTGAGGGTACAGGAAAACCCTGAATGAAATGCAAGTCTTTGCCTGTGTGGTGCCTAAGTTCACTAGAAGCGCAGAGTGACTTTTCACTGTTTCAGTCAAGTAATCTGAAGGATGGTGTGTGTGCCTTTCTTGTCCTGTGGAGGTTAGGAGGGCAGGGGAGTTTAGAAGTGTCAGTCTTCTATTTACAAGGATCATCTGCTTTTATTTTCTGAAAAGCAGCTAAGTTAATAAGCCCTCATTAAGCTACTAACTTTCTGTAACAGCCAAGCCACTGTTGCAGACTTGCAGAGGGCAGGCATGTTTGTGTGCTCAGCTGTGGAGAAAAGCAATCCTGATGTGGCTACGTGGCCTCCTAACCCAGAACTGGCATCACTGCCTAGGACCTGTCTTAACTGACCTGTCTTGCTCTGTGTGGGTGAGCAATCCTTTTCTGCAGCTCTGTCATCAATTATCCTGACTAGACAGGTTGAAGGAAGATGGATGCTCTGCTTTCTACAGCCACCTCTGCCATTTTAGAGCTGTTGGGTTTAAATATTTTCAACGTCTGTGAAGTGTTATTCTTTCCCAGGGCTTCTCACGCTTTGATTGCCCTTATGGGTTGGTTTTGGTTGGTGGGTTGGTTTTTTTGGGGGTGGGGGGATGGTTGGGTTTTGGGGGGGGGGGGAAGGGGGTTGTTATGTATCTTTAGTGCTAAACTTTTCCTCAGTCCTCTGTATGTCAAAGCCAGAGCACTGCTCATGATAAACTTTGCTCCCTTGGCTTTTGAGGTTTTCTAGCTCTTCACACCAATGGTAAAACTAAGTTACTGATACCTGTCTGTCTTCTGGGGGGAAAAGGCAAAGGCAAGCTGAAGCTCGTTTACAGGCAGTGCTGTATGCAGTTACAATGTAGGTGAGACTTGGAGATTGGCAGAATCTCTTTCTCTGGGGTTAGTTTGAAAGAGGACATGTCACAAATGAGAGAGATTTGCCTCTGTGCTTACACTTCTAAAGGAACACTCTGTTCTTGTAAATAATTATGTTAGTATAATGATTTATATACCAGTCAAATTAACACTTGATATGAGTGAGTTACCACAACTGGGATGGGAGGGCATGGTAGGCCAAGGAGTGCTGGAACAGCTGTGGAGATGAGGTGACTGGCTTGGTGTGAGCCTTTTGAAATTCAAGTTTGTTGGGCTGTTGAATTCTGCACCTAAATGTGCCATGGTGCTGCCTGCTTTGCCATCTGTTTGAACTTGTATGACAGCTTTTTGAGCACTCCTCTTTCAGTGTCAGTTTGGAAAAGTGCTTTGATATACACTTAAAAGTAACTTGTCCAAATTTTCTGGTGGCTTACTGTGTAACACTGGAACAGGCTGCCCAGGGAGGTGGTGGAAGCCTCCTGTCCCAGGATGCATTCAAGGTCAGGCTTGATGGAGCTCTGGGCAACCTGATCTAATTGGGGACATCCATGCTTACTGCAGGGGGTGTTTGATTAGGTGACATTTAAAGGTCCAACCCAGTGCATTTGATGGAACTGCGAGGCCAGCTTTGTGGTGGCAAACTGTCACATGTGGCCACCCCTTCAATGTGTCTTCGGTATTCATCATATCCTTTGGTGAGCCCGTTCAGTTCGCTGGCTTGTCTGGTGGGCAGCAAGGAAAGTTATTCATTTTCTTGGCCAAGTTGATTAGTTTTTCTGTTTAGAATCATTTCATCAACATTTCAGACTTCAACTAACCAGTGTGTGGGGCATGTGTGTTGGGGAAAGGGTGAGGAGGAATAGGGATAGAACCATACAGCTGTAAACAAGAGCTCTGCAGCTGTCTAATGATAGCTTATTCTTGCACAGATTCTCTGGGATAGGATTTTACAAACTCTATATAGTTAAGAAGTCATAAATGGTTCCAATCCATAGCTAATCCACCACAGGTGTTGACAAGCCAGCTTCTGAAGAGATAGCAGTGTTTTGAGTGCACACTATTAAAAGCCCCTAGATAAAGGTAAGTCAGTTTTCTGAACACATTAAATAATGTTAACAACTCTGGCTGATTTGGCTGCCACCAATACTATGATTGCTGTCATAGCAGCGATCCCTGTGCCTACTGCAGTCTGACTTCTCTGGAAATCCATAGAGTGTGGAAAAACCAGGCCAGGGCCAAGCTCTAGCTTGTGGGGAATGAGCATAGTTGCTGCAGGCAATGGAAAGCAGTATCTCTGTCTTCGAGACCTCAGCCCCAGGAAAGCGAGCGGTGTGGTTAAAACGCCTGTGCAGGCAGAATCGTTGAACGTTGTTAGTTGCTGTTTTGATCACTCTGTTAGCTGGAGTTATATTTTGCCATTGTAGCCTTTGGCATATGAAGCAAAAGTTTGCCAGCTGAGACTGTTTTCCAGCCCTCTTTCTTCCGCAGGTGTGCTAAAGGAATGCCTTGGGTTTGTGAAAACCTCCAAACTTCAAAATGCTGCTTCCTATTTGTGAGAAGCTGCAGCCTCCTAGGTTCTTGCTGTTTCCTAATTAAACTTGGATGCTTATTCAACTGTAGTATCTCTTTTATTCTTCTGTTTCCACTAAGGAAGGCTGTTCCATGGAAAAGGAAACTTCTAATCTCATTCCTTTTGTGCTACACTCACTTTCCTTCTTATCAAATAACTGATTCAAAGCAATGACCCAGTGGCTGAGTTGGAGATAAGTAAAAGTGAGTCAGCTTTCATTTGCAATTGCAGTTCTGTGGAGGTATTTTCTTTAAGGTGTCTAGAACATGTGAGACAGTTGTCTTCTGTTTTGCAATGTCTTGCAAAGGCTGGTACATAAATCATAAAACACAAATGATGACTCCATATTTTCCATAAGTAGCTCTGACAGTGCCATTCTCCAGTAATGTTTTGGAAACATGCAGACTAAAATACCAAGTTTTACTAAATACTGCAGAAGATGACTTACCTGATGGCAAGCTAGAGAAAAATGTGTATTTGAAAGCTGGATTGTGTTCTTGGTCACTGAAGAGGCTGTTCTGACCTCTTATCTAATATTTGCCAAACAAATTTGTTGTTTGTATTTTTTGCTGACTCAGAGGAGTATGTTTGCCTTTTTGTTAAGATTATCAAATAGCTGGCAATAAAACCCAGCTCTCCAAATGGTTGGACATTTGCTGCAAGTTTGTGCTAATGAAGATGAGGGACTAATGTATTTGTTACCCTAATGTCAACATAGCTCTGAAATGCTGTGTGGCCATTTGTTGGTATATAAACAAAGCAGAATTTCTAGTGGCTTGGCTTCAACAGAGCTCAAACTGGCTTTTGTGGAAAGAGTACCCAAGTGTTAATTTCTTACATCACTTCACCAGTAGTTTCAGATTTGACATTTGGAGAACTGCGAAGTTAGAGGAATAGGAGGTTGATAGTGATACCTACTGGGATTGTAACTTCAGCTCCTGTCACAGCTGTGTTGGAGCTGTGTTAAACTGGGGTGTTTGGAACGCTCAAATGCTGACATGGTAGATGGGAGCAGAAGGATTTACTTCCTTTAAACTGTGTTCCTTTGCAGTGCCTGCTGCCAACCATCTAATATTTGCTTAAAATTGAATAGCAGTTGGTAGCTGTGATAATCAGAGAGTATGAGATTGGTATCTGGGGAGCATAAATATCAACTAGTATAAGAAATTGCCTTTGGGCAGGAAGCAAGAGGTCAGCATTTGAGCCTAAGTACTTTGCAAGCTCAGTTCTTATGCTTGGTTATGCCTTAAATTTGTGCTGACTGCAGAGCTTGGCATGTGTATATTTGTTCCTGAGTTCCACTGCACCCTAGGCTTGTCCCTTGCTTCTTTTGCTGTGTGGTGCAGACACAGCTAGGCCTCCAGCAGCTCTCTTCCATGCCATCTTAGCTACTACTAAGCCTTTTCAGCTTTTAGAGTAGTTTGGCATTTGAAATCCACAGCAAATGTCACTGGCAATTTATGTTCTACACTTCCACTCTGCTCCAGCAGAGATGCCATCTTCCTCCCTATTCAGTGCTAGCTGTGGAGGATCCGAATTGATTGTTTTGTCCAACCTGTGTAAACATTACAATTCCAAGCAGGCAGAATTGCCTGTGAAGGCTCAGAATACCCTTCAGAAGCTGGCCAGAGGGTGGTGTTACTGGAAGGCATCTTGCAGCTGGGGGAAGGTGGTTAATTTCTGAAAACAGTGTGGTGTGTGTGTTCTGAACTCAGCTGGAAACCTGTTAATTCCCCAAGAAATTCATCTGGGTGCTCTGCACTGCTTCACTGGACCTTCTCTCTAGCTGAAAATGCTTGAGACCAAAGGAGAAGGGGAAATGGAAGTAGAACAGATGCTGTCTCAGAGGAGGATAATTTATTATAGTGTAGGGGGCGATACAGGAGAGATAAGGCAAAGGAATCAGCATCTTTCCCACTTAGTTAAGATCATGAGTTGATAAATTCATGGTTAACACAGAGGTAAAGAGTGCAAGGTCTCTTCTGGTTTGTCACTGTCTTCCTGAGGAAGAGGAATGGTCTGTTGAACAGGGAGTAGGTGTACTTAAGTGGAGAATCACAGAATGGTTAAGGATGGAAGGGGGTCATCAGGGTCACCTAGAGCCAGTGGTTCAAGACTGTGTCCAAACAACTTCAGAGTATTTCCAGGGATGGAGATTTTTTTTCATAGCCTCTCTGAGCAGCCTGTGGGAATGTGCTTTGTTTTTCATAGCCATAGGGAAGGGAAGATGTGTGGACTTGGGGGCGAGAGTTCTAAATGTACTATCAGTGACTGAAACAATATGTATTGCTGCATAGGTAGGAAGTTAGACATCAGTGAAGTGGTATCTGCAAGTGCAGATGAAAGCAGACAAGTTGGTTGCCTTATGGCATGTCCATTAAAGGCAGCTAGGTACTTCCACAGAAATGGCTGGTGGCATAGTCATTAGAAAGATCAGACACTTTACATGACAGGCTTGACACTGAGGGTGGAAACAAATTTAAAAGCATGTAAATCTAAAATCTGTTTCCTCTTAAAGAGAGGACAAAAGTTCTCAGAAGCATGAAGATTGGAGAGTGCATAGCAGTAAGAGGAAGGCTCCAACTTTCACTTGCTGGTAGAGAAATAACAAGGAATGCTTGAACTTCTTCATGCCCAGAATGCCTATGAAGTAGTGACCCCTCTAAACAGAAGTGAAATGGTAGAGAAATCAAGGCCAGCTTTGACTGTGTTACACGTGCCTGAGCCCCTGCCCTGATTAAAAGTACACTCAAAACCTAGAGCAATGCTGTGGTGGAGAGTACAGAAAAGCTTTCTGTAAGAGCTGGGAGTTTGATTAGCAGCACATCACAAGAAACCTTGGCTTTTGTCAAGGAGGAAAATTTCTGAAGCAGGAAATGTATTATTTAGGTAGTATTCCTGCGTACTTAACCTGCACTTCGGATGAGAGGGAGAACCAAGCTGCCTTTTACTCCAGTCTTAGTTACCCAAGATCACAGGAAAGGAAGCCCATAGAAGGGAAGGAAGATACAATGTAGTGGCATAAGGCAACAGTAAAAAATTCCTGTTGCAATGGCCTTCCCTAAGCTCTTCCTATCCCACTCTCTGGAGGTGCAACCCTTTTTCAGCTGGGCCTTGTTAACAAACTATAGGAAAGGCAATTTAGCCAGGCAATGTTCATTTGCCCTGGGCATGGCATAATTAGTTTGAGTAGTAAAGGGTGGAAATCAGTGATTAATGTTTGAGAGATAGGTACTGGTATTAGTTTCCTCTGTTTTTGTTGGTTTGGGGTTTTTTAAATAGCATTACTTATCTTATCTTTACTGTCTGCCGACTGCAAACAGCTTGCTGGCACTAGGTTCTGATGAAGGAAACTACTTAATTCAGTTTCAGCTTTCTCCTGATGCACTCAACATGCATTGACTCCATGTAAGAGAAGTGTGCACAATAACTGACTTGTTCAGAGGAAGCAGTGGTAACTGTTGGCTTTGAAAATTGAAGCCATTTTGGAACTGCACCTTAAATAGTACAAATACTGAGCAAGGTTGTAATGTAGACATGGCCTGTGGCTTACTTAGTAGCATGACAGTTGTTTGTTACTGCTAAGAAACCCACTTGCAAACTCCAGTAAATAAGATTTAATCTAGTGTGGTACAATCTTGGTGCTTCTCAGCTGATTAAATACTTTGTTGAGAAACAGGGGGGGTTGTGTATGCATCAGTCATGAGCTGGAGAAAGCAGGAATGTTAATTACTCATGTGAATTCATAATGAATTAAGCCATTACTTTAAGCACTTGGGGTTTGTTTGGTGGGGGTTTTTTTAAGACTTCATGTACTTCCAAGCAGTGTTTAGTGTAGAGTTGGAGAGAGGAAAAAAGATGCCCTGTAAATCAACTCCTGTTTCAAGTTATGTTGCATTTCATTGTGACTTAGTTCTTCAAAGTATTCACTTTATCTTCACCTCTTAATTTGGGTAGATCTTCAGACTTTGGATATCCTTCACTTGCAGAGGTTTGGGTCTGGGGCTGTGGCTTTCCTTCCTTGTTACTCCTCATCATTACAGGCTTCTGTTTAAGTCTATCATCTTCTTCCCAGGGCTCTTGATTACAAGGCAAACTGCAGCATTATTGCTGTGCATCTATGTTAAATAGTAACTGCAGCTGCAATTCAATAGTAAAGGAATCCACATGGCCCCAAACCTGAGGGGTTATGTGAAGGACATAAAATAGAGAAATAGAAGGCTATGTTGCCTGCAAAGAGCTAACTAAGGATCTCTTTTTGAGATAAAATGTTGGAAGGCCTAGCTAGCACTGGTGAATGCAGGGCACACATGAGGGCAATCACTGAATGGTGTTCTTTTGTGCTTTTAATACAGCTGTCTCTGGAAGTTTGGCTTGGGGATGTCAGGTTTATCTCCTGATCCTTTTTGGTGCCAAAGGATCTGGGTAGACCCATCACAAGTCCAGAGAAATGTCTGTTAATTCATTACTTGAGGAAGACTGTGTGACTCTGGCCTACTTTTCATTATCACTTCCTGACAATAGAAACCAAAGATCAGAAATAGTACTGATTGCCATAGCTATTTTAACATTTACTTAATGGCTAATTGTCCAGAAGGGGCCCAGAGCTTCTTGAAAACAGTCAGCAGAGACATCTGAGGTCCTTCAAAGGACACCTCATGTTAGCAAGGTCAACAGTAGTTGTAGATTTCTTTCTGCTTTTTGTATTCAGACTTACAGGCAGCCATGTCCTTTGTGCTGTGTGGTCTCTCAAGTTTCAGCTCAGGAGCAGTTACTGATCTCACCTTAACCTAATATTTGAGAGAAATGGAATGTAAAAAGGATGCAGAGAGCTTCTGGGGGAAGTTGAGATGATAGTGCAAGTGACAAGTCATTCTCATTTCTCCTTGGAACCAAATAAAGTTAGAAGGAAAGTAAATGGCTACATCTAGGCTTGTAACTGCATGCTGTGGTGGATGAGAAGGCACTTTTGATATTCTGGCCTCTAACTCGAATAAGTTTTGGTTGGAAGTGACACAGATGTAGGATTTTCAAGGCCTCTTCTAAAACTGTTTGGGGATAGCTTTTACTGAAATCCTGCAAGTGAAGTTTTACTGTGTTTATAAAACTTCAAGTGCTTATCTCTGAAATAAGCTGGGCTATATGGCTGTAGCTGAAAATAACTTCAGAGTATTTACTGATAAGCTTGTTGTGGAGTATTTCTGCCTTCCAGGCACTTTTCTTTCCCTTTTAACACACAGCAGTACCAGTGCTACCCAGTTTGGACAGAGCTATGGCAAGGCTGCCACAGCAGAGGATGTAGAGGGACCTTCCTGCATTCCTTCTCAGCTACTGGAAGGGAAAGAGAAACTGGGGCATGTGGATATCTGTTTCATTCTGTGTTGGAGTGATGGCCACATGCTGTTCTGTATGGGACTAGAACCTCGAGTGTGGTGGTCATGCATGGGCCTAGGAGAACCTGCAGTATGTCCTGCTGTGGTCTGTGAAGAAGAATTGGAAGAAAAGAAGCTAAGGGGGCAAGAGGATAGACAAAAACATTTTCTTGTCACTGGCTCCACTGCTGTATGAGAGTAGTAGTCCAGCATTAGCATTAGCATGACACCAGGCTGTTGCTATCTCTGGTACCTTAGTTCCCAGAGTTGTCTGGATGAGTCCTTGACTAATTGCACCAATTTTGCTGCTTGGGTCTGGCCAAGTGGTGTTTAACATGCAGATGAAACAACACATTCACCCAAATGCTGCCTTACCTGCACTGTCATGCAGCTGTCCTGGCAGTCAGGAACAGCTGTGGCTTGGGAGATGTCTTCCCTGCTACACCACTACACTACTGGTGTGGAGAGCTGGAGTCAGGTAAACTCACCTACTCTGATCAGCCCCAGGGGAAAACCATGCTCTGCCCTCCTTACCTGAAGGGGCTGAAAGGACAAGGAACTTTTCTTTTGACATAAAGGAATTCCTGCCTGCCAGTACAGGAGCTTACTTATGGAGAGAAGGCAGAAATTATGAAAAGACTGCATTGGAACCCAGAAACTTAAAGGACCTTATGTGTGGTACCTGCGCACTTGCTTGCTTTCTCTGGTACAAACAGGAGGGAGCACACGCTTTGTGCTCTCTGCACTCAGCACCCATTGTCCTGAGCTGCATACAGCTGACATTGTTTTCCCTGGGCACTTGCATTCCTCCTTAAGAATAATTAATCCAAAATTTAATTACAAAAATCACTCTCCCCGACACAGTAACTTCTTCATATTCTCAGTTGCCGTATTTAGACTAATTTGTCTTGACATTGCAGCTGGGCTGCTCTTTGTGTTGCACAATCTTTTGAGTTCTGTTTCATTAAGAATGGGACTAAAGAATTTGGGGAAGGGGAGGGAAGAAGCGCTAGACTGTTAGAAGTTAATTTGCCGTAAACCAAAATGTTGAGAACAGATTACGAAAGCTATGAAGTGACATGTAAATGCTTGTTCAGCTTCACACTTGTGAGAAGTAAGTCATTAAAGCTGTGTGCACATGAAATGTTTGGTTACAGCTACTGGGAATAGTTTGTTCTTGCTGGGATATTCAGAAGCATAGAGGGAAATGCTTAAAAGATTGGGAATTGATCTGCAGGTGCCAAAAAAATGACAGGTTAAACTCGCTTGGAAAACTGGCTTTGTGCTCTGCTCACAGCAGCTTCCCATGTTCTAGCTAGCCTGCCTAGCTGCTGTGGCTACACCAGGCTGGAAATGTAGGCTGGAATCTGTATGTTTGCACTATCCTTTTGGGGGTGTGTGTGTGTGTCCCTTTTTTCTATTTAAGAAAAGGGAAGCAGCACCTAATTTTGAGTGAAGAGGATGCTTAACTTCACTTCTGTGCTGTTGAACACCTCCCTGATGCATCACAATGATTCCTTTGAGCCACTCTACTCTGCTTGCTAGTTTCTCCTCAGTGTCGAGAAGTCTCTTATGTTTGTCATTAATAAGAGACTCAGCTCTGACTTTAAGTACTTAAATGTTTTGGTTATGTGTCTTCCTCTGCAGCTGTGAGACGTAAAACCAAAAGCCAAGGCATCAAACTGGAAGGCAGATAGTTTGATTAAATCACTTGAGTTGATTTGAATTATTCTGGGGGCCTGGTTCGTGACCTTTAACGCCATGGTCCAAACACTTTTCTTGCTCGGTGTCTTCTAATACTTCTTTTTTAATGGAGGATTAGCATGGCCATGCATCACCTCAGACTGATGTGGGCTGTGCTACCTGTTCAGACAAACTCCAGATGGGAAGGCCACCCAGGAGGCATCCTGCCCTGAGCTGGCCAAACTCTTAACTAGTTTCTCAGCAGCACAAGAAGCGCACAGAAGACTTCAGGTCTGGTAGGCAGATGTAGCTGAAGCTGAAAGAATCTAGGAACAAGAAACTAGGCTGATCTGGTTTGTGGCAGGCAGAAAAACTGAGGACCAGAGTATGGAGGAAGCTGCTTCAGTCTAGGAAGGAGGTTCAGTAAGAATACTGCTTGCTTTGGGGATTGCTTATACTGTGACAGAGTAACTTCAGTGGGGGTTTGTTTTTCCCAGCAAGAGGTGGCTGGGAGGAGCAGTGGGCAAGTCTTCACTCTGAGGCTGGAAATGCATCCCCCCATAGGGTGTGTCTGCCTCTGACAGTGCTTGTTTTCCAGTACTGACTCCCAGATGTTGCAGATGGCTGGAGAATGGCAGCAACCAAGATGACTTTCTCTGAGATTTGAGATGTTGATAGCTGACTGCTAAGCTTTCTATATATAACAGTTGTGCTATCTTTATAGACTGCCTCAGCTTCAGGTTTTAAATGGATTTGCAGGGTAATATCTCATGATAAAGCACAGGGCCTGCTCTGAACAGGCTGCTTCAGAACACTGAAACATGCAAACATTTCCCTGAATTGCTAATTGTCTTCAGAGCACAGGAGCTGTGTTTTTTCATGTGGGGCCATAAATGGCCTTTTAAGAGATGACATACATGAAGTCACTGTAGTCCTGCTGCTGGGAGTTGAGTCTGCACTTGAACTGCCAAAGATGTCATCCAAAGTGTCCTCAGCAGGACTTGTTCCTCATGTGCCACTTTCCCCTTGGTTGAAAACGTCACAAGCCCTGAAAACTCAGTCTTTGTAATTGTTGTGTTGGAGTGCAGGCTTTCTGACAGCTGCTGGTTGTTCTACTTATTCTCTGTAGCCCAATATGTATATGCCTGGGAGAATTCTCTTCTTCAGCTTAAATATAGGTGTTTATGGACATAATAGTTCCTCACAATTAAAAAAAGAAAAATATAGGAGAAAACAACAAAAAAAAGGCAGTGGCATAGCAAAGCATGGTGCCCTTCTCCTGAAGGAAAGGCTGACTCATGTCTTGGAAGTGGTAGGAAAATAAATCTATTACTACTTTTTCCCCCTTCTTTCAGTCCCTCAAGAGAAACTCCAAGATGAGTGCCCCTTCCTTTCTGCAGTTGCTGTGGTTTTCAGCCAGGGCTTCAGTTTGCATTGTCAAGCTTTCTGGCAGCACGAGGTGGCAATCAGTCACTCTGTGATGTGGACAGATAGCTGAGGCATGAGTGGGAACTGCTGATGGAGCTGACATGCTCCAGAGGGGAGTAATTTGTGAGTAGGACTGAGTTGGGAGCATAGAGCTCTTACAGGGATAGCATGGAGGGTCCAGGCAGTGTACCCCCCATCGCTGGGCTGGTGTTCAACAAACACCATACTGCACAACTTCAGTGCTGGCCAAGTGCCTCTCACCTTTCCAGGTGGCACTGCCCTCTGAGGGCTGGCCTTTGTTGCCATGCAACAAAGAGGAGAGGCTGAAACTTGGTGTGCCTGGCACAGCTTAGTTTAACAGCAAACTAAACTCTTGTCCAGGGCTCTCTATGGGAGGTTTAGAGATCCCTGCCATGAGTAAGCAAACAAGTGCAAGGCAAGTTGCTCAGATTATTTTTATAATTAGCTTCATTATTGCAGTTATGACAGAATCTAGGAGCTGTGTGAATCAACAGTAGAAAAGGCAAGGAGTGAGGAGGTCTGTTAATCTCCTCTGCCAGCTGGACAGTGTGAAAACACTCTTTTGTGTGGTGTTAAGAGGTCTGGATTAGTCATTTAACACCTGCAGGCAAAAATGTTGTACAAGAACATGTGAAAATCATTAGAGCAAAACTGTCCTGACGTCTGGGATTGGAAAATGCAGACAGCATAAGAATGGAATTAGATGGCTTCAGCTACAGCTTGCATGTCTCTTTAAGAATGCAGCTGACTCCACTCAGACCAACGACCAAGCAAGCAGCAAATACTGAAGGGGCATTTGTGTGCTCTGTTTGGATCCAAGTGACAGGGGAAGCCCAGATTTCTGGGAGGCTCCAGCATTCATGGTACTCAGCGAATCAGGAAAGAACAGCTCTGTCATTAAGAGATGTATATAGCAACTGGGCATGGCTGTGATTAAAAAGCCTTGCCTGAAGTTCTTTGGCTATTTAGAAATGATCTCATAGTACACTGGCAACCTGGAAGCTGGGGGAGGTCTGAGCTACTCATACAATTTCACTACTCCATTAATTTATCATTAGCATTTAGCATATATGGTGCTCTGCTCAGTACTTTTTAAATTAAGTGTTGAGTCAGCTTCTAAAACCATATGGCGAAAGCAGGGTTCTAGCAGGAGTGATCTTCTAGCAAATACTTACAATTTACTGCTTAAAATCTAATTTTTCAAGGTGTTAAATCTTGGGCTTGCAAACAGAAACCAACTTTGTTGTTACCAAAGCACCAAAGGCTAAAATCGTCGTTTCACCTGGAGACTTGCTTTGGGGTTCCATTTGAAGCTCTTGAGGAACTGATAACAGAAAAGTATAACTGCTCACAGAAATGTCTTTTCTAGTTAAAGCAATGTTTATGGATGCTAATAAAGATGGAAAATAATTTAGGCTAGCAGCTATTTACTGCATTACATGTGAAAAGTAACACCAGCAAACGCTCTTCCCCTTGTACCTGTTTTAAAGTACAATGCCCAGGGTGATGAGCTAATGGGATAAAAGTAGCCATATCTAGCTTACAAACCATGCTGCCAATAACGAGCTGATAATCAGCACTGCTCTTAAGAGATGGGCTGGATGGTGCAATTAAACACTTTGCATTCCTTTTTCTGTCTTAAGGGGGGGGAAAAAAAGTTACTTCCATTTTAGGTTCAAATTATCTCCTCCTGATAACTAATCTCTTGCAGAAGAATAAACATGTCTGAGCTCAACTGATCCTTTAACCTTAGGATTTCTGGTCTGCAATCCTTGTTGTCTGAATTCACAAAGAAGGTGCAGATTTTCTGCTGGCAAACCTGGAGTTGAAAAGCTTTGTGGTGATCATACCTCACAGTCCTTGATAATGAATGGAGAGGTTTTGATCACTTATCTCTAATGAAGAATGTTGGTGGCTGATTTCTCTTATGTTGGCTGGTTTGTTTTTTGACTTTCTAGACCACTAAAGCATTCCTTCCCAAGATGCTGGAAATGAATCACGGACACATTGTGACAGTCGCAAGTTCCTTGGGATTGTTCAGCACTGCAGGAGTGGAGGTTTGTTGGACTATAATTAGTACTTCTTGCTTAGGATAAGGTTTTTGTTTTATCAGCTAGAGAAAATTTAAGTCAAATCTTCAAAGATAGTGGGAAGCTATGGTGCCAAGTACCGCATCAGCATATGACTTCCTGGGTGGGATCCACAGGACTTGAGCAGACACTGTATTCACCTGCTTTGCATGTAGACTTGCTGCTTTGAGAGGAATCCTGAGTTGGCTAAGGATTTCAGAATGCTAAATGATCTTTGAATTGCCTGATATATTTAAGGAACCTGAGAGGTGCCCACCTACCTACTCCTGTCAAGATCTACAGTGCTAAGCTTAAGGCAAGGTTTCCTGTTTCTGTGAGGAAATGGCTGCCAGCCTTTCATCCAGAATATATGGCTCTGTGCTTCACTGGGCTCCTGGTTAAAAAGCATTGGATTGTCTCATAGCTAGCAGCTCTTTGAGAGCACCAGTTTGTGAAACTTGCTGGGTACATAAAACTAGGTTAGTATTAGAGACTCATCTTGCTTTTTGGGTCACTAGCACAAATACAAGTGTGAACAAAAAGCATTCTGTCAGTGAAAACTAATGAACGTGTCTAGCAGAATAATGGCCACATTGCCCCAGCAGCACAGACTTCTCTGCAGATTGGTAAGGCTCAGGCCTGGACCTTAAGCTGCAGTGTTTCGTAACAAATGAATGAAGCTGGTGTAACTTCAGGCTCTGTGGAGTATTTACTGTCTTCAGAAAACTACAAAGAATTCCCTAGTCTGTGGGTGTGACCACCAGCAGAGTCGGGCTTCCAAGAGAAAGCTCAGCTGCTGCTGCCTATGCAGATAACTTTCCATGTTGCTGAGCATACTGCTTTTGATACACAAGCTGTATGCACTTCTGAAAAACAAACAATGCTCTCACATCTCCATGGCATCTTCTGTTGAAGCTGTCTTGAAAAGCAAAGCATTTAAGACTTGACATCTATTCCCTGCCAGCCCTCCAACCTTTTCATATCTGACTCAAGGTGGGATTGGGTGTCTCAGTCATTTGTTGTACCATTTGATATTAAGCAAGCTGGTAATTGGAGTAACTTGCCCTGTGAAGCCTGCCTGGTTCAAAGACTTGAATCCAAGGTAATATCCTCCTACCTTCAGCTTTCCTGCTGTACTAATTGCCTTGAAAATAAAGTGATAAATGAGTTGATGTGATGCTCCAGTCACTGGGTGCCTTTTTGTTGTTGCTTTGAAAACCTCTGCAGAATCACCTCAGCTATGTTTTGGCTTTGAGCACAGTTAATTTTTAATGTCCTTTTTAAGTTCCATGTTTTCCCTTTCCTCATTACTGACACAGGATTATTGTGCCAGCAAGTTTGGAGCTGTAGGTTTCCATGAATCTTTGAGCCACGAACTGAAGGCTGCTGAAAAGGATGGCATCAAAACAACTTTGGTCTGCCCTTACCTTGTAGATACAGGAATGTTTAGAGGATGCAGGATCAGGTGAGTAAAATTTCCTTCTGTTCTGTTTGTAGTGTCGTAAAAGTGCTTGCAGGTAACTAAACCATTGCATAAAAGCATTAAATTAATGATTAGATTTGCTTTAATGTGCCAGTGTTAAACTTGAAAAGAGACTCTGCCCTTTTGTACTTAGGCAACACAAATTTTGAGCTATATTCTTTGTGACGTAAGAGTGAATCTGAAAAGTGGGAAGTCTTTGTTCCTGCTGAGGCATTCCGAAGAAAAGGGTAAATGAAGTCTTGACTGAGCCTGCAGTCCTTTTTGTGTCTTATTATATGTCTTAATCAACTCTCTCAGGAAAGAAATCGAGCCCTTCCTTCCACCCTTGAAACCGGAATACTGTGTGAAGCAGGCTATGAGAGCTATCCTCACAGACCAGCCGATGATCTGCACTCCTCGCCTCATGTATATGGTCACCTTCATGAAAAGGTAGGAGCTGCCCTGCCAGCTCAAACACGTGAGCCACGGCCACTTGCTGGGTACAAGCAGCCTCCCACCCCCACAGGCCATCGGTGCTCTTTTGTTAGAGTTCAGAGGTCATTCATGGCCTGCTTGGGAGGCTCCATAAACCTGAGATCTCATGTATTGTGCAACCTTGGTTTATCCTTCTGGCATTTTCCCTCCTCTAGAACCCTATTTTCTTTTCAACAGCCTTATTTCTATTGTTTGGGTTCCTCTTGAGGAAGGAGGCAGCTGCCAGTAGAGTAACCTCCAGCTCTGTCTGTAGAACCGGTGTGTGGGAGGCCCTGCCTGCAGATTCTCCAGAGCTTGCACAGTTGGGATGGAGAAATGGAAAATCCCTTGTCAGCCTAAGTTTGGAGGAAGGGCTGCTTTTGTGTCCTTTGTTCTGTCTAACACAGGACAGTTTTTGGATGGGAGCTCTCTGTGGTGGGTTGAAATTATCCCCAACATAAAATTGCCAGACCAGGTCAGCAAAGCCCACGGAAGCCAGAGCTAGTATCTGCCAGAGAGAAGAGAGCTAGTTTGCATTACTAACTTATGTTAGACATCTGTCCCATGGGGTTATTTAGGCTTCATTATTTTCCTTTTTGTATCCAATGGTAATTTATTTACATTCTATCACTTTCTGTTCAAGAGCTGCAGAAAATTTTTTAGGCACAGACTAAAACGCTCTTTAGTAAGCAGGCTAACAGTTCAGTGCTGCATGATGCTACTGGAGCTGGCTCAGACCTGCTGATGCAGCATCACTTGCAGTCTGCTTTAGAGAGCAGATTCACAGCTCTGGTATCCTTTTAAATCTCTGGCTTGTAGAAGGTAGCATTGCCTCTTCTTTCTGCAAAGGATGGCTGAAACTGACAATCCTGGGGACTTTTATTCCCCTTGCAAGGCAGTGGCTCTTCTCTGTGTCGAGTCCCCTATGGTGGATAGGCTCACCAAAGACTAGAGGAGCCTTCACTGCTCAGCACTTCCCTGGAGGAGAGTTATGTATGTGTCACTTCTCCAGAAAGTCAAGGCCACTGTCAGCATCTTTAGGAACTGACTTCTTAGAAGCTCAGAGTGCTTCAGTGCTCTCTACACAAGCAGTGCCTTATGCAGCAACAGTCACATCAAAGGGCCTTCGGGTTGTCTTGGTTCAACACTTTCACTTCCAATAGGGAGATCAAAGCTTCAGCATAATCCATGCCCCAGGCAGCAGCACTCAGATCAAAGGCCTTCCAGTGGCTACTGTACAAGCAGTAGTGCTGGCAGTGAGGACACCTGTACTGGTGACGTCTGCTTCTCAGTGCTTCAGTGGTCAGTACTCCTCATGGCTGGATTGTGTGTGCTGCTTTCCACTGAATGTCTGCCTCTATTTCCAGGAATGAGGAAATCCCATCTTAGTCCTTTACTAAGGCTTGTGAGCACTGCACTTAAAATAGAAGTAATATTTTGTGGATTTGGGAGGGAGAGGAGGGTCTGTAGCCAGTACACCTATCACATGGTCACTTCTTGGAACTTTATCTGGAGAGGGGGAGAGGGAAATATCTCTCTTCAGACCTCACTCTCTGAGGATGGATGATTGAGCTTAGAATGTAAGTCAAGGTTGTTAGACATCTGGTAATCAAAGAATGGCATTAGCAGTAATCCTACATTAAAGAATATCTGAAATGTCTGATGACCTCTGCTGATGCTTTGCTTTTTTAGGCCTTCTGTGATTCCCTTGCCCTTCCATCCCCATTTAAAACAGGCCATCACACTGCTTCTAAAGTAGCAGCAGAAAGTCTAGCCTAAGATGGAGGGATGTGAATAAATAGCTTCTTCCTCCTTCCTGCTTGCCTGTGTGGTTAAGACTTTAGAATTGCAATTCTCTAAGTACCCCTGTGAAATAAAAATCACTCAAGTCTCTAAGAAGCCTCCCCCATAGTGACTGTGCCTTTTAGGGAGAGTGAGTACATAGCGTAAGCAGAGGTTTGTTTGTGCTGTCTTGTAACCATTTGCTGACCTCTCTTTGCCAGCATTCTGCCCTTTGAAGCGGTGGTGTGCATGTACCGATTCCTGGGAGCAGACAAGTGTATGTACCCTTTCATTGCTCAGAGGAAGCAGGCTACAAACAACAATGAAGCAAAAAATGGGATTTGACACTATTTTGGATGGACTGAGGTGTGATGGTGAATATGATCATGTTATATGACTGAATGGTGAAGTGCACTTGCATCTGACAGATGCAAATGTCGACGTCTTGCCGTGGCATTCTCTTGAGTCCTAAACCTGTGTATTGAACTCTAAAAAAAGCAGTGAGTTTTTTATATATACTGTAAATAAAAACTGACTAGAATACTTGGAAAATGTGATAGGTAAGCAAAGTGAATTTATGATGTAGCTGCCACCATTGTCCTTTAGAATATCACTGTATGTACAGGGAACCAGTCACGATACTTCTTGTAGAGATGCACTGTGTGAGATCTCTTCCTCAGCCTGCCAAGGCCCCTAAGCACCCTCTCCAGCTCCACAAAGCAGTGTTTCAGGAGCTGTCTTTCCCTCTGTTATTTGGGAATGAGAAGGGAGGGGAACCTTGATTCTTCAGCTACTGCTCATGACCTTTTAGCAAATTCCAGTTTCTGAATGCATCTCTGCTTGTTCACCCAAGCACTGGGAAGGACACATGGCCAAATTGTGACGTCGCTCCATTGTAGCAACTGTGTGTGTTCTATTTCAGCAGAGAGAAAAAGGACTTTGTACGTCTCTGCTGATTCAAAGGCCAGTGAATGTCTCAAATATGCTCAGAGCAAACTAGTCCTGGGCCTCTGCTTTTCTAGGAATGAAGTCTATGGTTTGAACTGATTTTTTTTTAAGTCACTTGATTTGAAGTATGCTCTGTTCTGTTTCCTTCTGTATGTCAGAGTCCAATCTGCAGTTACAAACTGTATCTTTCTCTTCCTACTTACTCTTACTTCTGACAGAGTTCTCCCACCCCCCCCAGGGAAGCTGTTGTATTACATTTCTATAACTGGACTCATGCCTAAAAGACAAAGCAACTCAGCTGAGATGCAAGCTGTTTATGTAAGTGCTGGTCAAATGCCAATTATTAGCAAAGGAAAAGTAGAATAATGCCTGATGCAAGTTGACCTGCAGAATAAAGAAGAGTGTGAAGATTTTTTTTCTTTCAGTTGTACTCACATTGTAGAACAGTGAATGACATTTTTACAGTATTTTTTGTAAAGCAAACAATTTTGTGCCTTGAATTTGGTAATCTGTAGTAGTGAAGCATTGTAAAAGTGAACTTCTACCTCTGTATCTCAATGTATACCATCCACTTGTAAACTACTATGGGGCAAATTGTGATTACTTTTTTAGAATGTCTTGTTTAAATAGTGACCAGTGCCTGTGGTTATTAAAGTGAGCCACCTTTTCCTTAAAGCTGTGCCTGGAATGCTTCCTTTTAAAGACCAAACTCATGCAAACTACTTGTGCCTGTTCTGTAGCTCCTCGCTCTCCACACCCTTCAAATATTTACTGCTCAATTCCTGTCTCCACTTCGGCAGCTGCATGGCTTCCGCTGCCACCTCACATCTATCAGGAAGTCCTCTGCAATTAGCCTTCAGGAGCTGACACTTTCCTAAACTCATCAACAAAGTAAGTGGCCAGGGAGCTTCTGAGGAACATAAATTTGATTTTTTTGTGGAGCCTTGTTTAGATCTACAGAAAAATGGCCTGGGGTGGCTGCAGCTTTAGGGGACTGAAAAACTGCACTGAAACTGCAGTTCCTGTCCTTACTACTGCATCTAGGCATAGCACACATGAAAAATAAAAGCCACCAGTCTGGGTGGAGAACAGTGTTGTTAACTACAAGCCTGCTCAGAAATTCATCTCAAGTAGAAGAAACTTGCCACATCAACCCTTGCTTCATCTTCCCTGTTCTTTTGACAAAGCCTCTCAGTGACTTTCCCAGGACCCCATTAACTCCCATGTTCATACAGCACAGTCACTGAGACCAAGCAGAGCACATGTTGTGCTATCACATAGCATCATTTTAATGCATGTGTGGTTTTCTAAGTTGTCTTGGTGTTGCTGTCTCAGACTATGGAGCAACTTTTAAAGTGTGATGTATTGATACTCACAGTAGGTTAGAGGTTGGAAGGTACTGTTGAAGATTGAGTCCAAGACCCTCATCAGCCTGACAGAAGAAAAAAACATGAAGCTGTCCTGTATACTGAGTTTCTGTACCCCTTCATGCCAGTGGTTACACACTTAAAGTTGCAGGGCTTGCCAAGTTCTGCTGTAATGATTGAATGTGTTGTCACCCTAGCTTCTGTTTATGACTCTTCCAGAGAAATATGGTCCAGCTCAGCTCTTGTGCTGTGTGGCTGTGGAGTGGCTCTTGACAGGTGACCTGCCTGGTGGACGTGGGGAGGCCTGTGGATGTAGTCTACCTGGACCTCAGCAAGACCTTTGACACCATCCCCCATATCATACTCCTGGCCAGGCTGTCAGCCCCTGGCTTGGACAGGAGCACACTGCAATGGGTTAGGAACTGGCTGGAGGCTGAGCCCAGAGAGTGGTGGTGAATGGTGCCACAGCCAGCTGGCAGCCAGGCACTAGTGGTGTGCCCCAGGGATCAGTGCTGGGCCCTGTGCTCTTTAACATCTTTATTGATGATCTGGAGGAGGGCATTGAGTCCATCATCAGTAAATTTGCAGACGACACCAAGCTGGGGGCAGGAGTTGATCTGCTGGAGGGTAGAGAGGCTCTGCAGAGGGACCTTGCCAGGCTGGACAGATGGGCAGAGTCCAAAGGCATGAGATTGAACACATCCAAGTGCCAGGTTCTGCACATTGGCCACAACAACCCCATGCAGTGCTACAGGTTGGGGTCAGAGTGGCTGGAGAGCAGCCAGGCAGAGAGGGACCTGGGGGTGCTGGTCGATGGCAGGCTGGACATGAGTCTGCAGTGTGCCCAGGCAGCCAAGAGGGCCAATGGCATCCTGGCCTGCATCAGGAACAGTGTGGCCAGCAGGAGCAGGGAGGTCATTCTGCCCCTGTACACTGCACTGGTTAGGCCACACCTCGAGTCCTGTGTCCAGTTCTGGGCCCCTCAGTTTAGGAAGGAGGTTGACTTGCTGGAACGAGTCCAGAGAAGAGCAACAAAGTTGGTGAGGGGTTTGGAACACAGCCCTGTGAGGAGAGACTGAGGGAGCTGGGGTTGCTTAGCCTGAAGAAGAGGAGACTCAGGGGTGACCTCATTGCTCTCTACAACTACCTGAAGGGAGGTTGTAGACAGGCGGATGATGGTCTCTTCTCCCAGGCAGCCAGCACCAGAACAAGAGGACACAGTCTCAGGCTGCGCCAGGGGAGGTTTAGGTTGGATGTTAGGAAGAATTTCTACACAGAGAGAGTGATTGCCCATTGGAATGTGCTGCCCAGGGAGGTGGTGGAGTCGCTGTCATTGGAGGTGTTCAGAAGGAGACTTGATGGGGTGCTTGGTTGCATGGGTTAGCTGTTTGGGTGGGTTGGATTGGTTGATGGGTTGGACGTGATGATCTTGAAGGTCTCTTCCAACCTGGTTTATTCTATGTATTCTATGAAGGTGTGCTCTGTCAGCATATTGCTAAAACTTGTCCGGATCTTCTCTTTGAAAGTCACTTGGGTACAGCTGGAGAAAGGAGCTAGCAGATAGCTGGTAGCTCTGGTGTGAAGAGCTGAAGTACTTGTGGGGAGGATCTCATTTTGTGCTATTCTGGTTTGTCAGGTTACTCCATACCACATCCTTGGGGACAGCCGTGGTCCAGACCTTACTAAATGAGTAGGGCTTGTCTTGCAGAATGGCAGACTGAGCTTCAGTCCAGCTCAAGCCTCCATGAAAATAAATGTAAAGTGTTATCATTTACAGACACAGATGAGCTGTTTTAGAAACAACCCTGAAACTTCTGTCACCTCTAGTCACACCTTAAAAAGATAGTATGTTAAGAAGTTGGTCACCTGTCCAAGAGGGTTTCCTGTTGACCTAATGTCTACCCAGTTGCCTGAGTGACTCTAATGAAGCAGGAAGACAAGACTGGGGTAGGAACTGGGGTTTCCCCTGTTTAGATTACTCTAAACTGCTGCAAATACTGCATCGTGCTGAGAGTTTCCTTCAACACTGTGATCAGAAACGACGAGATTGTATCTGATTGTGTCTGTATCAGGGTTGTATCTGATAGCCTGCAGTAGGATCAGGGGATAGTTTTGGTTGGAAAAGACCTTGAAGATCATTGAGTGCAAGCATACATCATCAAATCCAACCATCATTTCAGCACAAAGCCAGTGTAGTTTTAGTAGCTCAGGTGAAAGTTTAAATTACTAAAGTAGTAATGTGGAATGTTTTCCTGAATCCTGTAGGACGATGCCACAAAAGTTTCCTAATGAACCCAGATGGACCAATATGGGTGCACCTCTGAGTAGCTCTCTGTCTCTGTCTGGCTGATGGGATAGGGAGCCGATGAGAGCTTTCTCAGAAAGGCCCTCTCTTAATGTTGCTAAGCTTGTATTCATGTAAAGAAGGTGTTTGAAGCTTGTGCTGTAGCACTGTACTTCCCAGTAAGCATTTCCCTTATACTCAGCACTAGGGAGGATGCACTTCAAGTACTGTGTCCAGTTTGGGGCACCACAGTATAAGAAAGGTATTGAGGTGCCAGAGTGGGTACAGAGGAGGGCAGTGAGGAGAGGCTGGGCACAGTGCGATTGTTTAGTCTGAAGAAGAGGAGGCCGAGGGGAGACCTCATTGTGCCCCACAGCTACCTGAAAGGAGGTTCAGGTGAGGCTGGTGTTGGCCTCTTCTCCCAAGTAACCAACAACACGACAAGAGGTACTGGCCTTAAGCTGCACCAGGGGAGGCTTAGACCAGAGGTGAGGAAAAATTTCTTTGCTGCAAGAGTGGTCAGGCATTGGAACAGGCTGCCCAGGAGGTGATGGAGTCACTGTCCCTGTAGGTGTTTAAGAAACAAGTAGATGTGGCACTTTGGGACACAGTCCAGTGGTCATGAAGGTGTTGGGTAGAAGGCTGGAGCTGATGATCTTGGTGGTCTTTTCCAACTGTAATGATTCTATGATTTTAAGCAGACAAATCACATCCTTGCTGCACCTACAGTGGTGCTTCAGTGTTAGCAATCAGTGGAGGCAAATAAGCTCTGCCTGATTTACAGAGCTCGGGGCTGTGGGTGAGTTTTAGTTGTATTCCTATCTAATGAGTAGATGCTTGATACTTTTGCAACACAGGAGCTGACTGCTTCCTTGTTACAGAAGATCTTTGGATGACTTGTTCAGGTATTATCTCTGCAAGGTCAGACAAATGGTACCTTAAGGGCTAGGATGTGTTGTGTTTGTTTGAACAGCTCAGAAGGTGTAGGATAACTTTTTTCCCTCTTTGTATTTGCGTCACGACAAGTACATGTGCACAGGCAGCTGCTGCAATGTAACTGGTGTATCAGAGGTGTGTTCACAGCCAGGCTTACCTTGTGGCAGAACCCCAAGTAATGGGCACAAACTGAAACACAGGAGCTTCCCTCTGAACTCTTCACGCTGCAAGGGTGGCTAAGCACTGCCGCTGCTTGCCTAGTGAGGTTGTGGAATCTCCATCCTTGGGTATATCAAAAGCCATCTAGACACAGTCCTGGGCAACCTGCTCTAGATGGCCCTGCTTGAGCAGAGGGGTTAGACCAGAGGACCTCCCCACCTCAGCTGTTCTGTAATTTTGTAACTATAAGCAAGAAGGAAGGGCTGGCTTCTGGTTAGCAGGCATATGTGACAGTCAATTAGCATCTCTTTAAAAGCTTGACTGTGTAGAGACGAAATATAGAGTCTTCCAAATTCACATCTCCTGTACCAGCCCCCTATATGGACAGCCTCTGGGTTAATCTAGCTTTATAGAGCTAAATAGGACCTGTAAATCTAGAATTTTCCTTCTGTCCCGTATAACAGATGTCTGAGGGAACAAATTTTGTCCATTCCCTATTCTGTGGTTGCCAGATATCTAAACTGAGTGTACCTATTAAGTAACTAGCATAATAGTTTCATAGTTTCATAGTTTCATTCAGGGTTGGAAGGGACCACAAGGATCATCTAGTTCCAACCCCCCTGCCATGGGCAGGGACACCCCACACTAGATCAGGCTGGACAGAGCCTCATCCAGCCTGCTCTTAAACACCCCCAGGGACGGGGCCTCGACCACCTCCCTGGACAACACATTCCAGGGTTTCACCACTCTCATGGTGAAGAACCTCCTCCTCACATCTAGCCTGAATCTCCCCACCTCCAGCTTCATTCCATTCCCCCTAGTCCTATCACTACCTGATATCCTGAGAAGTCCCTCCCCAGCCTTCCTGTAGGCCCCCTTCAGATACTGGAAGGCGACAATTAGGTCACCTGGGAGCCTTCTCTTCTCCAGACTGAACAGCCCCAACTCCTTCAGTCTGTCCTCATAGGAGAGGTGCTCCAGCCCTCTGATCATCCTTGTGGCCCTTCTCTGGACACGTTCCAGCACCTCCACATCCCTCTTGTAATAGGGGCTCCAGAAGTGGACACAGTACTCCAGGTGGGGTCTCACCAGGGCTAATATAAGACAAGGGCTATATATAAGGGCTAATATAAGACAAGGCTAATATAAGACAAGTTTGGGCTTCAAGATCTTTGCTTTTAGTGTTAGTAGTTGCCTGTGCCATGTACTTGTTGGTTATTTTATGTATTCATGTAGTTGCATCTTGGAGCATCTACACTAGATGCCCAATATGGTAGAAATTGTTCTCTCCCCACAGCTCATTAGGCCTGCTGGGGTGGGACAGGTAGAGTTGTTAACACACAACAAGATTACATCATAATGACTTGTGCAGAAAACTTCCAGATGAGGTAAACTGAGGAGGAACAGTACCCTTTGGCTTCATAAGGGGTCAGTCATTCAGGAGCAAGGGCATCACAGCCTGTTGGAACTGTGGTGTGCAGACAAACGCTGATGGGCCTTGTCTCCAGGAGCAACTTGGGAAAATGCAGAGGAATCACAGTTGTGTGGCAAACCTAAAATAAAGGATTCATTTATCTAGCCTTCTAAAAGTGTGCATCCACACAAAAGCATGAACTTAGCCTCTGAATTTGATTCCTAATTCTTCTCCATTTCACTGAGTAGACAAGTCCTAAGCACCTGTTCAACAAAGCCAGCTGGCTGTAACACACATGGTAACCTCTAAGTATCCAGCCTCAGAGTCTGTTTCTGTTCGCTCATGCTTTACACCCAGGTTTTCCAAGTACAGAAGCTTTGGGGCTCTGCTCAGTTTCCATTGCTGCCAGGTCATACCCAGAGGTATGAACTCAAGCAGGAAATAAAACTGTCTGTCACAGAGCTTAAGTCTTGTGAGAGCCCCTGAAACAGCAGGTTAGGCAGAACTGGTTGGTGAGGGCACCTGATTTAAGGTTTACTTTGTCATGAAGCTCCTAACCCTACATTCCAGGTGTCTGGTCACACAGCTGCTACTCTCCTTGAGGGGAGGGTGGGGGAAAGGAAATCTGGAAAATCTAGGGATAGTCCTCCACAAAGTCAGAAATGTGGTTACATAAACCCCAAAACCTCACATCCCAATTAGCTTGTCATGTTTCAACCTGGCCATTAACTACTGGTGTATGTAACGACAGAAAGCATCGCTTGATCATGCCGCCAAAGAAAGGAAGAAATTCACACTGGCTTTATTTAAACACAGTTTAAGTGGACAACCCAAATATTTAAAATAACTCTGAAGCTAACATTCCAGCTTGCATACTTCTCTGTCTGCTTAATGCTGACAGTATACAAACAATTAATTTATTACACGCAGAGAAAGAAAAAGAAAGAAAAGGCTTTCGAGCTAAATGATGAATGGGCAGCAGTCAGGATCGTGTGTGTGTGTGTGTGTGTGTGTGTGTGTGTGTAAGCTGCACTGGCAGGATATTTGTTTCCCTCTTCCTAAGCAGAGCAATTGTAGCTCTTAGCCAAGGAGCCACGATGTATTTTGAAATCTATAAACACATCCCTGAAGGTCCAGGCTGACCAGACTTGCCTTCAGAATGTTGCCCTGTTCTGACTGAAATTCTGGCAGACAGTATGCCTGGGCCAGTGTCTATGGCACTGGGATAACTGGGCCTTCTCTTTCCCAATCCAGTTATTGATAGAAGCTGCTGCAGAAGCAAGGTGTGGGGAACAGCTAAAGCTGTGCCTTTAGGAATGCCAGCAGCTGTATCCAGGGACAGGTTTTAGTGGGAGAAGAAGAATAGGGTGCTAAGATGGCTCTGGGGGTCTCCTCTCCATACCCAACGCTAGCAGCTTCTGTCGCAGTGTGTGTGCACACTGTGTCCTGCCCGTGTCCCTCCCTCCCCAGCCCAGCTGCAGGCAGCCACAGCCCTCAGCTCATCTACCAGGGCTGCTCTGCACATCTGGACACATCCCTGGCTCAGGAGCTATTCTGGAACAGCTCCATGTAAGCCTGGGCCTGTCTTTGTGCATCTGTGTGTATTTGAAATCAGCATCAACTTAATGCAATTCAGCCTAAGTTAAACAAGAGCAGTGCTCTGGAGCTAGAGATGCTGCACTTCACTGGGATGTGTCCACCCAAGCTAAGGATGAGCAAAGTTAATTTAAACTTCTGTTCTCTTCACAGACAAGACCATTTGGATCCACTGTTTAGGACAAACCTTACCTGAATACGTTAGGTTTTTACATCATCAATAGGTAATGGGCAGGAGGAAGCATGCCACAGTGATTAGGATATTAGGGTTTTCCTGCCATGCTGATAGCCAGGAATATTGCCCTTCCCAGTTGTTCTGGAAAGGAGCTCCTGGCTAATTAAACCTCTGGCACATCAAATACACAAATACCTTGAGTACTGTGCTCAGTTTTGGGCCCCTTGCTACAGGAAGGACACTGAGGTGCCAGAGTATGTCCAGAGAAGGGCAACAAAGCTTCTGAAGGGCCCTGAACACAAGTCCTGTGAGAAACAGCTGAGGGAACTGAGGTTGTTTAGGCTGGAGAAGAGGAGGCTGAGGGGGAACCCCATTGCTCTTTACAGCTGCCTGAAAGAAAGTTGGAGCAAGGTAGGAGTCAGTCCCTCTCTCATATGCAACAAGTGACAGAACAATAGAAGTGCCCCAATTTGTGCTGTGGAGGTTCAGGTTGGATACTGTCCAGCCTGATCTAGTGTGGGGTGTCCCTGCCCATGGCAGGGGGGTTGGAACTAGATGATCCTTGTGGTCCCTTCCAACCCTGAATGAAACTATATTAGGAAAACTTTCTTCACAGCAAAGGTCCTCAGGCATTGGAACAGGTTGCCCAGGGAGGTGGTGGAATCACCATCCCTGGAGGTATTTAAAAGGCTTGTGGGTGTGGTGTTGAGGGACGTGGTTTAGTGGCACTGTTTTAGCAGTAGTGGGACTGCAAGCTGTAGGCAAGCAGTTGGACCTGATGATCTCAAAGGTCTCTTCCAACCTTGACAGTTCTATGATTCAATGTCAATAGCATGATTGGAAGAGAGGGTGGAACTGAGGTCTCCCAAATCTTTCCAAATCAAGCTAAAGTCAGTGCTCTTCATTTTGCAGGTGTCTGCAAAGAGGTTTCGTCACCAGATCTTGTCATGTTGCTCCTCCTCGTTTCTGCTAGCAACAGTGGGAGTCCTAATGCTGATATGGCTCCAAGGGACCAGTGTTTCCTCAAGGTCTCTTTTTTTCCCAGGACTTGCCTGTGGACTGCAATGCTTGAAATGCTGAGAACTACCAGCTTCTAATTCAGCAAATGCTCACAGCAGTGGGGAACGAGCATGAATGAGCATGAAGATGAGACCCAAGGCTTTCAGTGGAGGGGTCACAAACCAGAACAGTCCAGCAGAAACACTGCTGCATGACGTTTCTCCTCTCTGCCTTGTATCCACAATCCAAACAACCTGACAGTGGTGCCAGCTTTCCCCTGCTTGCAGTGACTCCAGATACAAATCACTTGAAGGATTGCTCTCTCCATTTGATTTCTGACCGTACAGAGTGACCACTTCTCTGGTTGTTTAGCTAACAACTTTGACATTTAAAAATAACATATGACTTCACATCATACATCATCTGTTAGCCTGTGCAAAAGCAGGCCCTTTGTTAGTCCCAGGGCTACACTGGGAATTTCTGAGGGATCCTGGGGTGGACAGGCAGGTTGTTCAAGCAGTAGTTCAGCCTGGTTTAGCATTCTTTCACATTTTTATTTTGGAGCAGACTAGAACAAACGAGGCAATGAGAAGATGCAGTTAGCCTTACTGGATGGCAAAACCAAGCTCCCTGCAGTCATGTTTGGTCTATAAAGAGGTTATAAACCTTGGGAGCAAGGTTTTAAAAATAATTTGATCTATATTTTAATCTGGAATCCTTATTTATAGGCAAGAAGTCCTGAGTTACAGCTGTTGGTGAGATGGTGTTTTCTCAAGGAAATCTTTTCTCCTCTGCTGAAATGAGTGAATTTCACCCAGCCATTAACTCAGGTTAGGGCTGAGGCTGGGACAAGAACTGGAAGAGAAGTGTGCCCAGGTTCTCCATTACTGGAAAAGATGCAAGATGTTAGCTGAAATTAGGAAGCAGAATAGATTTAGAGGTAAGTGTTCCTAGAGTCTCCAACAGGCAGCTTTTCACTATCTCTGGCTTTCTGCTTTTGTAAGTATTTGCAGTCCCTTGTGGAGGTTCTCCTCCGAAGACCTGGAGCATCTAGTAAAAGCTTTCAAGTCAGCCAAGACATCCCCTGTTTGTTGAAGAGGCAAAATTACTCATGAAATTCCACAACCCTTGAGCATGGGGGACCCCAAGGACCTTGTTTCCACAGAAAATGCATCTTTTAATTTGTTGCGTCCGTCCTAATACTTGAACGATCAGATGTGGAGATGCTGTCAGTGTTCCTGGGATTCACCTTGGGAAGCTGAGCCTTTGCTACTAAATATTTGGAATCAGACCTAAAATTATTCTCTCACTGGGGACTCATAACACAATCTGCTGCCTTGAAAATTCTTAAACAGAACAGCTTGTGGGACTGGGATGGCTGGGAAGCAGAGAAACTAATATGGCACTCTGGGCTAGAGGGAGCAAGGCAGAGCTCAAGCAAAGGCCCCGCTGGGAAATTCATTAACCACAGCTCCTACAGCTGCTGGAACTTCCTGTTCTGTCACTGTCTGGACTTTTTCCTTCAGTCTCACTCCCTGAAGATAATTACAGTGTCATGGTCAGGACTCTGAAGTTTCTCACTTGCTGAAGTGCTGCATCCTTGCCTCTTCTCCCTGCTGGGGGTGACGAGTCTGACCCTGAGGAGGGCCAGGAGCCAAACCACTGGGGCAATGTGAGAGCTCTCCATCTGTTGTGTCCTTCTCAGGAGGGAAGAAGGGAGGTTGTTTACCATTGCCCTCTGAGCTGTTGTGCTGTGTTGTGTACCTGAAGCCCTATGGAAGTATCTCTAGCCCCAGAAAAAGAAATACAAGGCCTTAGGCAAGAGAGCACATACCCATAGCATGTGGCACAAAAAGACACTGTTAGAGCATGTGTGCATGAGCAGGAGTGTGCAGAGATGGGGAGGAACCTCTGAACCCACAGGCAGAGTGGTGTCTGCAGGGAGCTCGGGTAGGCAGTTGTTTTCTGTCAAGCACCTTTGACTTCTTCCCAGGTAGGAGCCCATTGCACATGCAATTTTTTCAAACAGAAAGGCACCACACTTGGGAGAACCTCATCCTTCCACAAGGACAGAGCAATGCATCTGTTGCTGAAACAGGGAGAGGACTCCTTCCTGGCCTGGCCAGTACCCTGCTGTCTGAATGGCATGGCGTGCCATGTGCAGTGGTACCCTTCAGGAAGGGCTCCGGGTCAAGTTAAGCCATTCCACGTGGCAACTGTGATTGAACCACTTCTTACTTTTCAAACTGCAAGGTTGTTAGGGCCAGATCTGCCACTGGAAGACATCCAAGCACATGTCTGTTAAAATCCGTGGGACTTCCTGGGAGGTGGGGGCTTTCCCTGTTGAAACATCTACTCATCTACTAGTTTCTTGAACACCTCCAGGGATGGTGACTCCACCACTTCCATGGACAAACTGTTCCAATGCACCTCCCATGGTGCAACTTGAGGCCATTACCTCTTGTCCTGTAATTAGTTACTGGAGAGAAGAGGCCAAACCCGGCCTCACTCCAAACTCCTTTCAGGTAGCTGTAGAGAGCAATGACGTCTCCTCTCAGCCTCCCCTTCTTCAGGCTAAACAGACTCACTTTCCTCAGCCTCTCCTTGCTGCATGAGTACTCCTGCCTTCTTCCCTAGAGAGTTGTGCTGTGTTAGATCAGACACAGATTTTTTTCCTCCAGGTCTAAGTCTTTGAGTTTGTGGTTTGCCTTGTTTAGTTCCTTATTTGAACTACTAAATCTTCTTTGTATGTCACCTCTGTAGACGTCTAAGCAGTGAGCATGCTTGCAAAGAGCAGTGGTTGTTAGCTAGCACTCAAGCAAGACAAGCTGGCGTTTGAAAACAAAGCTCAAACACGGAGAAACAGGATTTTATAGCTGCCTATCTGCACACAAAGCAGATCCAACACACAGAAATAGCCCCTTCCTTCTTAAAGCTGTATTTTGAACTGACTTTCAACCAGGTGTTTCCACTTTAATTTGATCCCAGGCATTCCTAGAGGTGATGTAAGATCCAGATCCACAAGGTAATAATGAAGTCAAGAGCTGAAAAATTATCAAGGCCTAATCTGGCAATTTAGTCCCTTGTAAATCATTGTGGTTAGTTATTGCAAGCCATTCTTACCAACCACGTTCTCCCGAGACTTCGCATTAACTTCGCCACCTGTTTGACTGTCAAAGAGATAAATTTCCTTGAAGGGAATCTTCCACCCCTGACTTTATTTATGTCTGGGGGAAGAGGATGGATTGACTGGGAAACTTCAGCGGCAAGAGTCTGCATATGCTGAACCAGGGAGTGATGCAATTCATTTAATCTGTTTGATATTACACATAAGATCCCAAAATGAAACCTATAGGCTTAAGGAATTCTGCTGGCCTGTTTGGTGCTCTAATGAAATGTGGACAACTGCTGCTCTTTCTTCTTTGTAACAATCAGATGCAAAAGTCAGAAGAACACATCCAGAGCTATCCTGCCATCTGTTACTGCACCTGTGTGCTCAGTGTCACAATGGCTTAGACCCAAAAAGTGTATCAATGGGTTTAAAAAAAGCTCTTCTACTGGAAGCCAAAAACCCCCAAAGACCCAGGATAATAAACACAGCTCAGTGGGGTGGCTCCTTCAGCTAACTGCCTGGCTAACAGGTTACATGGGATAACTTGTAGGCTCTGAGCAGTGTTCGTGAACGGAGCAGCTTGTGTCTTGAATCAACGGTAAAGCAAAATACTTTCACAAGCTCAATCTTGAAACTTCTGCACAAAGCATAATCTCAAATTGCTGCTCAGACTTTCTTCTTCTTTGTCTTCTTTTTATTTTATTTGATTTTAGGATAATCTTTCAAATAGGCTAGAAGTAAAGATTAAAGAAATAGATGTCAGGTTCTAAATCTTTATTTCCAGCACACACCAGTTACTTCTGACAGTACTTTTTTGACTTCCTTCCATCTGAAATGGTACAGCTTATAGTGTGGACTTTGTAGAGAGAGTATGGACACATACATGCCATGAAACTCTCGTCCTTACCTTCTGATTCAATACTCTGAATCTGCATCCACCCCACGTGTCTTATTCCATGTAAAATCTGTCCCAGTGGAGGAGGCTTTCTCCCGCTCACAGCAGCTTTGCGCGTCTTTCTCACAAGGGGTGCTACCGTAAATCCAACCTATTGATGCTGCCTCTGCCAAAAGGCAAGAAAACAGCTTCCAGGGCTTCTCTGCCCCACCAGTGCTCCTGACCACACAAAGCAGCCAGTGTAAAGAAAGCTTTTACTTGAATTTACAGAGCATCTCATGTTTTGAGGTACTTGTTTTGTTATTCTATACTCTCTGAGACTGCTGGCAGCAGTGCAAGGGAGGCTGTGCCTCCACTGGCACCTGGGCATAAAGCTCCCTATTTCTCCAGGCTGACTTACCTGCCAACACCGTGAGGATAACCAACAAGCTGTTCTCTGTCATCAGGGGTTTTCAAAGATTTACAGGAAGGGGAGGGATTGGGGGAGGAGGGGACACCCTTTCAGCCATGGGGAAGGTCTGTATTGAGAGATGTAAACTAAGGAACAGATTGATGGAGAGGAACTGGCAGAGCTCTAGAAGATGCTGTGAGCAAATCTGGGAATAAAAATGCATCATAAGGAACTGCAGAAAGTAAGTGAGATGATACAGAGTTAGGGGAACACTTGGGATGTTACTCGGAGATGTTTCTTTTCAGGGGGTCAATCCTGCATGTGCTTTAAGCTCATTTCTGCAGTGGGCAATGCCAGGACTGTGGTCTTCAGCAGTGGTTTCATTATCCCCAGTGGAAATTGAGGGATGGGGAGGGAACCTGAGCTGAAGCCCTAAAGTGTGGGTTTTGAGGGCACTGGAAATGTTTTCACATGGGTGGAAGCCTCTCTTGGGAACATGAGGTCAGTCAAGCTGTTGGTGAGAATGTACTCGAGATGCCCACTGGTATTTCTGGGAGAGACTGAAGTATTTCAGGTCCAGCAGCCCAGCATTGCCAGCCCAAAAGACCTCTGTTAAATTCATGACATTACTGTTTATTATATTAATATTACCCTTTTTGTGACCCAAACTTCAGCCAAATATGTGGAGCTGCAGGTGTTGCACAGGAAACCAAAGATGGAGTCAGCTGTCTCTCTGAGGCAATTCTGTTTACTTACCAAAAACATTCAGAAATTGTGCTTTCCCTGGAGGCCTTGAGCTGCAGGTGACAGTCCTTTTGCTCCCTGGTTCACATTGCTGTCAGCCAGCATTTCCATCTCTTATCAGAAGCACATTTACCAAGGCAGGAACTGCCCAGGCAGCAAAGGAAGGAGCATGACTCTGCAGCCCAACTTTGAGTATCTTTGGCAGTGCATTTCTTAGTCTGCCAGGTCACTGGGGGGTGGAAATAAAAACCAACCAAAATCCAGAAGAGGCCAGAATTCATCTGCTTTCCAGACAAGTTCCACGATGTTCAGCAGTGGAGCCATGGCCCTGCCCATGCTGCCTTGCTCACTTCTGGCCCAGCTTCAGCTGAGGAAGGCTGCATGGTGAGAAATGCACTTTTTGCATGCAAGGGTGGCATAGCTTTGACTGCTGCTTCCTTCTTCAGTCAAAACATTCCAGGTTTGCTTCCTAGAAGAAAGATTTGCTCTTTGTCAGGAACTCAGTTTTCCTCTTTCTTTCCTGGCCTAAGGGCCAAATGAATAAGAATAAAGAAGAAGAATAAACCAAACCAGGTTGGAAGAGACCTTCAAGATCATCGCGTCCAACCCATCAGCCAATCCAACCCACCCAAACAGCTAACCCATGGCACCAAGCACCCCATCAAGTCTCCTCCTGAACACCTCCAATGACAGAGACTCCACCACCTCCCCAGGCAGCCCATTCCAATGGGCAATCACTCTCTCTGTGTAGAACTTCTTCCTAACATCCAACCTAAACCTCCCCTGGTGCAGCCTGAGACTGTGTCCTCTTGTTCTGGTGCTGGCTGCCTGGGAGAAGAGACCATCATCAGCCTGTCTACAACCTCCCTTCAGGTAGTTGTAGAGAGCAATAAGGTCACCCCTGAGTCTCCTCTTCTCCAGGCTAAGCAACCCCAGCTCTCTCAGTCTCTCCTCACCGGGCTGTGTTCCAAGCCCCTCACCAACTTTGTTGCCCTTCTCTGGGCTCATTCCATCAAGTCAACCTCCCTCCTAAACTGAGGGGCCCAGAACTGGACACAGTACTCAAGGTGTGGCCTAACCAGTGCAGTGTACAGGGGCAGAACGACCTCCCTGCTCCTGCTGGCCACACTGTTCCTGATGCAGGCAACATCCAAAGCAAGCTGGGAGAGGAGAAGTACATGAAAACATGGCAGGGGAGAGTGACTTCCAGTTTTGCTTTCCTTCTTTTTGCCTGTCAGACCTGTAAGCTTTTCTCTCTATGTGATCAGAGATCTTCCAATTTCCACATTTGGAGCAGATCAGACAGCAGGGTGTCAACATCGCCCTGACAAACTGCTGCTGCAGCACGTCAGCCCCAGATTTCTGCACAGGAGTAGCCAGGTGCATGCAGGCACAGGCAGTCCTGTGTGTCCAGGCTGCTTGGCTCAAGCAAATGTCCTACTCTTCTAGGTTGGCTTCAAACTCTCTCTCATCTCAGTCTCTAGGTCCTTCCTTTGTTTTCATCTGCAAATTGGGACTATTTATATCCTCTGCTGACTTGTCAGGTGAAGCATGTGAGTGACCTGCTGATGGATGTGTTTGGGTATGTGCAAAACTGATCTATGCATGTGCATGATCTATGGCAAATTTATCTTCACTGTGCTGTGAAGAATCCTTTACCATGCTGACAGGAGAGCTAGGAGATGGCTACTGATGGACAAGGACCTTAGGAGCAGGATGAGAAAAACAGGGTAAAAGGGTTACAGAATCAGAGCAGCATCACCTAGGGCATGTCACACAGGCATGCATCCAGGCAGGTTTGAAATGTCTCCAGAGAAGGAGACTCCACAACCCCTGCAGGCAGCCTGTTCCAGGGTTTTGTCACCCACACGGTGAAAATGTTTTTTTCCATATGTTCTGTTCCCAGGGAACCTCCTCTGCTCCAGCTTGCACCCATTGCCCCTTGTCCTAGCACTGGACATCACTGAGCGGAGCCTGGCTCCATCCTCCTGATACTGCCCTGCACATCTTTATAAACACGAGTGAGGTCACCCCTCAGGCTCCTCTGCTCTAAGTTCCCAGCCCCAGCTCCCTCAGCCTTCCCTAACAACGGAAGTGTTTGTCTTCAGCATCTTTGTGGCCCTGCACTGGACTCTTTGAAGCAGTTCTCTTACTGAGAAGCTGTGATCTGCTGTGGGCTTTGGAGGACTGACCAAGGTGACAGGAACCCATGGGGACAGAGAGGGCAGAGGGAGGTGATAACAGCAAGTGCCAGAGTGAACAGGGACTGACCCTAAGTGGGAGCCACCTCTCTGTAAGTAGGCATAAGGGAAAGGAATGGGCTTGTGCAAACAATTTGTTCTGACATTTCTTACCTGTTGAGTCCTGGGCCCCCTTAATTACATTTTTCACTGTGCTGATAAGAACATACAAAACATACACGTGTGAGATAGATTAAACTGAAAACCCACTCCAGTGCTTCCAGCAGTGGTCTCATAGAAGGCTGATGAATCCTTTCCCAATCCTGAACCATTATCTTTTGAAAAATGAGAATCAAAGGCTGCAAAAGATAAAGCTGAAAAAGGAAAAGGCAGAAATTTAAGGTGAAGTTCCACTGGCTATTTTTAAACTACAGCCCTTCAGAGAGAAGATTTTCTGTGCTCAGAGGTATGAATTAGGGCCATGTGAGTCCAAACTCTGAATTTCCTGGTGCGTGTCAGTGTAAGCCATTATAAAAAGGTGTGCACAGGGATGTGAACACTTATAACTCATGCCTTTCAGCTATCTGGGATACACTTCTGTGCCATTTACATGTGCAGTTTACCAAAGAGCTTGGAAGTGCAACACCTGGAGAGGTAAATCCGAATGACTCTATGATTCCAATTGTAATTTGAATGCACACTCCTAATTATGAGAAACCAGCCACGTGGGCCATCCATTTTCCAAACATGCAAGTTTAAGATGATTTACTGGCAGCTGGCAGGGTGCAGGGTACGCACATACAGAGCTGCTTACCCCCAGCTTTACAAGAAATCCTGGGAAATATCCCAGCCTGCTTTACAGACTTACAGTCAGAAGAATGTGACACCCTTTGCCATTATGTTTGCTGCCAGTGATTCAAGCAGAGGTGGTGGGGGAAGGGGAAGGCTTTCGGCAGAACAGCTCAAGGTCTTGAGCTTAACCTTTGAATAAGAAGTGACTGTATCTTCAGGAGAACTGTGGGTGTTGGAGTAGGACAGTGAGACAGAGCAGAGTAAAAATCCCTCAGCAGGGGTTTTCCTTCTGCTTTCTGGAAAATGATGCAAAAGCATCCATGAGTTGCTTCCAATGGGAATGAAAAGGGCCACGGGATTCATTTTTTGTTAAGGCAGACAGCAGTTTCGTGAGGTCATCGTTCTTAGTCACAGCTATCTCACAATTGGCTGAGCAGCTTTTTTGTCTTCACCTGGCTGCATTGCTCATCCAAGGCCCTGGGGGACTCTCTTCCCTTGAGAGGGCTGTTTGGATGACAGGAGCTTTTAAAAACAAAGTGCACTTCCTCGTGACTAATCGCTTTCTGATTTCTTGGTGGTGGTGCAGAGCCATCTCTATCTGAAAGTGTGGCTAATACTTCATTTAACCATTGCTCCAGGGACTTGCCCATTTGTCCTTGCCCTGGAGAAACAACTCAAGAGATGTCTTGAGAAAGCTGGAGCGTTTCCCATCATCCTTGCACGTGTGGGACTATCAGAAAGTGAGGGTTAAAGGGCAGCATGACCCTGGCATGATTCCAGGGTCCCAACGCTTGTGACATTTCTGGGGCTGAGAGGCTGAGACCAGTCCTTCTGGAGTTTTGCTGGGGGCAGAGCTCCTTGCTTTACTGCAGCTGGACTTGTTAACAGTGTTTCCCCCCTACCCCCCGAGACAATCTCCTGGGAGCAGCTGGTGAGAAGGCAAATCCTGTCCTGTGGTGGCACCATGCTTACCTCTACCCGTGCTCTGGGCACCGAGAAGACCTCATTATCACAGTCCCCTGAGTGTTTGCAATGAATGAAAGGAAAAATATTCCTTTCAGAATCAGAGGAAAAGCTGCATTGCAGACAACAGCCTGTAAGGAAGGTATGCTACCCGGTGACAAGCCATGCCTGCATGTACCTGTGCACACAGATACACCCTGCTCAGACAACCAGCTCCACTGGGCCCTCCCTCTTCCTGCCTGAACTTGATTAAAAATATCAGCTTCTTTTCCATATAGACTGTGATAAAGATGCAGGCACTTCAAGTGTGTCTGTCTCGTGTTTCAGGTCACAACAACCCCATGAATGCTCCAGGCTTGGGGCAGAGCGGCTGGACCGTTGCCCAGCAGAAACGAAACAGACCTGGGGGTGCTGGTTGACAGCTGGCTGAATGTGAGCCAGCAGCGTGCTCAGGTGGCCAAGATGGCCACAAGCAGCCTGGCTTGGGTCAGGAATAATGTGGCCAGCAGGAGTAGGGAAGTGATCATGCCCCTGTACTCAGCTTTAGTGAGGCCGCACCTCGAATACTGGGTTCAGTTTTGGGGTGCTCACTCCAAGGTGGACATTGAGCTGCTGGAGCATGTCCAGAGAAGGGCAAGGAAGATGGCAAAGGGTCTAGAGAACAGATCTGGTGAGGAGCAGCTGAGAGAAGTGAGGCTGTTCAGTCTGGAGAAAAGGAGGCTGAAGTGAGACCTCATTGCTCTCTATAGCTCCCTGAGAGGAGGTTGCAGTGAGGTGGGAGTTGGTCTCTTCTCCCTATTATCAGGTGATAGAATGAGAATAAATGGCCTGAAATTATGCCGGGGAGGTTTAGGTTGGATATGAGGAAAAATTTCTTTGTTTCAAGAGTGGTCAGGGATTGGCACAGGCTGCCCAGGGAGGTGGTGGAGTCACCATCCCTGGAGGTGTTCAAGAAACCTGTGGATATGGCATGTTTGGGACATGGTTTAATGGCCAGGGTGGTCTTAGGGTGGACTTGATGATCTTACAGGTCTCTTCCAGCTGAAACAATCCTATGATCCTCGGTTAAACCCCACCATCAAACCCCATGAGTGAACCCCATGTTAAACCAACACATACAGACCAACCAGATGAAGTCCTTCCTCTCACTTCCATGGCCATTGGATCAAACCTGCAGCTACTATCTAAGAGCTTTCTGACTGCTTATAATTAAACTGTATTCCTGAAAATATCATTAAATCCTATCAAATTCTTCCCATATTTCCTTCCAAAGCAACTCTACCCTTATGAGTTGAGAATTGCATACTCTGCCTCATGGCAGGCTTTTAAATAATGCACCAGAACTGTGCCTGCCACTTGCTAGCCCTACTAAATTTGATATTTACACTGTCATCAGCTAAAGTGTGTTGGGCTCCTGTTGTGTGACTTTGGGGATTTGCTGGGGTTTCTATAAAACTCAGGCCAGCTGCAATAGTAAAGGCAGCTCAGTTTAATAAGCTAATAAATACATTTAATGACCCTCATTATGTCTTGCAGTGATATCTGGTATTAAAATGCAAGTGTTAGTCTGAGTAGAATGTCAAATGGAAAGTCCCCTGCTGGAATGGTGCAGTCTGTGCGTGGAACTCACATAAACGCACACACACACACACACATGCTTGAAAACACGTTGGAGAGGTCCTGAAGAAGAATGCTCTGGCATTTTTTTTCATGAGTTCTTGAGCTATTTCAGCTGTCTTTGCAGCTCAAAAGAAGAAATAATTTCAAGTTGCAGGAGAGTAGGGTAGAGGAGACATGGGATAGATCTACTGCCTATGAAGGCAAACAGTCGCATGCTGGCTGGCAGACACACTGCACCCAGCCTGTGCCACTGGTGGGGAGCCAAAATAAGCTGGGGAGGGACTTTCTATAAGGGCTTGTGGTGACAGGACAAGGGACAATGGCTTCAAAAGAGCAGGGTAGGGATTAGACATTGGGAAGAAGTTTGTTGCTGTCAGGGTGGTGAGGTGCTGGAACACAATGGTCATAGAGGCTTTGGACACCTCAGCCTTGAAAGTGTTTAAGAGCAGGCTGGATGAGGCTTTGAACAACCTGAGTGAGTGGAAGGTGCCCCTGTCTGTGTCAGAGGGCTGGAACTGGATGGTGTTTAATGTGCCTTCCAACCCAAACCATTCTGTGATGCTAGGACTCAATTATCCCTAGGGGATGTCTCCACCACTCAGGCTGCTCCAGACTCTGGCCAGGCTCAGGCACAGCACTGGGATGGCTGTTGGAATGTCAGGGAGGTTTGACAGTTCAGGCTAAACAGAGATGAATGGAGGCTTAAAATATGCCCTCCCCAGTCAGGTTCACCAGCTTGGATAGATAAAATGATAGGGAGATGCTGTAGCACAGAGTGGGGGGAAGTGACAGAAATAAGTAAAAAATGATCCCTTTTGTATTTAAAAATAAATCCTCTGGTAAACCACTCAGCTTGTCATTGCTGAAGCAGAACATGCCAGTCACTGGATCATCTGGATCCAAATGTCAGCAGGTGCTCAAAGCACAGACCCTTCATTCTGATTGCACAAGATGGATAAAGTCCTGAATTTCCTGGCTAGCCTGGATCTGAGTGTTCCAGAAAGCAGCGGAATGAGGCTTGAGTGTTTTCTGTTGCCACCAGAAAAACGGGATTATCCTAGAATTCCAAATATGCCCCCTCTTTATTTTTAGTTATTATGGTAATCCGCTTAGCGAAACCTCCCCCTCGCGCGGTGCCCTCCCTCCCTCCCTCCCCTTCACGGGATGCAAAATGATCTTAATTGTGAAGGAATTCTCTCCGGCCTCGTTTTCAGTCGTTTCAGCACAAACAGAAATTTCCTGTTCCGGCCAGGCCGTGCACTAGCACCCTGACCTGCCAGGGCCACATGTGGTCAGTGGCTTGGAGAGAGCACCCTGTGTGCCCTCATGCTCTCTCTGCTCTGGGCTCTTTCTCAGAGGCTTTGGAAGTGTTTGATCAGCTCTGCCTTCATCCACGCTCCACCCAAGGTCAGCCTTTTCCCCCCACAGGGACCCCAGCTAACTCGTTAGTCCCAACCAAGCCCTTCTGTTGTTTTGGAGGCACAATTCCGTTTAGCTCAGCTGCCCTGAAGATGAGGGCTCACCTCGGAGGTGCTGGGGGTTCTCTGGTGCTTCTAAGTACAATGAGACCCACTTTTGCTTTAACTACTCTCATCAGGAACAAACCTATGGATGATAGCTTTTGGAAGGAGATTTGGTAGCAGGTCAGTGAGGTGTGGGACAGCATGTAGAGCACTGCACCACAGGGTTTCAGAGACAAAGGAAGTGTTCAGACAATGGAATGCAAGCAGGGAGAGCCAGAGATGAGGCTGGGACCTGTAAAACAAGCTGGTCACCCAGGGCCAGAAAGATTGTCCTCTTCAGAGTTCAATAACACTGCTAGTCACCACGAAAATACTGTAAAATGTAAACTGTGGGTGAACTTCTCATGGACTAGAGATATGAGCTGACTCCTAGAGCACCCCCTCTGAACTGGAGATGGGAACAGTATTGCAACCACAGGCTCTGAAGTCAGCAACCCATGATCAGTGACACAGCTGAGCTCCTGTGTCCCCGGGCAGAGGCAGAGGGTTAGGGTTAACTGTCTAAGCAGCAATGCTCTTTCCCTCCATCCCATGACAGAAGTCAGTGTTGCCACATACTGTGACTTATCCTGGGGGATCCTGTACTGGGTTTCCTGGAAGTCCTTGTGGCAGAGAAAAACTGTGAGAAGCACGAACCTCAGAGAATCACAACCTCAGAAGGCAACGGAGGAAGAGCTCAGTCAATTACAAAAACAGTTCAAATCTTACGTGGTTGTTCCTGAAGGTTTGTGAGCCTTGCAACAGCAGTAGGTTCACTGACCCTGTTGCTTGTTTCTGTGGTGGACCTTTCTGTGGACAGCTGTGGGTACCAGCTTACTTTTTTGTTTCCAAATGCCATGGGTATGCCCCCATTACAGCAATGACATTTGGGGGGCTGGTGCTGAGGCACTCTGGCCACTCTTTGGTAGAGCATCAGGTGGCAGGCTACATGCTAAGAGACAGAACTTGTAAGCAAGAGCAGCCAGCACGCAACAACCTCAATGCTAGATTTTACCTCTCTACTATTACCAGGTAATTATAGAATCATCTGGGTTGGAAGGGATCTTGAAGACCAACTAATGCCAACCCCTTACCATGGGCAGGAACACCTCCTACTAGATCAGGTTGCTCAAGGCCCCATCCAGCCTGGCTTTCAACAGTTCCAGGCTTGGAGCCTCCACAACTTCTCTGGGCAAACTGTTTCAGTACCTCACTACCCTTATAGGGAAGAATTTCTTCCTAATGTTTAATATCAGTTGAGTTTCTTCTGGTCTGAAGTCATGACACCTTATCCTGTCAAAAGTCCACTTCCAGCTCTCCTGTTGTCCCCTTCAAATACTGGAAGGCTGCTGCAAGTTCTCCCCTGAGCCTTCTCTTCTCTAGGCTGTACAACCCCAACTCTCTCAGTCTGTCTCTATAGCAGAGGTGCTCCACCCATCTGATCATCTTTGTGGCCTCCTCTGGACCTGCTCTAACAGTTCCATGTCCTCCTTGTGGGCTCAAGAGGTCGACCCAGCACTGCAGTCCTGAAACTGAAAGGTTTGCATGACAGAAGTCCTACACCTGCTGAGGGAGCTAGAAGAGAGTTTAGCAGGCAGGCAGGCAGGCAAGCAGAAAGAGAGTCAGAACCAATACATTTCCACTCAGCATTTTAATATTTTCAACAGAAATCCATTTCAGTGTATTTGTGTTTTTAGCAGTAAGGAAAACCAAAATGATCAAGCTGGCCAAGCTGTCAGCCCATGGCTTGGACAGGAGCACACTGCAATGGGTTAGGAACTGGCTGGCTGGCTGAGCCCAGAGAGTGGTGGTGAATGGTGCCACAGCCAGCTGGCAGCCAGGCACCGGTGGTGTGCCCCAGGGATCAGTGCTGGGCCCTGTGCTCTTTAACATCTTCATTGATGATCTGGATGAGGGCATTGAGTCCATCATCAGTAAATTTGCTGACGACACCAAGCTGGGAGCAGGAGTTGATCTGCTGGAGGGTAGAGAGGCTCTGCAGAGGGACCTCGACAGGCTGGACAGATGGGCAGAGTCCAAAGGCATGAGACTGAACACATCCAAGTGCCAGGTGCTGCACATTGGCCACAACAACCCCATGCAGTGCTACAGGCTGGGGTCAGAGTGGCTGGAGAGCAGCCAGGCAGAGAGGGACCTGGGGGTGCTGGTCGATGGTAGGCTGAACATGAGCCTGCAGTGTGCCCAGGCAGCCAAGAGGGCCAATGGCATCCTGGCCTGCATCAGGAACAGTGTGGCCAGCAGGAGCAGGGAGGTCATTCTGCCCCTGTACACTGCACTGGTTAGGCCACACCTTGAGTCCTGTGTCCAGTTCTGGGCCCCTCAGTTTAGGAAGGAGGTTGACTTGCTGGAACGAGTCCAGAGAAGGGCAACGAAGTTGGGGAGGGGTCTGGAACACAGCCCTGTGAGGAGAGGCTGAGGGAGCTGGGGTTGCTTAGCCTGGAGAAGAGGAGACTCAGGGGTGAACTTATCACTCTCTACAACTACCTGACGGGAGGTTGTAGACAGGCGGATGATGGTCTCTTCTCCCAGGCAGCCAGTACCAGAACAAGAGGACACAGTCTCAGGCTGCACCAGGGGAGGTTCAGGTTGGATGTTAGGAAGAAGTTCTATACAGAGAGAGTGATTGCCCATTGGAATGGGCTGCCTGGGGAGGTGGTGGAGTCGCCGTCACTGGAGGTGTTCAGGAGGAGACTTGATGGGGTGCTTGGTGCCATGGGTTAGCTGTTTGGGTGGGTTGGATTGGTTGATGGGTTGGACGCGATGATCTTGAAGGTCTCTTCCAACCTGGTTTGGTTTATTCTTCTTCTTTATTCTAAAGATCTAAAAAGCTTTTAACTAACTGTAGTGGCAGGGACAGGACACAGGAACCACAGAAAGACTTTCCTTGTTCTGCATCATCTCTGAAAGAAGCTCGTGTAGAGGAGGCCATGTGTTCCTTGTACAGGTGCTTTGGTCTGAACAATCTCATCATTAAAATGATCTGTCTGTTATTTCTGGTGACTAAGGACCAAAGAAGAAAAGATATTTTCCTTTCCCCTGCTTGCAATGCATTCCCCAATTTTTATTCATCTTGACAATGTCAGCTGTTTTCTGTTCATGGGTGAAGAGGATTTGGGTGAGTCTTTCTGCCTGGCCTATACCACACTGGTATGGTGCTGAGAGGGCCAGGAGACCAGTCTTTCATATGAAATGGAAGAGGAGTATTCCCTTTTTTTGTTTTCCTTCAAAAATGCCCACAGGGGTGACACAGACACTAAGCAGAGTCAGTCTACACAACCCTGAATGATAAGCCCCTGTGTGGGCCAGGGAGTGAAATCTTCCTCACAGAATCACATAATGTTAGAAGCTGGAAGGGACCTCAAAAGATTGTCCAGTCCAAACCTGCTGCCAGAGCAGGGTCAGCTAGAGCAGATCACACAGGAGCACATCCAGGCAGCTTTTGAGTATCTCCAGAGAGGCAGACTCCACAACCTGCTGGGCAGTCTCTTCCAATGTTCTGTCACCCTCACAGTGAAAAAAATTTTCATCATGTTTCCATGGAACTTCCTATGCCTCAACTTCCACCACTGTCCCTTGTGCTGTCACTGGGCATCATCATCATCTTCATCCCAGTCAGTGAAACCCAGATTATTTGACAGAAGCTTCTCCAGGAAGAAAACTGACCGTTGTGCCAGGCAGGAAAATCAAGCTTTATCAGCATCTGGCCTGCCTCTCCAGTGCTCTTACCCCACCTTAGCTCTCCCCTGTATGCTTTCTGTCTTAGTCTTGTAAGCCCAAGGTGTTGAGGGAGAAGTAGGCTGATTGACTGTTCATTTCCTGCAAAGGTTTCCTGTATGACGTAAGCAGGAGAGTGGGAGCAGCAAACAGCTCCTCAAACATTAGCCTTGTCAGGGTGTTTGGGGTTGTGTGAAGCTTGGAGGAAAGCCTTTTTTTTTTTTTGCATTGGTGAGTGCAGTCATTGGGGGGGGGGGGGGGGGCTGAAGAAAAATAAAAGTTTTCTTTTCCCCAGCTCTCATGGGAATTTGAAGGTTAAGAAGGGTCCCAACAAGCTGAAAGGAAATGTCCCTGCTCTTTAGGTTTATTATTGAAAGTGGCCATGTGTCATCTGTATGTGACTAGAAATGGGAAGTTATACTACAGAATGTGACACTCCAAACCCCACGGCGGAAACAAAAGCGAAAATGGAAAAGCATTCAGCTGCACTCATTTACATTTGTGATCCACAGCCTGGGGCCCTTTGACATGAAGATAAGAACTGAGTTTTATCACATTTCTGTTCCCTGTGAATGTGTGGCGTGTCCTGCACAGTCAGCTGGGTTTTCACAGGATGAATCCAAAGCCAGATGGGGTGGTGGGTGGTGGAGCACTAGTAGAGGAAATGCACTACATGAACTGGTTTGAATTCATCTAATGCTAATGTTTTCTTTTCTTTCCCAGCCCCAGTTGGAATGCCATCCTCTGCTTCAACTCAGAGCTGTAAATTTCTGCCTTGCATGTGATATGAGACCTGCTAAGAAAAACGATGTAAGGTTCTTCAGCAATTAACTAATTATTCTGGCAGTTGATTCCAAGCAATCATCAGAGTAGAGGAGATAGAAACAGAGTAGCTTGTAGCTTTCTTACTAACTTTAATAAAGAAGGAGTACCAGGCAAAAGCTCTGCTACCATTCATGCATCTGACTTAGCATTAAGGATCTTTTGCCACTGCCGAAGAATGAGATGGCTTATCCTACCTTGTGGTGCTTACAGCAGCAAGGCTTCAGCATGCCCACCTGAAATCACATAAGCTGCTTTCCAAGGCATGTGAAAGTGAGGAATTCACCAGCAGTTCACCACAGCAGAGATTATACAGGTGGCATGACATCAGATTCAGGCTCCCTACACCTCACCAGCCACTGTGAACTCCTCTGATGAAAGAATATCCTGGAATAAAGAACACATTTGTGCCATAGTGTGATTCACCCTGCCTTCTCCATCAGTCTGCACAACAGCCAGAGTCTCAATGCTGTGAACAGCCAAAGAGTGTGAAGAGCGTGAAGAAGAGGTGGGACCAACATTCTGGCCCCACAGACTTCTGAACCTGTCCCCATTTTCAGCCACATCACTGAGTGCTGGATGTGCCCTGAAAAACAAACCCAAATGTCTGTGCTGTCGCTCAGATTCTCCACAAATCCATTCTCACATATGGTTGCTTTCTGTGTGCGTGCTTGAGAGCAAGTGTTGATAACACCAATGCCCAGAGAAATGCTGTCCAGAAGCTTTTCTTTTAACAGCCGGGAATTACTGCCCTTGAGTAATTACATCTTGAATCTGGGAGCTCTTAGCCTGGCAAATGAAGAAAAGGTGTTAAGTTTCTTTGTGTAATATAGTGGGAAGAATAAAATCCAGGACACGCTGGCTATTTCTGTGTTAGCAGATTAAATAGGACCAAAGACGGTTGCCAGGCACCAAAATGTGTTTATGTTGTCAAATTGTTATTGAGCTCCCTGACAGAATTCTAGCCAGTAGCATTCTCCTAACATATTCCCAGCCTATGACAGGAGATTCATTAGAGAGAGTGAATGTGCCTCTCCCATGCTTTGGTGGGCAAGAAAGTTCAGGAGTGTGGATGTACCTAGAATAAGCCTTCATGTTTCAGAGATTCTGACACAGAATCACAGGATGTTAGGAGTTGGAAGGGGCACTGAAAGATCATCCAGTCCAATTCCCCTGCCAGAGCAGCATCACCTAGGGCAGGTCACACAGGAACACACCCAGGCAGGTTTGGAATGTCTTCAGAGGAGACTCCACAACCCCTGCAGGCAGCCTGTTCCAGTGTTTTGTCACCCACACAGCGAAAAAGTTTTCCCTTATGTTCCCATGGAACCTCCTCTACTCCAGCTTGCACCCATTGCCCCTCGTCCTATCACTGGACATCAATGAGCAGAGCCTGGCTCCATCCTCCTGACACTGCCCCTGCACATTTTATAAAGGTCACACTTTAGTGTCCTCTTCTCCAAGCTACAGAGCCCCAGCTCCCTCAGCCTGTCCTCAGCAGGGAGATGTTCCACTGCCTTCAGCATCTTTGTGGCTCTGTACTGGACTCCCTCAAGCAGTTCCCTACCTAGGGTCACCCAAAGAGCCACCCCAAGTGTAACCGGTACCTACCTACTCACAGCAATCAGAGGTCTATGGACAGTCAATGTGGATGCAAACTCCACTGCTTTTCATCAGAATGCAACTAGGTTGGGGCCATCCAAAGCCTCCGGAACAAGACAACACCTGTTAGTTATGCTGAGGCTATCCCTGCCTCTGTGAGATAACAACTACTGGCTCAGTCTCCTGTGTGTCAGCATTATCCATCCCAGCTGGGTGAAATATTCTGGCTTGCTCCACAAATCTGGAGCAGATAGGCTGCCTCTGAGTCAGTGAACTGCCAGGTCACAGTGAAAACATATTTTTCATCTGTGCTGTCATTCTTCACTACTAATAGCTTCATTGCCTTGGAATTTGACATGCACAAGTCATGAGTGATTTTGTACATTTTAATCTGATCAGTTGTTCACAGTAATTTATCATTTCCCAAAAGTGAAGAAATGAAGGTGTCTCAAAATGGAATTCCAGTTGTTAAGTCTTCCATTTAGGCTGCACAAAGCATAGGAACTAGATCTTTACCTTCAATGTGCAACCACTGAGCAAATGTAAGTGATGACAGTGAATCAAAGCAGACTTGATCTAGCTCAGGCATTGAAAGAAATTTATTTTTCATTTGCCATGCACCCTGAAGTCAGACTGTCCCAACTACAGATAACACAAAACCCTCCTGTATGTGACAGGTACAGCTTTGATAGACCCATTTGGCTTATTTTACTATAGTAGCAGTACCGGACAAATGGCTGGCACAGGACTCAGAGGGCATCAACCAGCAGGTGATGTACAGGACCAGCTCCAGTTGTGGTACAGAGTTCAGCTGCACTCCCAAGCATCATTTATGTCTAGATGGAGCAAATCTTTGATATGGTGTGTGGAACAGTCATCAGTCTTAGCTGGCCAAAGCCAGAAGGTAAAGAAAACAAGTGAGAAGAAGCCACTTCAACTGAAAAGAGAATCTCAGAGATCTATGTTCCTACCATATTCCAGTGTTCAGAGGGACTTTCCAGCACAAATTAGCAATGGCCCAATTTATATATGCTCAGTGTATTTGAGCTTGCATACTGAGCTCAGTCACAGGATTCCAAGAACATTCTTAGAGGAGCAGTATTTGCCCTGGAACTGGACACCATCCATCCAGAAATACACCAGATGAAGAAGCAGCTGCTGGAAAAGAGGCAGAAAGCTGGCGGCCACGAACCTTGTACACACTGCTCTGTGGCTAATATCCATGAAGAAAGGGGGATTCTGAGCTGGCTCATGAACTTACTAAACAGCAAGGACTGCTGATGAGTTTATGCTGCAAAATAAGGGACAGTGACATAATACAGGGTGAAACATAAACCATGTGGGGAAAAACCAGTGACACAAAGGAGCGCTGTGAGTACAAGAGTGAATGAGGTAGAAGGAGCATCACCAGGGTCTGTTACCACAGGAAATGAAAAGCCTGGAAATGAGTATCAAGTCTACAAAAGCACTTGAGATTGAATGAGAGAGGACACAGAAGGCGTACAGCCACACTGATCCAGGTCAAACATAAGTCCTGCTAAGACTATGGAACAGAGGGTGCAAACCTGGAGCATCCTGCAGTTCATCTAACAGCATGATAGGGGAGTGCAGGCTCATCCATGCAGCAGTTTGGAACATGGCACAAAGCAGACAAGTGAATCAGTGCAGTCAGTGCCTGGCCACTTCTTTAATGGGGCTGTGAGTGGGCTAAGGACTCCTGCAGAGACACTTCAGTGGCCATACAGAGCCAGCCCATCTTCCACCCTGGTATGATGGTGTCAGCTGGGACAGAACCCTCTTGAACCACTGTGTAGGGGTCTCGATGCTGTCATCCCCTTCTTTATGTCCTAAATAATGACTACACAAGATTTAAGATGATTATTATTTGGAGGCTTCTGCACACCAGTTGTAAAGGCAGTGAGGATTTAGAGCAGGTCTCACTCTTGTTGAATTTCTTACACAGCACAAAGCTGTTGGGGTGAAGATAGCGAACATCAGCCACGAATGTGCCTGTAACTGAGGGAGTGGTGATGTACATGTGACAAAGGTGTGTTCTGTTGAACTGAAACATGTGTCATGTAGCTGCTGATTACAGATGTGTCAGAGAGGTGCTGGCTACAGGCAGGGGAGGTTCTGAATTTTAACGTTCCATTTTCTGATGCATAATACAAACTGCTTTGCTGGGTGGTGGATTAGCCTTGAGGACTTCTGTTAGCTCCAAACCAGGGTGTAGAGGCTCATGAGTTCTTACTCTTCTCAGCATATCTATAAAGGTAACTATTTGGGATGATCATATTTCATGGGAACACATGGGCTTGTCATGACAGCTTGTTGTTTAAATGTAAACCCACTTAGAGACAGCAACGGCCAGGGAGAAAGTCTTGTTTCATGGTGGTCAGAATTGTTTAAGCAAGAAAAGATGCAAGAAGAGTTTGCTTAGATGTAAATTACTTCTAAGCAAATATTTGAATGAGAGAAGGTCTGAGAAGTAAAATCCATGGTGATGAATTTTTCAGAGTTCTGTGTTGCTTTACTTATTTTTGTTCATGCTGAGGTGGGAGTCCCACTGCTCTGAAGTCTTCTGGAAATCCCTGCCCCTCCTCTTCATGATCAGCAATGTAGTGTGTCTTGAAACATCTTTTTTCTTGGCGTGTAGCCTGACAGAAGAGGTCTGCTGAGTGTGTGTGTGCTACCCAGGCAAGACACCGTTAAACCCTGACACCGTCACACAACACTTGAGTGTTCTGCAGTGGGCTTGACTCTGCGATTACATCTTTAACACATCAATAACTTAGCCTCTGGTTAGCGAAGATCACTGAAGCATGTCTAATCAGCAGATGAAAGTGTCTTTGTGGGGATTAGCTTTAATGAAAAGAAAAGGGATAGTTATTTTGGTGGTTTGAAATCTTCCATAAATCAAAGAGAATAGTGACAAAGTAGGTTCATACGGTAAGAATGAAGCTATTGTGAATAAAATTAAGAGAGCAGCTACTTCTGTATAAATCACAGTCCAGGACAGCTTTTGTAAGAGAGTTCATGGGAACAAGATCATTTAACTTCTTCAGGTGTAAATAAGTGATATTTAGCTAATGTTAAGGCATAGCTAAAGAAAAACTGATGGATGAGAGTGCTTAGTAGGGAGTTTCCTTTCTAGGTTTTCCTCTCCCTCTCCCTCTCCCTCTCCCTCTCCCTCTCCCTCTCCCTCTCCCTCTCCCTCTCCCTCTCCCTCTCCCTCTCCCTCTCCCTCTCCCTCTCCCTCTCCCTCTCCCTCTCATATAACTTGTCTTTTACCACTGCTAGAGAAACTTCAGTCTGGTCACTGATGTAGATTAGAAAATTGCTTGGCCACCTATGATATGGCTTGGAGGAGCTCACAGGGGCAGTAGGGACAGTGGCAAACACAAAGAAAGGTGAACTCCATGCCTTCTGGGGAGTATTCATGTTCAGCTCCTGAATTTTAGATCTCCTTTGCACTCCTGTGCAGATAATATGTGCTGTATAATCACCCCTTGAGCTCATCCAGGCAGTGACTCAGAGCACTCACGCTGAAAGCTTAACTCTCTGCAATGCCTGCATGGGAAGCCTGGATGCCAAGGTAGCTAACAGCTCCCCTTCATCCTCTCCTGTTGGTTTATGCTGTGCCTCCTCCATTGATCTTTAGTGGGGTGCATCAAGAAGAGTGTAGCCAGCAGGTCAAAGGAGGTTCTCCTCCCACTCTTCTCTGCCTTGGTAAGGCCACATCTGGAGTATTGTGTCCAGTTCTGAGCTCCCTGGTTCAAGAAGTACATGGAGCAGTATTTCTCTGGAAATATTCAAAACCCTCCTGGATGTGCTCTTGTGTGGGTTTCTCTAGGTGAAGCTGCCTTGGCAGGGGCTTGGACTCAATGATCTGAAGATGTCCTTTCCAAACCTCACCGTGCTGTGATTCTGTGAATTTTACATCTTTTCCTCATGGATGTGACAATGAACCCCAAGCTCAGAATGTTGCATGGGGTCTCTGCCTCTGACTTAATTGAACATACTTTCAGGTGGCCCAAAGCAAGTGAAAAACCCACTCAGGTCCAGGTCCCTTTGTTTTCAACTGTACTTTTGTACTGCTATCACATGCTGGTTTTGCAAAAAGCTATTAAAAGAACTGTTGCTAAATGGTTGATTGGAAATCACAAAACCTTGGTCAACACCCTAAAGAAATGTGGCATCTAACGTAAGACTTATGTAGAAATACTAACTTACATTACTGCTCAGCTACAGTATTAGAAGGCTTCCCACATGCTGAAATCTTTCAGCTTGGGATGTTTTGGGGTTTTTTTGTTGTTTTTTCTTTCCTGAAATCTTTGAGTTTGGGGGTTTGGTTTGGTTTAATGCTACCTTTCTGTTGTCCTCTCACAGTACAACCTTTCAGAGAGCTTCTGAGTAGGTGAAAGAGCTCTGCTGAAGAGTTTGTGAATCAGGGTCTTGCTCTAAGCTATTTCACATGCAGCTTGCTTTCACATTTTTAAGACAATTCCCACTTAGCTAAGGCTAATGATGAAACATTTAATATAGATCTATACAAATTCAGTGGGAATGTGATGTGTGGGCGTGTGTTTGGGTTCTAAAATCGTACTTTGGCCATCACAGGTGTTCTAGGGACATTGAAGCAAATGACCACGTGGTTGCACAGTGATAAGTGTAGGATCAACACCTAACTGTCACGGAAGAATTCACCATACTGTTTGGCATAATTACTCTGCCTTAGGTAGTTTTTTGGGGTCATAGTGAGAAAAAATAAAAGCCCCAGACCAACAAAATGCTGTAATTCATGGTTTTTACATGATTCATGCTTTACAATGGGAAGGAAAAAGAACATGATGTGAAAAAAAATGCTGTGCACATTTTTGCACAACATTCTATTGCTCTCTGAATCATGCTTGTCTTGGGTTAATTCGAGGGAAATAATCTCAGTAATGTATGTAAGGCAGTCATGCCCACATCTGGGGTTTTTATATCCAGATTTCAGAGGAGAGAGAGACACTTTTTAAACAGATGTCAAACAAGCCCCTTCCCCCTAATTACTTTGCAAAGTAGCTAATTATAGGCCTGTGAACGGTAATTCATTTGTGTGCTTGCTCCATGTTTTCAGTGTCACAAGTGAAAGGGATCTGTGGACTTGCTGGGCAATGGTAGCTAAAGGACACGCAGACAGCATCTGCTCTTTAAGTACACTTTTGAGGTGCAATCTCTCCACATTTCTGTCGAGAATTCAATGCAAAACCTAGTGCAAAGTTCTGTAGCTGCCTAGCAATCCTGTTAAGAGAAGCCAAAATGTACTCGGAGGCTGCATTTGCCATGTCCCATTTATTCTTAAGAGAGAATGAAGAATTCATAAAGGTAAGAAGGAAAAAGGTGAGGACAATCATTGCCTGTGAATCTTCCCCTTGGCTGCTGGCTGTGTCACCAGGCCGTGCTGCTCTCAGGACTGTCAGCGGGGGCACCTCAGCCATCTGCTGAGTTGGAAGCACTATTTGCCTCCTCAGTCAAACCTACTGCACCTGCAGACTACCTGCTTACAACTGATAAAATGCTAGTCTGGGTCATCATCGATTCAAGCACATTAAGCACTTGTTGAGGGTCAGCAAGTGCTGAGAGCCACCACTCAGAATCGTGAAGCAGCCCACCCTGACTTTGCCTCTGGCTGAGGCAGGAGGGAGCCTGACTGCTGCTTGGTGGTGCATCTAATGCTGCTCTGTGTGCGCTGCAGCTGAAGTATGCGTGACGCATGTGAAGTATGGAGCACAGAAGCAACTTTGAAAGCAGGCCTGTGCCAGGGGAGAGGCTTGCTAATCATCTCTGAGGACAATGACTCCTTTTGCTGTGACTGACAGCCTGGAGTACCTTGCACCGCTAAAAGCCTTGTTTCAAGCGTCAGATGCACTGAGTAAATATGTAAGGGATTCTTCCACGAAAAACTCTCTGTACAGGAAGGAAAACAAGCTCAGAACTAAACCATCTTCTGGTTAGCTTTATGGTTGTGACATGGGAAAATCCCTCAGTCAGGAAGATCTGGCTGGTTGCATCACCAGTTCTTTTTGTATGGTTGTTACAGATAAAAGAGGGAACTTTAGCCTAGTCCCTGGCTGCAAAGACTGAAAATAAATTACTATTGGGTGTAAAAGGAAAATAATGATAAGGTCTATATAATTCATTGGATTGCTAATGGGGATATAGAGCAGAGGCACAAACAGTTCTCTCTTCTTCTTCTTCTGTTGCTTCTTGCAGCTTCTCTCTCTCTCTTTTTACGGGAAGGAGGTGAATGGGTCCCCTGGATCCATCAGGGGGAGTCTGAGGAGTTTCTGTGTTACTTACAAATCGTAGCTACATACATATTGCACATTTTGTACACATTCATTGCATTCCATATTGCTAGATTTTAGTTTGCTTGTAAATGTAGATTCATTTGCTTCCAAAACCTTCTGAGCTAGCCTGGCAATTTTTTACTTTGGAGAGTAATTCTCTCAAGCTAGCTGGGGGGGTAATTGCAACCACCACAACGGTTCAAAGCATATTCCTAACAAAGTATAAAAATTCAGGTACATGTGAAACTTGTCAGAGAAAACAGCAATATTGTCTGGAGCCAGCTGAATGCCAAAAAGGGCAAATAACATTTAAGGTGTCTGTGTTCCATTATCTATGCATCTGCCCACACATATCTGCTTCCAGGGCTCTCTGTCACCTGTCAGAATTATTTAAAAAGTAAAAGTATGGACATTGATTTAGCCATGTATCACAGAGCAGCTCAGGAAAGAGAGAAGTCTCACAAATCACACAGGGATTGAGCTGAGGGATATTCAGAAAAGTGAGGGCTGGTGATGCCTGCTTCTGAATGAGTGCCACTCTCACTGCATTGGTGTCTCTCCATACATTTAACCGTTGTGGCATCCATTTGGTTCCCCAAAAATGCTGGAAACCCAAAATATTCATGCTGCAGAAAGTGGCTGAGAGCTGAAGTCCTGTTTGAATTTCCCTGCTAATCTCAGTCATTCTGTTTCTTTCATTTTACCTCTTGGCACTGCCAGAAAAGCAAAACTGTAGGGAGTTTGCAGGCTCCTACGACAACCCCCTCTAAGGCAAGGCTTTTCTCCAGCCACTTGGGCCATTCATACAGCCCTGGGTGGAATGGAGGAGCTGATGCTCCAGTCTGCTGCTTGTCCCATTTCTGCTGTGCCCACCGCAGGCAGCCCCACTGTTCAAAAGCCAACTCCTGAAAATGCCTCCCAGAAAAGATTTGCACTGGGACCAAGCAAGTGACTCAGTCCTCTGCTCCCACTGGCTTTCCGTGGGGCCTCTCCCCACTCCTACAGCTCCTCTGTGCCTTTACTCCAAAGGCAGCATTCTTTCCCTATGGATGTATTTCTCTGAAGTGCTTTGCAATCCTGAAACATCTCCTCTGTCCCCCAGATCCTATGTTTTCCCTCAAGTCTGTAGGTTGCTTTTAAAAATAGGACATGTCCTGACTGCATGTCTCACTGGGCAGAGGGCCCACTGCCTGTCATCCTTGACGTCTCTCTTACTACTTGTTTCAGCTGGTTGTTTTCTCAGTGTTTAAAAGCTCTGTTGTGTTCCACACTTTCAATTAAGGAGGAAAAATGCTCTCTGTGCTGTAAAAGTGAAACTGGCAGTTGTGCACTTTGGTTTGTAGCATAAACAGTTGCACAAGGATCCATTGGCAACCTTCCCTTCACTAAGGAGGCTATCGGCTAAATGTCACAGATGTGTCTGGGTCTTGCCAAGAGCTGGAAACGCAGTGGGAAACTTCTGAAAATGCCCCCCTCAGTTGGAAACAAAAAAAAAAAGCTCTCAGGGAGGTAGTGGACATAAGCTAGCTGCAGCAGACGATGGAGACTCTCTGAGCACATGGTCAGCATCTCTTCTTGTGCATTCTTTTTTACCTCTGGAGTCCTCTTGTCATGGAATGGTCTGTGCCTCTCCCCCCACTCTAAGAGAGTTCTCCTCCTCAGCAGCTCACTTCTTCTGTTGGACTATAAAGATGAGCTTTTCCTTCTTGGGTAACAGGATCACAAAAAGGCACTAAAAATGCCCTCACAAATAACATAAAATGTTAAAAATGCCTCAACCCCTTGACACCTTCATTATGACCAAAGCAGCAGCATGACCTTACTGCTGGAACTCTCACTCTCCCTTCCCACATCACCCACCATCACTTCATGGTTTAACTACAGCCTAATCCTGCAAACACTTCCTACCCAGAAGAGCACTTACCAGCCCCTTTAGTAGCCCACTGACAGGTAGTACATCCTAAGAAAGCTAAAGAAGTGTTTGCACCGCTGGGCCACTTGGTTTGCAAGCTCTTGGGGGATATTATCTTTTGCCTGTAAGGAATCATGCACACGCACAGTGCTATAGAACTCGTTAACCATGCCAGAACTCACAGCAAACTAGCATGTGTAGGAATTCCTTCCACTGCCTTTCCTGGCTGCTAGAAGAAAATGACAGAATTAGGGAGTTTGGAGAAAGCCTCCTGATAGTATACCAGGGTTTGTGGAGTTCACCTCACTTTGGGAAAATATTTTCTCTTCCTCTGCACCAGAGGAAACACTGAAGAGCCTTCACCTGGCAAGAAACACACAGGAAGCATATTTTGAGTTAATCCAAAATCTAATGAATACCTCCCAAAGGTGAATTAAAGCTCTTACCACCCTGTCTAACCTTTAATTGCATAACACAGGAGGTCTGGGTTGTATCAAACTGTTGACTCTTTTTGTATTAAGATTTCCTTGCCTTCAGCAATGTTGCACAAATTGTTCCTTGGTAAAGGCCTTAAGCAATAAAATAAAATTGCTAATTTTATTTCCAATGCACTCACCACTTTTGTTCTCAAATTTTATTGTACTCTTCTCTCTCTCTGAAATATGACAGGGTGAAGCTGAATGGGTCCAAGTTATAAAACAAAACCAGAAGATTAAACCAGGGAAAGGAAACACACAATCAAAACCGGAGTTGTGAGGCCACAGAAGCTCGGTGCTCTGCATGACACCATAATATAACTTCTGGATTACAGAGAAAAGCAGAAGACTCCCTTTTAAAAAATGCTCTTAAGAAGGAAAATATACCTAAGGTTCCTGCTAGAACATAGGTCCCTCTTGGCTTTCTGATTCCAAGAATCCATGAGAATGATCCTTTCTCTAAAGACACCAAGTGTGTCAACATCACTTGCTGCTCAGAGGGAAGTTCATCACTCAGGTGCAGCAGTCATGAAGGAAGACAGTTTCCCTCTCCTTCTGTTTCCTTCTGGGGAGGGTGGCACATGTCCATTATACTCAGCTGCTGTTATGCTTCACCTGCTTTTGCAGACCAGACTGAGTTACAAGATGCACAAGGTGAGATTGCTCGGAGTTCTTGTGCCACTGACAATGTCTTTGATTAACAGGTAAAAGAATGCCTTCACAGAATGCTTTAGCCACCAAAGCATGGGTGTCAGTGGGCTACTTTCTCCATGGAAACAATTCTATTTTGTACAGAATAATTTAGTACTCAGTGGTTCTGACAGTAGGGCAGTGAACGTGGATAGCTGCCTCTTGATTAACCGGTTTAGGGAAAAAGCTTGGAATGCCGGGCTCCTGCTATCCTACTGTGCAAGTACCCAAAGCACCAGGTAACAGGAATACTTCTCCTTTCTCACTGATTTAGTGAGTGCTGAATAGATCTGTCCAAAATGAAGAGTAGCTGGAGAGATACCTTGCTGGATGACACCTTGGAGGCTCAGGGATGTTCTCTGAAGAAAGGTGCAGAGGAAGATGTTCATCTCCAGTCTTAGCTACTGAGTCAAAAGCAGGTATTTGTTGGCAGGAGTTCCTCCTCCACCACTACTTTGTATCTTGCCCAAACTGGTATAATTCCTGAAAGTCTACAAGGACAGCATATCTCTCCTTGGGAAGAAAGGGAGAACCCAGCTTCAGAGTCCCAAAGTGTCTGGAGCAGGAAATATTTCATGTGGTCATGAAAGAGCCCAGAATTGGAGAATAGCACAGAGGAGAAGGACCTAGGGTCCTGCTGGATAGAAGGATGACCATGAGCCAGCAATGTACCTTTGTGGCCAAGAAGGCCAATGGCATCCTGGCATGGATTAGAAGAGTTGTGGTTAGTAGATCAAGAGAGGTTCTCCTCCCCTCTACTCTGCCCTGGTGAAGCCACATCTGGAGTATTGTGTCCAGTTCTCAGCCTCTCAGTTCAAGAAAGACCTCAGGATGCTTGAGACAGTCCAGCACAGAGCCACAAAGATGCTAAAGGCAGTGAACCATCTCCCTGTAAGAACAGGCTGAGGGAGCTGGGGCTTATTAGCTTGGAGCAGAGGAGCCTGAGGAGTGACCTCATTCATGTTCATAAAGATGTGCAGGGCAGTGTCAGGAGGATGGAGCCAGGCCCTGCTCAGTGATGTCCAATGATAGGACAAGGAGCATCCAGTTGGACTGGATGATCTTTCAGGATCTCCTCCAACCCCTAACATTCTGTGATTACCTGGGCAATCTTCTGCTTTGAGAAGATGGTTGTCTGTGAACTTCAAGAAGTCTTGTATTAATCTTGGGTACACTGGGATTTTTTTCCATATCTTGTTTACCCCAATGAAAGCCACTTAAATATTTGTATATCTAGAATGTAGGTGCTTCTTAAGATAGCATCCTGTTTTCAAACTGGAAGATAGATTGGTTGGATGCGTACATTTAAAAGCACAGAGACACATTCACACAAACATATGTGGTTTGAATCCAGTCAAATACACAGAAGCAGACAAATATAGAGAGAATATTGAAGCATAGTATGGATATAGAAAGATATAAGACATATCGTATGTAAATACCCCAAGGATCATCTAGTTCCCTCCTGCCATGGGCATGGACACCTCACACTACAGCAGGTTGCTCACAGCCACATCCAGCCTGGCCATAAAAACTTCCAGGGATGAGGCTTCCACCACCTCCCTGGGCAACCTGTGCCAGTGTCTTACCACCCTCATGTGGAAGAACTTCTTTCTGACATCCAATCTAAATGTTCTCCAGCTTGGATCCATTCCCCCCAGTCCTATCACTCCCTGACACCCTAAAGAGTCCCTCTCCAGCCTTATTGTAGCCCCCTTCAAATATCAGAAGGCCACAATAAGGTCTCCTTGAAGCCTTCTCTTCTAAATACATATGTATATATATATATATAAAAATATATAAAAATAGGTATATTATAAAAGTTTAGATATATATAAATATGTATATTATAAAATTATATATATATCTCTCTCTAAAACTTTGAACTCAATTCAGAAATGTCACTACTGTCCCTTTTCCCAGCTATTTTGTGTTTATTTTTCAGCTGAAGCAAAATGTGAAGGACTTCTGGTTGCAGGAAGCAAGCAAACCATGGTTTCTTCGAGAGGGGTTTGTTAGGGATTTTTGATAAAGCAAAATTTAATCGAGAAAGGAAAGCAGAGCAGATGATTTCTCATAAACTTTTTTCCCATGAAAATGTTTTCACAGTCTTTCTGAAAATCTGTGTGGAGACTTTTGCATCAGCCTTTGTGTAAATTCAGCAGTGAAGAGTGCAACTGAAGCAGAGGGAAGGGACAGAAGTCTCCTGCACTTCCCTGCAGATGCCTGCAAAATCTGCTGCAAAATTGTTTACATAAAAACTCCGGCTGAATAGAGTGACTTGGTTGCAATTAAGGGCAAAAAGGAGTTTATGGTCTTTGGAAGAAGGGGCAGGACATTCAGACTTACAAAGTTGTTGTGAGGCTGTGCAGAGAGAAAATTAGAAGAGCCAAAGCCCAAATATAAATTAATCTGGCTCCAGCTGTTACAGGCAACAAGAAATGCTTCAATAAATATCTTAGCAACAAAAGGACATTTAGATAGGCTATAAGAGGAAAATTCTTCACCGAAAGGGTTCTCAGCCCCTGGAACAGGCTGCCCAGGGAGGCAGTCAAAGCCCCATCCCTGGAGGTGTTTCAAAGAGGCAGAGATGTGGTGCTGAGGGCCATGGCTTACTGGGAGCCTTGATAGAATTAGAGAGTGGTTGGACTCAATGATCTTGAAGGTCTTTTCCAGCCAAAACGATTCTATGACCTGTGAGGATTCTACGTGAGGGTACGAAGTCTCGACAGTATTTCTCCTCAACGAGCCACTTACTTTTGTAGGTCTTCACAACAGGCTGAGAGATCTGATGGTTCCAAAAGCAGCTTCAAAATTACTCTAGAGGTGATACCAAAGATAATTGTGTCCAGCTGGAATCAGATTTTCAGAATCCTCAGAAAGTCTCATCTTTTATGCTATAGTGTAACCAGGTCGATGCTATCGAAATTCTGGCCCTGGGCATTTCGTCTAGGAGTTAGAAGAAAACACTGAAGTAGCAGCAACATCTTTCCCTGCATCGTGTTGATGCATCCAACAAGTGTTTCACAATAACAGGAGTAGCATTGTTGAAGTGAGCTGCATAAATTGCCTGCACAGCCTTGGACCTGGTGACCTGACTTTTCTGAGGAACCATTTCTCCCCTGTGTTCTTTTGTTTATTCCTCCTATGTATCGTCCATGGGAACTGTAGTTTCTGCTTACCAGATACCTACCTGCACTACTTCCAGTGCATCTGTGCACAACCCCCAGCTTGATAAGTTATCACTGGGGTTGAGCTTTCAATCACCAGCAGCTCTAGTGATGAAACAAGTGTGGACCTGATTAACAAGGCTGAGTGTAAAAGGTGATCAGGAGACAGTTACGGACAAGCAAGCATTTCTGCACCCCCTTTTACTTTCAGTTTCTTTCCACATAGGAAGAAGGCATGTTTGGTTTGCAATTAATTGTCATGTTATGATAATGTAAGGCAAGAGAGTTCATTTTAAGTACTTGGGTTATCATACATTTAGCTAGCTACACGGCTTGGGGGTACAGTATTGGATTAAATTCAGGTTCTACTGAAGCCAAGGGACAAACATCTACTCTTCAGCAGCTCCTGGATGAAGCTCAGTCTTTCAGTTTTTACAAAACCAGGTTTTAGGCAATAAGTATTTCAATTTTTGCAGCACAGATGGATGTCACATTTTGATTTCTTTTTCTGCACCATATGTAAATATGTCTTCTTTGCTTTGCATCACATGTGAAGACCTCCTATGTTTAAACTTAAATAAATTAAAACAAACCAAGTCTATCTCCAGGCCAGCTTAATTTGGGATGGGGCAGGGAGTGGAAGAAAACACTACACTGACTTGATTATGAGTGCCCCTGACCACTGCAAACAGGTACCAGTGGATTATAGAGAAAAAATACAATTATGCTGCATATATAATCACCAACAGAAGTAAACAAGCAAGCTCAGGTGATCTGTTTTAATGCACAAAGATAGTTTTTAATATATTTCAGTAAGAGGCATAAACTGTTTCTTCCAGGTGAATTTTCCCCTCACTTATTGTCTGCTGTTGGGTAAAACTTCACAGGTATTTATTGTAAATAAAGGAGAGTTCAACCCTTAATTAAGTCATATTTTCAGTATAGCAACCACTCTGTTTTGCTTTCCCCTCTTCTCATAAATCAGTTATTGAGGTCTATTTAATTAAGAACAGATTAGAAACATTTTCATTGTTGTTTTTTGAGTTTCCTTTGTACTGCAGTGCTATGGAGTTAAAACACCAAGCACAAAAGTGCACAACCAACCATGACTAACTGCATGAAGCCAAAAACAAGCTGCATGATCAAAAACGAAAGGCAGGGCTCTTCATGTGGAATAATAGAAATCATACCACCAAGACACTTCACACATGTCTCATCTGCTGAAGCACACACTTGCTCAGCTCACCTCATGCCTCAGGAATGTAGCTACAAACAGAAAGGAACCTGCACAAGAGGTAAATACCCAGTGGGGAAGCCATGCTTCCCTAAGTCTCTTCCTGATGGTGCCTTACCCCCTCAGCTTGAGGTTTGCTGGCTGGAGAAGGGGGAAAAGACAGAGCTAGCTTGGGACATGCTTCTCTCCTTTCAGCTCTTTGAGGATCTTCTTAGGGAGCTATGCCAAATGTGTCAAGCACTGTTGCTCAGAGTAGACAACTTCCCCTGTTTGAGTTGGAAGGCTGGTGAAGGACAGCCACTATCGTTCTCATCAGCTGCAGAGTGATATCCCCACAAAACACACAAAAATCATCATTGAAGAAGCACAGTTCTGTGGCTGGGGCTGGAAGAGACCTCTAGGGATCACTGAGTACAACTCCCCTGCTCAGGCAGGTACACCTAGATCAGGTTGTGCAGGAGCACATCCAGGCAGGTTTTGAAAGTCTCCAGAGGAGACTTTGTTTCCTTAGCTTAGTTTCTTTCTTTTAAATCTCCAGGTGGCCACTGGAGGATTGCTGATAGCTCCCTCAACATCACGAGGGTCAGCTTTGCTGACCGGGGGCGTTACACCTGCGCGGGCGTTAACCGTAACGACACCGTGTACTACACAGTCACCCTGAGGGTCATCTTCAGGAGACATGAGTATCTACTACATGATTGTGTGCCTCGTTGCCTTTGCCATCACCCTCATTTTAAACATCACCCGGCTGTGCACGATGAGCAGCCACCTGCGCAAGACGGAGAAGGCTATCAATGAGTTCTTCAGGACGGAAGGGGCCGAGAAGCTTCAGAAGGCTTTTGAGATAGCCAAGCGCATCCCGATCATCACCTCTGCCAAAATGCTGGAGCTGGCCAAAGTCACGCAGTTCAAGACCATGGAGTTTGCTCGCTCCATTGAGGAGTTCGCCAGAAGCATTCCCCTGCCACCCCTGACCCTCAGCTGCCGGGCCTTCATGGACATCTTCGAGGCGGTGCGGGTGGAGGATCCCGACGAAGCTGGTGAGGAGGGAAAGCAGAGCCAGGCCTGCGGCGCCCAGGCTGCGCTGTACCCCAGCAACCCGGAGATGAAGCGCGGCGACTCGCCGGCTGGGGATTCAGACGATGGCTCCATGAACGAGCAGGGCCAGGAGATAGCTGTCCAGGTGTCCATTCACCCGCAGTCAGAAGTGCAGAGCATTGACTTCACTTGCAGGGCCGCCTGCTCCAGGCATTCAGCACCCTCACAGCAAAGTTTTTCCTTATGCTTAAGTGAAACCTAGTTTCCTAGTTTCCTAGTGTCCTAGTTTGTGCCCATTGCCTCTTGTTCTGTCACTGATCAGGCTGCTCTTCTCCAGACTAAGCATCTCCAGGTCTCTCAGCCTCTCCTCAGAAGGGAGGTGCTCCAGTCTCCTCAGCATCTTCATGACCCTCTGCTGGACTCTCTTCAGTAGTTCCATGTCCCTGTTGAACTAGGGAGCCCAGAACCGGACACGATACTCCAGGTATGGCCATGCCAGGGCAGAAGGCCTGCTGGCCAATACAGGGCTCTGACACAACTCCTGTCTTCACCATCATCTTCTGATTTTTCTCAGGGGTTGCAAAGGCTATTCCTATTTTGACCAAAGAAAATCTTATCAGCTTCGGGGTGCAGCTGAGAGTGGGGAAATGCTGGATGTGTCTGGGAAAGGAGAAAGATTTTATCAATCCTCATTTTGTTACAGAGAGTTTGGACACACACAAACAAATGTGCCCAAGCCTCTGCCTGTTAACTGAACAAATCCAGCTTTAAAGTTTTGCTCCACTCTCATTGCAGGAAATGGGAAACTTTCTGCAGTTTTGTGGGGAACTGGAGCAGGCCACAGAGAAGAACAACATGGAGCCAGCCACCACCAATGCAAGTGCTGCAGTAAGGTCCTGTCAGCGAGATCAGGGCTTTCAGTGTGCTTTAGGAAGGGTTCTGTTTCATTGTCACTTCAGGCCAAGGAGGAGGAGCACTCATTCATTCCACCTACTCCCCTACTGAGTTTTAAAAATCTGTGGTGGCTCAGCCCTTTCCTCAGGTTTCAGAGGAGAGAGCTGGCAGAGGGAACACCATCTCCTGAGGTTCCTCTCCACTTGGAACCCAAAGACCATTTAAAAATGCTGCTGCCAAGTGCTAAAACTTTTCTATCCTATAACTTTAATCAGGGGAGATCATATGCCAGCACAGTTTGGTCTTGAATTCAGTGGGGGTTCTGGCTGAGGGGAAAATTCAGCTCCACTCTGAATGGAAGGTGAATGCTGGGATGGCTGGGCACAGTAATCTGCACCCTCTTCTCCATCTCTGCAGGCCCCGTGCTGTTGCATTTTGCATTTGCTGGAAGCAGCACATCTGTCCTTTTGGAAACCAGTCTTACATGTGTGTGTAAGGGCAAGAACAGAAATTCCAAAGCTGTTGGCAATCCAACATGCAACTGGGGATGTTAACTCAGATCCAAGTGTAGCTGTGCAAATTCTCACCCTTTGGAGCTAGCTGATGGGCCATTTCTTGTGCAAGTTCTTAGTTCACTGACCCCTAGAAAGTGTTGAGAAAAATCTTCTGAGAGGACACCTGAGGATTCTATTTTCTTTTTAGAATTATTCCTCCTGATTAAGGTCCAATCCTAAGCCTTGCTCCTTTACCCTTCCTTCTTCCTAAGCACAATTTGCATCCCCAAACCACATCTATAAAACATGGTATTTGCTTGTCACTGAAAGTGCTCTGAGATCCAGGAGGAGAGATAAGAGCAAGTGCAGGGTCCTGCATCTGGGTGGAGGCAATCCCAGGCACAAATCCAGGCTGGGCAGGGACTGGCTGGAAAGCAGCCCTGAGGAGAGAGACTTGGGGGTGCTGGGGGAGGAGAAGCTCAGTGTGCACTTGCAGCCCACAAAGCCAATCAGATCCTGGGCTGCATCAGGAGAAGTGTGGCCAGCAGGGCAAGGGAGGTGATCCTCCCCCTCTGCTCAGCTCTGGTGAGACCCCACCTGGAGTACTGCCTCCAGTTCTGGAGCCCCTATTACAAGAGGGATCTGGAGGTGCTGGAAAGTGTCCAGAGAAGGGCCAGGGGGATGAGCAGAGGGCTGGAGCACCTCTCCTGTGAGGACAGACTGAAGGAGTTGGGGCTGTTCAGTCTGGAGAAGAGAAGGCTCCGAGGTGACCTCATTGTGGCCTTCCAGGATCTGAAGAGGGCTACAGGAAGGCTGGGGAGGGACTGCTCAGGATCTCAGGTAGTGATAGGATAAGGGGGAATGGAATGAAGCTGGAGGTGGGGAGATTCAGGCTGGAGGTGAGGAGGAAGTTCTTCCCCATGAGAGTGGTGAAGCCCTGGAATGGGTTGTCCAGGGAGGTGGTCGAGGCCCTGTCCCTGGAGGTGTTTAAGCCCAGGCTGGATGAGGCTCTGGCCAGGCTGACCTAGTGTGGGGTGTCCCTGCCCATGGCAGAGGGGTTGGAACTAGATGATTCTTGTGGTCCCTTCCAACCCTGACTGATACTATGATACTATATGATACTATGTGGGATTCATGTTAAGCAAAGATCTCAGCTAGTCTCAGTGCTTTGCAAACAGAAGTTGGACAAAGTCTCTATCTCAAAGAATGTGGAATCTAATAAATAAATAAAGTAATACATAAGTTAAAAAAACACCAAACCAACACAAAGAAGTAACTGCTCTGGAGAAAGTAAACTCAACCCCTTTAGAACTAATAATAATGTTTAAACATATCATTATTCTTCCAGTGCTCACCATCAGCTAATTATTAAACAAAACTAAATCTAGAGTTTGCTCTGTTCCATGTGCCCCTGCTTACAAACTCTGACCTAATTTTAGGAAGCAAAATCAGTAGAAAAAAAAACAAAGTCAGGTTACTGAGAGAAAATAAAGTGTTTTTTAGACCACTGGACTTCAGCCCTCCCCAGCAGCTTTCAGATGTTGCCAGATCAGGAACTAAGAGGAATAGCTGTGAACCAAGACCAGAGATCAGAGCCAAATCCACTGGCTGCTGCAACATCTCTGATGCAAGACTTGTCCTTGGGCTCTTGGGAGGTCACGAGGGGTATGACAAACTACATTCAAAGTGCATTTCTGGATCTGTGTGTGCAAACACTGCAGGATTTCCTTTGGGAAGGTCCTCATGCATGATATGCAGGTGGAGAGATTGAAACCTTTGCATTATCACAGGAGCCTTGGGCGGCCTTAGTGACATCAAAATGACATCACAGAGTTCAGGTCTGGTATCTTGCTGAGCTCTAGACAGAGGTCCTGTGATTTCACCCATACCTGTAGGGTATCTTTCTTCAGATTTATGCCAGGAAAAGCTCTGTCTTAGCATTTATTGGAGCCTGTCCATGAGACTGTTCACCTATGGCTTGGGAGGTGCTTTAAAACTGCCACCTATGTGGATGTTACCTCAAGCTGCACAGCCCTTTCTGACTTGAGATCAGAACAATTGTAACTCACCTTTGCACTGGGAGAAGAGGAATCCTGCTACAATATGGATTTCCTGCCTCAATCTGTTCCATGCTTCTATAACTTTGAGAGAAACAGTGTCCCCCAACCAAGTTACTTGGGTTGTTTTTCTGTCAGCCAGAATTAACCTCTCTCTGATCATCAACAGGACCTGAGATGAAAACAGTTTCCTAGAGATGGTCTCTCCTTATTGGTGTCTTGATTGGAGGGACTGAATCAGACATCCTGTAGCCTAGACAGCTGGCTGCATGCATTTAATTGCAATTTGCTTTTTTAGAGTGAAGTGAGCATCACTTTGATGTCCTTCACATGCACTGGAGCAAGCCTGGAGCTCAGGCTTGCTGGAGCTCAGGTGCAGCAGCCACCTGCAACAAAGCAATTGATCTGAAGTTACTGGGCACAGTTTTGTGGTTGTGACTAGGGAATGGCACCAAGTATCAAGCTGTACTTTGAGCTTCTGTGCAAACCAGTACAAGGGTTTCTCTGTAGTGGTGGGACAGGGAAGACACTACAGAGGTTCCATTAATGCCAGGGAGACCACACTGCTAGTATCCTTGTCAGATAATCCCCAGCAAGTTCAGCCTCTTTCCCTTAGGACAAAATTGTCAGGGAATGAATTTGCCTTTTCCTTTTTTTCCTTTCCCCCTCCCCATGCTATTTGTGCTCTGCATACTGGCAGGCACTGTTGAAGCACAGGCTGAGCCTGTTTCTGAGCTCTCTGAGCTGCCTGCTGAGGTGAAGGAGCAGCAGAATTTCTGCTCTGGTTTCTTGCTAGGCAGGTAACATATCCCTGAGAAAGACGGTGTGCAGGAGCTAATTATTTTTGTCTGCTGCTGCCTGAGTAACTTGAGTCTGTCAGGTGCCAAATGCCTCTGGAAATCCCTCAGTTCTGTGGGAACTGAAAGGTTCAGATTGTTCCTGACTCTTTAACGGAGTCAGACTCTTTTTGTGCAAACTTTTAGCACAAAGGCTCCTTATCAGCTGGGAAGTGAATGAATCACACCCATGAGAACCATGAACTAGAAAAAAAAGATTCCAAAACTTTAGTGACCATTGATTCTGCAAGAGCATGATGCACACTACCCTGAAAGCCTGCCACAGAGGTGAATCAATGCACCTTGCACCATTTCCTTACACTGCTCTTTGTCTGCTGTCCTGCATGAGTCACTTGGGTTGTGACACCCTGGTGTGTATGCTTCCAAAACCTTGTGCAATGTTGTCGTGACTGTTAGGCAGTGGGGAGCAGCTTTATGTGCTTATGGCACTGGGATTACATAAAATGAAATAAAAGGGTAAATAAATGGCTTAAATGTCAGATGGTCTAACACAGTAAGTTTGCAGAAGGTGGTGGCACAGGGAAAGGTAGGTTGGACCCCAGCTTTGGCATGGCAGCCAACTATTTGTTGGTTTGCAATTATATGATTTTTTTTACCACACTCTCTTAGTTGTCTGCCTGTGAATAGTAAAGAAAGAGACAACACTGTCATTGTACACATGAATTGATGTGGTTTTACTGCATTTGGGCAAACACTTCAGAGAAACATTCTGGTACAGAGCAGCCACAGATGACCTCCCTGCTGTCACTCCTTTCACAAAAGAACGATCTTTACACCAGCAGTTTGCATCCTCAGCTTGATACTGCTGCAGTCCTACCTTTTGCTCTTGGTTAAAAACACCCAGCTGATGCAGGTGGTGGGTTGGTACAACACACAGAACGGGGTTGTAGATGTGCTTCACACAACAGAGCAGAGTTGAAGAGGGAAGTGTCGCCTCTTTAATTGATGATGGCACGGAAAATGAAGGCCATATCTGCTTTATTCCTGGAGTATATTGAGGCTGACCACAGCTATCATCTGCTCCTGTTAGGCAAATGCTTGGCATGATTGAAACTTCTGCGTGCATACAACTCTCAGTAGTGCATCTTAAAGTCATACATATTCATATATAGGATGAAGAATACATAATGCCTGCATAAAAAGATAAGCTGCATGACTAGATATGGAGAAAACCAGCTACAAGTCTCACAGCACTGTCATTGGTTAACTGTGAAATATCCAAGCATTATTTAGAAAACAGTAAGCTGAACTCAAAACTACACTACGAAAAAATTGTATAACTCAACCAAGGCTGACTCATTTTCCTCAATATTAATCAATTGTAAAGCTTCCCCTCCTCCCCCACCCCCCAACACCTTATTTTTAAACACCTTTTGTTAATTAGTTGTTATTTTAACCTCCAGTAACACGATTAGACTTCTTCTGCCTCTGGGCAATGTAGTTATGCTCTGATCTGAGGTTCTAAGGGAAGTGCTGGGGGGCTGTATGTGGAATACAGAGTACCACATATGCTATCTCCTGTGCTAGAATAGTGCTGCTTCACAAAGGACTCCAGCCATGGCATTAGTCATTCATTTCCCATACACATCACCCTAGTGCGTGTTGACAGGTTTATAAGGATGCAGTGGCAGCCGTGGGTGCTGGGAAGCTCCTAGATGACAGCCTTTGAATCCTTGCAGTCCTGAGCAATGGTGCCTGAGTTAGTCTGCTTATTGTCTGCTTTCTCTCCCAGATGCTTGACTTGTCTGAAAGATTAATACATTAACAAGAGTGGTAAGGTCCGGGGTTGCACATCTTTAAGACATGTTTATTACCAGATGGCACATGAGATTCAAAGGTCACTGTGGAAGGTAACATTTTAAAGTGAAACAACAATATTTATGTTCAAATACTAGGCTGATGAGATCATATGAAAAAATGTTTCTGATTAAATTAGCTTAGAAATAGCCATGACACACATCTATTGAAAATTCCAAATGCCACTTTTAGTCCTATTTCTTATGTTCTATTAATTCCTGATTTATTTAGTAACACAAGACTACCTTCTTATGTAAACAGACTAGCAGCTGGACAAAAAAAGATAAATCTCTGTACTGGACAGGCAATCCCAAATTCGTAAATAATCAGAAATCCAGTGTGAAACTTACTGCTGTTGTCTACCGGTTCAAGCTAATGCTCCACGCAAGAGCGCTTTTTAAGACCTGAAAGCAATTTGAACTTTACATTCTTTAGGCTAAAATTAATCCTGCAGACACAAGGGTTCGTTGGCTGATATCTGTCCTTGTTTGCAAGCAATATCATGTGCTCCCACACGGCTGACAAAATTCATGTTATGCTCCTTAGAGAGAATCCGTACAGCAAAGAGAAAATCCTTTGCTTTAGGATTGCCATAGGAGGGCTGACTATAGCTCGTAGCTCATTGCTAAGCATCATCAGTAATGCTAACCCTGAAATCTCCTTTATCTTCTCAAACTGTCACAAACTGCTTATAAATTACAGAGGAAATAGTTTTGCACAAGTTTCAAAGGGCAGCTAAGCTCTGAATTACCATTTCTTATCTCCCATGCCACGCGGGCATTAAAATGGGTTTCAGTGGTACTTACTTTTCATGTGATCCATTTTCAACTTTCAGAGGCCCTTCCACTGGATCCAGCCCTTGTTCTGAAAACTGTTTCAAGGCACTTAATGCTGCCTAGGGGAAAAATGAGTCGTCATAAAAGCCACAGGCACAAGGGTATGAACACAGAGTGGAGGAAGGTGTGTGTTTTGATAGGCTAAACTGAAGTAATTTCCTGTATAGTGAAGCCATTTAGACTGCAGGGCTAACAGAGTGGGTACATAACATCCTCTGAGGGAGGATATCTTCTCCCTCTGAGTTGTGGGTGACTACAACTACCTGAAGGGAGGTTGTAGTCAGGTGGGGGTCGGTCTCTTCTCCCAGGCAACCAGCAACAGAACAAGAGGACACAGTCTCAAGTTGCACCAGGGGAAGTTTAGGCTGGATGTTGGGAAGAAATTCTTCACAGAAAGAGAGATTTTCCATTGGGAAGTGCTGGCCAGGGAGGTGGTGGAGTCACTGTCCCTGGAAGTGTTTAAAAAAAAGACTGGCTGAGGAGCTTGGTGCCATGGTTTAGCTATTAGATGGTGTTGGGTGATAGGTTGGACACGATGATCACAAAGGTCTTTTCCAACCTGGTTAATTCTGTGATGCTGTGTGATTCTGTGATTTCCATTTGTGTTAATGCAAGCTTCATCGGCTACACAAAGACCATGATATACTTCTAGGATTCTTGCCTCTATGGTCTGCCAAGTGTCTCCAGCTTCCCCATGTGCTTTCCTAAACCCCATGCTTTCCAGAGCTCCTATGGCCAAATTCTTGCCATGCAGATGACTGCAGAAGGTGTGAGCAACAAGAAGAGGGTCAGCAGGATGCAACTGACACATCCGGAGCAATGCAGCAGACTGATGCCTCACTCACAGGTAGGTGTGCTAGAGAGGGTGAACCAATAGAGGTTGAGGAAGAAGCATCAGGAAGAGGAGAACAATCAGTTTTCAGCTGTTCATTTTCCATACAACTACACTCTTTACTGACGAGCTTCCCTCTCATCTTCGCAAGTCTTGCTTTAGGACTCAACATTTTTCTTCTCTCCCTCCTAAGTGCTTTGGCGAAAGCCAAATGCTTTATTTTTTTCCATTTAAGGTTGGTTATGAAACACTCAGGCTTGGAAAACACACCCAGCACAATAAAACAATTGAAGTCAGTTCTGTCTTGAAGGGGAAATGTAAAGCAGAATTGAAAAATCACTGCCACCTAGGATGCACTCAGGGGGAAAGGGTAACTTTGCACAAACACTGTCATCAAAGGTAGTATCTCAAACAGTGGGACTGAGTGCAGGCCCTACGGCACTGCTCTTCACAGTGAAGCAACAAACACTGTGAAGAAAACTGAAAGCTGTCCTCCTCTTAACTGCTGGGACAGAAAGAGCCCACCTCCCTATCCTCATTTCCCATTCCTTCCAGAGAGGAGGGACTCTGTCTGGAACAGGAGCTGCCGTTGTACTGAACTACTAGATTTGCTTTTGTACCAGCTCTTTGCCTGGATTCTCTCTGCTTTGAAAGGTCATTTCATACAACTTCAGTATTATCAGACAATGTGTATTTGAGTGAATGAAAAATGGTGCAGAAATTGCCAGGCTGCCCTCAAGTAGAAAAACAGGCATCCAAGATTGGTGCACCCTCCTGGGGTGCATTAAGAAGAGTGTGGCCTGCAGGTCAAGGGAGGTTCTCCTCCTCCTGCTACACTGTCCTACACCACATCTGGAGTTTTGCATCCAGTTCTGGGATCCCCAGTTCAAGAAGGACACAGATATATTAGAGAGTCCAAGGGAGGCTACAAGCATGATGAAGGGACTGGAGCACCTGTCTGACAAGGAAAGCCTGAGACACCTGGGGCTGGTTAGCCTGGGGAAGAGACAGCTGAGAGGAGATCTTATTGATGTTTACAAATATCTGAAGGGTGGGTGTCAAAGAGAAGGTTTCAGTGTCCTTTCAGCGGTGTCTTGTGATAAGACAAGGGGCAATGGACACACTCTGGAACACAAGACATTCCACCTAAACATGAGGAAAAGCTTCTTTGCTGTGAGGGATTTAAGTATCCTTCTCTGGAGTCTTTCAAAACCCACCTGGATGTGTTCCTGCGTGACCTGCCCTGGGTGATTCTGCTCTGGCAGGGGGTTTGGACTGGATGATCTTTTAGGGTCCCTTCCAACTCCTAACATTCTATGAATCTATGATCCTTTGACTGGTCTATAGTAATGGGTAGCTGCTAAAGCTTCAGAAGGCCGTAAAAGGTACTCCCCTCCATAATGCATGAAGGTGAAATTTATCTAGTTAGTGAAGTTTTATGTTTTTTACCCTATAAAACAATTAAAAAGCCAAACATCATACAAAGGGTCTTGGTAGACCTCATGGTCTATGGGTTAACATACCCATCCCCTCTATCTGTTCTGGACTCCCTGTATCTAACAGCTAACTTGCTCTCTGCTTTTCCCCATCCATTGACATAATTTCCCCATCCACTGACATAATTTCCCCCACCATCTTCTACATCTTTCTTTTTATTGTTTTTCCTTGCTATGGCTACAGGTCTAAGGGTCAGCTTCACCTCAGTCACAACTTCTTTCATTACAGGATCTTTCACTTTTATTGCCCATTGAGTTCCCCAACGAATTAATTCTCCCATTCCTCAGTTCTTCTGGTTTTCTTGACATTTTGATATATTTGTGAGGTTTTATTTTGTTTTGTTTTGTTTTCTAAGACAGCTCTTTCTCTACCACTTCGTAGTGTCCCTTACTCTTTTGGACATGCATTCTCAACTGCAAGCTCTGATCACCATCAGCCTTTCCATCCTTGATCCTGACTGCACAACAAAACCACTGTTTGTTCAACCAGAATAATATCTCCCAGTGGCAACAAGAGTTCTCATCTACTTTCAACTTCTCTGTTTATTCCAGTAACCCAACACATTTCTTCATCCCATTTTCTGTCTTCTCCTCTCCCTGGGGTCCTCTTCATCACAATGCAAGCACTACCAATGGTGTTAGGAAGGGGAGTGATTTGGGCTCCTGCACTTCCTTGCACAGGGCTGCTTCTGTGTTGTACTTTAGTTTGTCATGGGTTAGCAACCATGGGAACCAAAGTTCAGTGGTTAGGAACTGGCACACAAGAACCTCCCATCTTCTCACATCTATTTTTCCTGACATACTCTAGTAAAACAACCATGATCTCCATTACCAGGTAGCACTGCAAGGAGAGAAGGAAGCTGAGCCATCTGCTCCTCCTACACAGCCTAACTGCCACCTCATCTGTTTTTGAATCCACCTTGTTTACCTTTTTTATATCCACTCCTAGCTTCCGGGTTTGATGTGTGAATTGTAAACTCACTGTTGAAGAACTATTTGTTCAGGTTATTTGTTTGTGCAGTGCCTTGGACAAAGAGGCCCTGGTAAGAAGTACAGCCAAGTCATGTTTCATTCAAGATTAGATCACAGGTTGATCCTATGATATGCAGAACAGTCTGATCTTGATCAGTGGTCACTGAAATCCCCAAATCGTTGAGAGATTAATTGGACCAACCCAAACTTCCTAATTCCTTTCTAGAATTGCTCTGAATCTGAGTATACATCTGTTAGTTATTACTGTTTTACTCACAGACCTGGCCATTGCAAGGCATACCACATAAATTACAGAGCAGCTCACAGGGTTGCTTTCCAGAAACACTGCTTTGGAAATTCCTAGAAAGATATTAGCCACTATCTCAACAGAAACAGAACATGAGGGCATCTCTTGTCTTCTAGCAGCAAGGGGAGATGTAGCACAAGTTAAAGTAATGAACTTTTAGCCTGGAAGCATGGATCATTATTACATGCATGTTGAGGAAGTCAATATGGAACAATTGTGGGAAACACAAAATCATTCAGGGTGTTTAATAACGACACATCCATGCTTGCAGTGTGGTGTGGTCTCTTTTCTCCATCTCACCTTTCTTCAAGCCTTGCACTTCCCAAACTAAAATGCAGTATGAAAGATACCAAATGTGTTGTATTTCTGAAAGGGGCAAGTGGCAAATATGTTGTATTTCAGAGGGGGCAAGTGGCAGGAAAATGGTGCTCTACCTGTATCCTTGATCTTCCAAGCAGAGGTGCCAGGGTGTCAGCACTGCTGAAGAGCCAGCCTTCACACCAACCCTTGTGGCTGGGCTTCTCCCCTGTGCTGCTCTGGAAGCTGATGATCTCTTCAAAAGCCCATTCTTCTCAGTACCGAGCCCCCATGCTCCACATCATCTGCCTCAGTCCCACAGCTTTCCCAAGACACTCCAGTTCCTCTGGGCTTCTTCCCTCTATTATCCACCCCAGGGCACTGACTTCTTTTACAGCAGATGCAATCTGTCTGCTTCTTTGCAAATCTCCCCCTTCCACCACCCCTACTCTTTCCTGATCCTAAATGTCCTCCTACCCAGGTCCCCTAGACACTCCCAGTGCTAAACTTTCCTTTCCCAGGTCCTCCCAACCTCCTACACCTCACACTCCCTCTTTATCTACCAGTTTCCTCAAGTGTTCCAGGTTTATGTAAGAACTGACTTCTTGATGGAACCATGCCATTTTCCCCACCTGATACCTGTGGGGGGAAAGATTAACTACTTATGTCCCAACTTTTGCAACAGCATTTGAATTTCCAGAAAGATTTTTTCATATTTAAAACTGGACGCTGAAAAGATTCTTTCATGGTTTGTGCCTGAAGGGCAGCAGAAGAATGGTAGAGAGCACCTTGCAGTGGCTTAAAAACTCCCCCTTTTCTTTCCCTCATAGCCTGCTTACATTTGGAAGAATCAGCAGAGAGAACCCTCTAAGTAAACAGTAATTTGGACCTCAATAAATGTCCTTAACGTCTCCCTGCTGTGTCCCTAGACAGACATGAAGATGCTGGATTCAGGAAGGAAGCTGGTAGCTGAGAGGCTGTGACCTGAATAGTCAGCAGAATGACACAGAGCAGCAAAGAAGAGTTACAAGCAGACACCAGGCTAATTTGATCCATGATTCAATTCTATTAGTCCCAGCAGATTTACACCCCTTGGCTTAAAAATAACTTATGAAGAGCAGATAAGTCAGGTTAAACGAAAAGGAAAGAAGAGAATGGAACATTTGACAGTGAATTTGGTAAACAATTTCCTCTTTCAAAGGCTCAGCACTTCCTTCCATTGATATTTTCTCTTACAACAGAGCATCTGCACAGCTCGAGAGAAATGTTCCTCTCCTCCAGAAGATTTTACAACTGTTTTGTGAGTGAAGCCCCACAGGTTACAGAACAGATGTCCTTACACATTTCTCCTATCGCTTGTGTTCTCCGTAGCTCTGACAGTGCCAAAAGTGCGATGCCAACAGGATGCGCCGCACCGCTAGCTGTTTGTCTTGGCTGCCATTCCCAGGATTACTATGAGTACGTCTCAGGATGGGGATGGATGTTTCCAGCCAGCTTTTAGCTTTCCTCAAGTCAATTGGCAATTAGTAAAAGAGCATTGAAACTGTTTCTCACTCTGGGGATTAAGTGTCTCAGAATGACAATCTGGTAACATTAGATCATTCTTTTAGCAAGGGCAGACAGGCACTTTGCTAGTCCACGTGCTTGTAAGACCACATCCTCACGATAAAATTCTCCCATGTTTGTTTTAGCACAGTATGTGGTTTGTGTTCTTCCTCCTAAATCTGTGTTAACTTTGCAGATTATTTCACCAAGATGAAAACTGTAAAAGTTTGTTGTTCTCTGTGGCCCTTCCAGTTGACTTTACCAAGGAGGTCTGAGACAATCCTAATAAACACACTGCTTGACACTGTTAGCTGACTGGTGAGATGTCTCCTAACATCAGTTTTCTAAGTACATACAAACCCCACCATTCAGCTTGGCCTGATGACATAAAATTATGGGCAGAAACAACTCCGCTGCCGAAGTCAGGGTCCAGAGCAGGTCATGAAAGACAAGATTTTACTGTCCTTAGTAGCTGGGTCTTAGCTCAAGGTTGAGTTTGCAGAATGAAGGGGCTCATTGTGGTCATACCGCCTGTGGCCACAGGCCATACACATGAATCACAGAGTCACGGAATCAGTCACGGTCTGGGTTGGAAGGGACCTCTAAAGGGTCATCTTGCCCAACCTCCACTGCAGTCAGCAGGGACATCCTCAACTAGATCAGGTTGCCCAGAGTCCTCTTGAGCCTCACCTTGAATAAACCCAGGGATGGGGCCCCAACCACATCCCTGGGCAATTTATACCAGTGTTCTACGCTCATGGTAAAGAATATGGCTGTGCCTGAGCTCAGGCTTGACAAAATGCTTGCATGTCAGATTAAAAGGATAGATCTAGTTCTGGGCCTCCATTGCACTTGCAAGCCAGAAGCCTAGACACGAGCAGAGGAAATGCATGAAGAGAACTGGTAGCAAGAGCATTTTCAAACAATCCATGTTCATTTGGTTTGTAACTTTATTAGAATAAACCTTTATTAGAATAAACCAAACCAGGTTGGAAGAGACCTTCAAGATCATCGTGTCCAACCCATCAACCAATCCAACCCACCCAAACAGCTAACCCATGGCACCAAGCACCCCGTCAAGTCTCCTTCTCCAAAGTACAAAACTCCAAAAACTCCAAAAACTCCAAAAACTCCAAAGTACAAAAGCCTCCCAAGTGGAAAGGTTCTTGCCCTTGCTCTGACAACTGAGGCCTCAAGAGCCAGCATCACCTGTGCAATAACACTGCAACAAAGGTGGTTGTGGCAGTGATCAGATACACTTCATGGCTTCTTAACATGTGGATTTACATTTCACCGTTGAGGGCTACTGAGATAACCACAAGAAGACCAGAGCTGAAGAGGTGAGTTGGAGGACCTAGTGTCTATTTAAATGTGTATGTCTTCAGAATTACTGTTCTTGGCAATTGGGTTTGGGTTCTCTTGATGAAGAAATTTTTGACCAAGCTTCCACTTGGCTTTAATTTGTCCACACTAAAAACCTCATGCATACAGAAAGGCACCAAGGGAAGATAGGCCAGCCATGTCCTGGACTGCATCAAAAGAAGTGTGACCAACAGGATGAGGGAGGTGATTTTGCCCCTTTAACTCTGTTCTCATGAGACCCCACCTGGAGCACCCTGTCCAGTTCTGGGGCTCCCAACACAAGAAGGGCATCAAACTGTTGGAGCAGGTCCAGAGGAGACCACAAAGATATCAGAGGGCTGGAGAACCTCTGCTATGGATACAGGATGCAAGAGTTGGAGCTATTCAGCCTGGAGAAGAGAATGTTATGGTGAGACCTTAGAGTAGCCTTCCAGTATCTGTAGGGGGCTACCAGACAGCCAGGAAAGAACTTTTGATGAGGGCTTGTAGACAAAAGGCAATGGTTTCGAGCTGGAAGAGGGCAGATTTAGACTGGAAATTACAGTGAAGGTGGTGAGACACTGGAACAGGTTGTCCAGGGAGGCTGTGGATGCCCCCTCCCAGGAGGTGTTCAAGGCCAGGCTGGAGGAGGCTTTGAGCAACCTGGGCTGGTGGAAGATGTCCCTGCCCATGGCAGGGGGTTTGGAACTAGATGATCTTTACAGTGCCTTCCAACCCAACCCATTCTATGACTCTATGACATTTGGTTGGGCAGACTTACACACACACACAAAGCAGCTAAAATTTGACTCCTTACAATTGCCATTTAGTTCTCTTGGATTTACAGTCTCCCTATATAAAAGCCAAGCCAAAACCAGGTGATGGGTATTGCAAACAAATTCCCTTTCCCCACACCTTGTGGTGTAAATGGATTTACCAGCTCACGAGCAGTAACTCCTGCCCCTTTCCTCTCAATGTGCCATTTTCCCTGGTTGATAAGATTTTATGTGAACCAGTTTTAACATCTGTTTAAAAATGAAATTCAGAAGGGCTTTTCACACTGCACAATGTAAACCTTAATTAAATGACTTTAAGCCCTTTCCTCCCACAGTTTATGATATGCATAAAACCCACAGAGACATAATCTGATTAATTCATGTAGTTTCCCTGGAAATAGCATTTTCCAACCAAATTAATCCCTGCACAAAGGCAGAGCCACCTGATAGGCACTACAATGAAGGCTACTGATTGCACCTGTCAAGAGGAGGAGCTTGGAGGACAGGAGCCCACTACCTTCAGAGAGTGATGATTCACAGATGTAGCTTAGAACAAGTCCCACACGGTAGTTAACAGTACCCTCAGGCAACGCATGGAGCCAGAACTGAAATGACACATAATCCATGAAGAGCCTGATCTTGCCAGCTTTCTGGGGGTAATCTAAAGTAAGGATTAACTGTTCTTGAGCAGTTTTTCCAATCTGTTCAGCAGATCTTCTGTCAAAAGCAGCATGCATGTCACCTTCTTCCACCAGTTTTGACAGACGTGTCCACTCATTCCTACATGGCCCTCAGTATTCCAAGGAGTGGATGGAGCGAGAGATGGTATTCAAGATGGAATTTTATTTCCCCAGGTTTTCATCTTCAACAATCTGCTGGAGTAAAGGGGTTGCCTGAGTTAACAGTAGAGAGAATTGAATTCCAGGGGTAATGAACAGCAGAGCATTCTTCAAAAAGCCTGAGAAAATGCTGCAGGGTCATTTAGGATGAGACAGTTCTGTTGCTTCAAGGGTGACACAAGATTTTCACAGAGTCACAGATTGCCTTAGATTGGAAGGGACCCTCAAAGGACACCTTGTCCAATTCCCCTGCAGTAAGCAGGGACACTTCCAACTAGATCAGGCTGCCCAGGGCCACGTCAAGTCTGACCTTGAAAGTCTCCAGGGATGGAGTTAGAAAGAGAGAAAACCCTGCTGAAAACACCTCATTTTAATAATAATTAAAAAGTTTTTAATAAGTAATGCAGAAAGTCAAACTTAGTGAATGTACCACTAATAAAAGAGACTAATCCAGCGTGGAGAGGCTGGTCTGGTCGCCAAGTTTAGGCTGTGATCTTACTAGTGGGTGGGAATAAGAGAGGAGAGAATTGCAATAAGATCTGTACAGGGCTCAGACTCTGTGGGACTGTTCTTACACCTGTATCCTCTCCAACTCCTCCTCCCTCTTCACATATTCTCAATTTTTAGGAGAAAGGTTTTCAAGTGCTACCAAAACACTTGCTTTTAGAATAGAATAGAATAGAATAGAATAGAATAGAATAGAATAGAATAGAATAGAATAGAATAGAATAGAATAGAATAGAATAGAATAGAATAGAATAGACCAGACCAGGTTGGAAGAGACCTTCAAGATCATTGCATCCAACCTATCATCTAACACCACCTAATCAACTAACCCATGGCACTAAGCACCCCATCAAGTCTCCTCCTGAACACCTCCAGTGATGGTGACTCCACCACCTCCCCGGGCAGCCCATTCCAATGGGCAATCACTCTCTCTGTGTAGAACTTCTTCCTTACCTCCAGCCTAAACCTCCCCTGGCACAGCTTGAGACTGTGTCCTCTTGTTCTGGTGCTGGGTGCCTGGGAGAAGAGACCAACCCCCACCTGGCTACAACCTCCCTTCAGGTAGTTGTAGACAGCAAACCCCTCACCAACTTTGTTGCCCTTCTCTGGACACCTTCCAGCAAGTCAACATCTCTCCTAAACTGAGGGGCCCAGACCTGGACACAGGACTCAAGCTGTGGCCTAAGCAGTGCTGAGCACAGGGCACAATGACTTCCCTGCTCCTGGTGGCCACACTGTTCCTGATGCAGGCCAGGATGCCATTGGCCTTCCTGATTGCCTGGGCACACTGCTGGCTCCTGTTCAGCCTACTGTCAACCAGGACACCCAGGTCCCTCTCTGCCTGGCTGCTCTCAGCCACTCTGACCCCAGCCTGTCGCTCTACCTGGGGTTCTTGTGGCCAATGTACAGAACCTGGCACTTGGATGTGTTCAATCTCATCCGGTTGGACTCTGCCCATCTGTCCAGCCTGGCAAGGTCCCTCTGCAGAGCTCTCCTACCCTCTAACAGATCAACTCCTGCCCCCAGCTTGCTGTCATCTGCAAATTTACTGATGATGGACTCAATGCCCTCATCCAGATCATCAATAAAGATATTGAACAGGCTGGGACCCAGCACTGATCCCTGGGGCACACCACTAGTGCCTGGCTGCCAGCTGGATGTGGCACCATTCACCACCACTCTCTGGGCTCAGCCTCCAGCCAGTTCCTAACCCAGCTCAGAGTGCTGCTGTCCAAGCCATGGGCTGACAGCTTGGCCAGCAGTTTGCTGTGGGGGATGGTGTTAAAGGCCTTGCTGCAGTCTAGGCAGACTCCATCCACAGCCTACCCCACATCCACCAGGCAGTCACCTGGGCATAGAAGGAGGTCAGGTTGGTCAGGCAGGACCTGCCCCTCCTAAATCCATGCTGGCTGGGCCTGATCCCTTGGCCATCCTGTAAGTGCTGTGTGATTGCACTCAGGATGATCTGCTCCATAACCTTGCCTGGCACTGAGGTCAGGCTGACAGGTCTGGAATTCCCTGGCTCATCCAACCTGCCCTGCTTGTGGATGGGCATCACCTTGGCAGCTTCCAGTCTTCTGGGCCCTCTCCAGTGAGCCAGGACTGCTGAAAAGTGATGGAGAGCAGCCTGGCCAGCTCATCTGCCAGTTCTCTCAGCACCCTAGGATGGATCCCATCCGGTCCCACGGACTTGTGGGGATCCAAGCGGCTGAGGAGATCTGTAACTACCTCCTCCTGTGGCAATCTATGCTGGAAATCAGCAAGTTGGCACTTCTTCATAAACATTTAGGATGAGAGGGAATGGCCTCAAGTTGCACCACGGGAGGTTTAGGTTGGACATTAGAAGAAACTTCTTCCCTGAAAGCCCTGGAACAGGCTGCCCAGGGAGGTGGTTGAATCCTCATCCCTGGAGGTAGAGATGTGGTACTGAAGCACATGCTTTAGCTCCAGCCTTGGTAGAGACAGAGAATGGCTGGACTCAGTGATCTGAAAGGGCTTCTCCACTCAAAACAATTCTGTGATTCTACAGCCTCAAAAGAGCTTTCAGGTTTAATACCAGTATCTAGTGAGGCATGTCTGAATTCAGCCCCAGTATCAGCAGTTAGAATAAATGCTAAGCAAGCCTCTTTGTGCCAGGTGATTTCTATCTTTTCAGTGTGTGCTTTTCAGTTCTGGTCTAAAAGTCTGGAAGTTATTTTAAATTTATTTCTAAATTCCTTTTTATTTTTTTCTTCAGTTGTTGCAACTGAAAGAACCAAGAATCATGCATTTTAATTAGCAACACAGAGACAAATATCTTTACATAATGAAATCTCCAAGTGTCTACACTAGATAGGGACAACAGAATTTCACCAGACAGCAGATAATCTCAAGTTACTCTTCCTCTGATTTCGTATCCTGAGACACAAGCTTCTCAAACACCAACTTTCAGAAGGAGGTAGACATGCACGCTTTCGATAATTAGAGACTGCTGATGAGAGCATTTAGGTGGCAAATTAATGCATGGGTAGGCAGAGGTTTAAATCATACAACTGGCCTTAAGCATGGCCAAAAAGCTGCAGGCAAATATTATAGGAGTTTTAAACCCCCTGACTTTAAACCTAAAACTGCAAACAGCAGAACGCAGAGCGGCAGGCAAAATCGTGCACCAGCAGGGAAGAAAGGCCATGAATCACTCTCTCTTTCATCACTGATGGCTGGAAAATATCCTTGTCAGCTGTGCTCTCAGAATGGTTTGGGTTGTTTAATTATTTATTTATGGACATTTCTCCACATCAAGGCCGCAGATTTACAAGTCCACTGTCATTAACCCTATCTGTACTGCAGGAGATTTTGACTTCTGGTCTTTCAGTAAGTGGGTTGAGGTTCTCAGCTGTGTAAGAGTGCATGAGGACTTCTAAAACATTCTGTAAAAGACACTTGTCCTCATCTGTTTGATCTCCACAGTTCCATCCTGGTTTTAACACCACTACCACAGCTTTCACCATGTGGCTAGCAGTGCATAAAAGAGGCAAAGCCTACTTAATTCCTCACCAGAGAATGGGGGCTACCCCATATAATTAGTAGCCAGAACTTGTTTAACAAAATAAATGAGCTCTAAACTGTGAAGTATTCAAATCAGCTATAAACATTTATTCTGTTATTTCAGTGGTTTTCTTAGGCAGCTGCTCGTGCAGAGTGGCCCAAATTTGGGTATTAAAAGATCTTCCTGAATTCTCAAAGACCCACACCAAAATCAGCACACAAAAATCTTCAAACTATTAAGTGTTGCCCAACATTTATTTCAATGTGGTTATCTTCCACTCAGTAACCTGAGTTTGTACAACTTACTCACTAGAGTCTAAACCCTTTGTAGTTCTCCTTGCAAGTATCTTCCCCTTCATGAGATAAAATGGCACTAAGGACCAGAGGTAGTTTTATTATTCCTGGTTTTGAGCAGTAGGAAACTGAAGTGAAGAAAGTGCATGAGCGAAGGGCTGGCCCAAGGCCAGGCACTAGAAGTAAGAGTTGTTTTTTCTAGTTTGCATGCATGTTGTCATGGGCCAAGGCAGCAGAGAGACGCTCTGAAAAAAAAGAGATGTTCCATGATAGAAAAGAGCAGTCTGTACTGCAGCCACAATTTCAGTTGAAATGCCTTGTTCCTGTCACTATCACCCAGCAAGCAATAACCTTCCCATTAATGCTGAACACTTTCTGTGCCATAGTGGAGAAAAGGAAGACAGGTGAGAGCCTTTCAGAAATTCCTTTTGCTGAAATACTCTAAAGAGCACTCCCCCCCTCCCCCCCCCCCCCCCAGTATTTAGACATGGGAGTAATCTCCTAAATACCAGATTCCTCTTTTTTAGCTATTTTTCAATAGAAGAATGCTTCTTCTCTCATACCAAGACCATTACCTTAGGTTTTAAGTGCAAAACATGACTCCAGACTTTGGTTTGAAGATGAAAGTAAGATATTACAAAGGACTGCCCACTGGCTTCTGCAAGCACCACTTTGCAGCTGGAACAAAGCAGGAGTCAGGGCTGTAGATTCTTGCACGACAGCATTTGTGGTGAAGCCCAAGTACCAAACTGTGTTGTATCTCTGCTTCTGTGTAACTCTGCTCCTGTATCAGCCTTCAGAGCAGGATACTTCCAACCTCTTCAGTTTCCAAGTTATATTTTGCAAGCCTGCACACAGGTCCACCAAAGAGCCATATCCAGACTGACAATGAAAAGCATGGAAATTAGCATATATGGCCTGTAATTAGAAACTGGGATGTTTCCACAAGGCTTTTTTTGTTTTCTTCTTTTAATTCTGATCTCAGAGTATTTTTACACTGCATTAACTGGTATTTTTGTCCTGATTGAAGTCAAGCTGCAGGCAGAGCTGCTCATCTGAAATAGTTTGTAACGTCACTTTTGTCCTTCCTAACTGCTTGATGGCTTGTCCTCATCCCATTTTAACCTACAGCCATCAGCTCCTTTAATGGAAGTGTCTATAAAGATCTTCTCTAAAATATGCTTTTCCAACACACTTAATGTCTTTTAATGTCTTTCCAATTAAATCCAGATGTGAAAAGCTTAAGGAACAGTTCTCAGGACTGAAAAAGATGACATAAATCTTGCAGCTGACAGAGATCCCACTGAGCTCAGTTGGGGAAACTCACAGAGGACTTCTTGTGGGCCAGAAAAGCTGCTGGGTATAAAGACAGATGTGCATACTCCTATTAAAACTTTTAAATAAAAACTGACTCCTACAATGAAGTATCCACAATTATCAGGGACATTACTAACTCAGTCCCTCAATGTGCTGAGCACATCCTGTGTGGGATAGATTTCCCTCATCTTTTGGGAAAGTTTATCAGAGTTGGAGGGAGTCATATCTGTTCAAGAAAGAGCTCTTCACCTTCCAGGATTGCAGCTCTCCAACCATCGCAGGGGCTGGTTCTGGAAAAAAAGCTCTCTGCCTTGGTCTCACACTGCTATCAACAGGGAGATAATACACTCTGCAAAGCCAGACTCTGCAATTCTGCCCTCTCTCCTTCACCTCCTCCATAATCAGGCTAGCAGATTAAATTGTGGCTTCATTACAGAAGAGCCTCTAAATGTGCTATTAATTATAGATTCTTACCAACCTGATGGGGCATTGGGCATTCCTAGCAGCTGACTATTGCTGCTGGGCAAGTGCTGTTCGTGCAGCTATCAGTTTGGGGGTGTTTGGCTGTAATCTTTTGTACACTGTCAGGATTATTTTTTTTAGGTTTTTTCTTAATTTTTATTTTATTTTGACAGCAGCTGATCATCTTATTCTGCTCCTCCTGAACTGTGAATGTAGGCTCAGACAATCCACATCTTTCAGAAAGACAGGAAATAACAGCCATGTGCAGCTTGTATTAAAGAAAACTGCCCAATGCTGACAGCTTTAATACTTTCCTACCCTCCTGCAACTTACTTATTGCTGAAATTAGGAAATTACCCAGGCAAATCAATGACTTTTAAAGAGCTGTCTCCTTATGACACACTGGAATGGGGAAAAAGAAAAAAGGACAAATGTTCCAAGGCAAAAGAAAAGAAACATTTCTAACTGAAGGTACAGTTTGTGTTCATTAGTGACAGGAACTTCAACAGAGACGTTCTGGATAGTATTAGTTTCCTTACATTTTCCTAATGCCCACAGAAGGTTTTTAGCACAGTTTGCTGTCATGGGGCAGCACACAGAAAAGTGAAGATAGCTACCTGAATCGAAGGACAATCTTACTCAAGTAGAACAAGATGTGATCAAATGCAGGACGTGGACAACAGCACATCCCTAACACAGAGCTGTAGGCTCCTAAACACACGCACAAGAGCTCCTGAAGATAACATTCCTCTGGTTCCCAGCTTGCTTTATTTTTCACAATGGCCAGCACTTTTCAGATTATCACTCCTGCAGAGCTGAAGGCTGGATCTGACTCCCATCAAAATCAGTGCTTCATGACCATCACTCAGGAGACATGAGGAATACCCTTCCCTCGGAATGAGCCACTGTCTCCATGAGGATCTCACTCTTGGCCAGCTCAGGGAATGAGCTTAAATCTCTTGTGCTTTGCTGCCAGGGACCACCAGGCCAGCTCTGATTTATAGCTTTTTCTTTGCAGTTTTATGATACAAGAATGTTCACTTGTAATTACAACAGCATTTTGTTGGCTCCCTGCCTTCACTTGGGTATGCACAACACCATATTCTTCATTCCAGCCTTTTTATGTCAAGACCCAAAATTTGAGAAGAAAAGTACATCAGAAGTAGCATGAGGATGCTGCAGATCCTGCTGCTCCTCAAAGAAGGGACTTGCTGGGGGACACGTGTGACCAGCTGGATAGGACACTTGGGGAGGGCAGGTGGTCAAAATTATTTTTCAGAAAACCACTAAATCAAGGAATAACACTTTTTGTGAGAATGTGACCATTTTCAGAGAAGGTTTTCTAGGCTTAGGACAGACTCTCAAGTCAAAATGTCACAGGCGAGTGCCATACATAACCACCGGGACAAGGAATGTGCCTGCTGTGGCATATTTGTAGACTTGTTGGTTCTTCCATGTGAAAAACAAACCAAGAGGTCTCTAGTTCCTTTCAAAGTGAATGAAAACACTTCAGCTCCTGATGTCTTTTGTGGAATCAGTCTCTTCTCCACAGGAACAAGTGACAGGACAAGTGGGAAGAAACTTCTTCCCTGAAAGGGTTCTCAGCTGCTGGAACAGGCTGTCCAGGTAGGTGGCTGAATCTCCACTGCTGGAGGCATTTCAAAGAGGCTGAGATGCATTGCTGAGGGCCATGGTTTAGCACCAGCCTTAGTAGAGTTGGAGAAAAGAATAGAATAGAATAGAATAGAATAGAATAGAATAGAATAGAATAGAATAGAATAGAATAGAATAGAATAGACCAGACCAGGTTGGAAGAGACCTTCAAGATCATCGAGTCCAACCTATTATCTAACACCACCTAATCAACTAAACCGTGGCACCAAGAACCCCATCAAGTCTCCTCCTAAACATCTCTAATGATGGTGACTCCACCATATCCCTGGGCAGCACAGTCCAATGGGCAATCACTCTCTCTATGAAGAATTTCTTCCTAACATCCAGCCTAAACCTCCCCTGTCACAGCTTGAGACTGTGTCCTCTTGTTCTGGTGCTGGCTGCCTGGGAGAAGAGACCAACCCCCACCTGGCTACAGCCTCCCTTCAGGTAGTTGTAGAGAGCAATAAGGTCTCCCCTGAGCCTCCTCTTTTCCAGGCTAAGCAACCCCAGCTCCCTCAGCCTCTCCTCACAGGGCTGTGTTCCAAACCCCTCACCAACTTCATTGCCCTTCTCTGGACTCGTTACAGCATCGCAACCTCCTTCCTAAACTGAGGGGCCCAGAACTGGACACAGGACTCAAGGTGTGGCCTGACCAGTGCTGTGTACAGGGGGAGTTGGACTCAATGATCTCAAAGATCTTTTCCAACCACAACAACTTTGTGCTTCTCTGAAAGATCTGAGTCATTCAAAAGACTTTGCCGCTAATCTGCTGTGTGACCTTGGAGATCCACTTTTGCTCAGTATTTTTCAGCCTAAGCTCCTGCCTGCAAGACCATCAAGCAGTACGTTTCCATCACTTGTGGTGTAAATTTGATTTTGTCATTTTCAGTAGAGGCATTGCCATTTTCCTTCCTCAGAGGCAATGCCAGGTATTTTAGATGCCATTTAATAGTTAACTGTCAGTCTCCAAGTCCAAAGAATACTTCTGTGCTAGCTTAATTTAGAGAGCATGTATGTCCCATTGAAAGTAACTGTGATTAAGAAGACATTGTAAGGTTAGATTTTTTTCTGCTAAATGAGAGAAGTTTAAAGCAAATAAACTACATCTAGGAGATTAAATAAAGGGCACATTTGTTCCTGGTCACTGAATTTTTAACCTGGGCCTGTTGCTCCTGCTGTTAAACTCCTCACTAGACTGTAGTGTCCATGTGGTTGGAATTAGAACTGAACTGCAAAATAAAACCACGGTTTGGGAAGAGTAAGTGTCTGGTGAGTGCCAAACCAGGCTGATTTTTGCAAAGATGATTTCTTCCACAGATTTAAAAAGAATTTTAGACTAGGTGTAGAAATTTCAACTTACTATTTGGATCAGAAGATAATGAAAATATCTGGAAACTTTGGGAGATCCAGCTGAATCCAGTGGATGAAATGCAGGCTGTACTTTGTCTAGCCCCTTAATGCAGGAGAGGAGAGATGGAGCTTTATGCTTTCTTTCTCACCTGTGAGAATACCTTCCAAGTGCCCCAAAGTTTGTCTTTATTCTACAGCAAGAAGGAAAGCAAAACCCCTGGGTTTCTAGCAACAACAAAACAATCCATACTATTTGTGTCCCCGCTGTCCCTTTTCAAGGGTATATTCATATTTGTAACACTTTTTTTTTTTAAGTACAATATTTTAACCTGCCTTTTTTTATACAGGAGCAGTATCATGACTTCATTTCTTCTCCTTTTACCTCAAAACCCTGTGAGGATATTTGGGTATTTCCTAAAGGCGAAATAAAAACCTAACCTGCCTTCAGTGACTCATTACTGCACTGATCAAGTTAACTGGCAGCATTGATGAAAACCTTTGTAATCCATATTTTTCCCCTGCCTAGTCCAGTACTGCTATTTTACACCCAAATTTAACCATTTCTTTGGCTAGTGCATGGTAAGATGAAGGGTTTGCCTTCACTCAAAATCAGTCCCAGCTACCTTCCTGTTCATTTTGTGAAGTGGCAGCTGTACTTTTGATGATTGGACTATCTTCTATTTTTCTACTGCTCAATGCTCCCCTTTTTAATGGAACAGCCTCAGATTCAGCTTCTTCTGCCATTTTTCTGTTGATTTAAGTAGGAACTGGATATCTGCACCCAAGTTTTCTCTCCAGTCATTAACTCCTACTTCTGGTTGCTACTGCAGTGCAGGTAGACAGATGAGTAGTGATGATGTGGGCATTTTCAGGCATCCCCCTGAACGCTGTCCTACAAGCAATGATATGCCTCATGGACTTTGTAGCTTAGGAAGTGCTTCAAGAGAGACACTAAGAAGGAGGAACCAGTTCCTCAAGAACTCTGACTTCTTAAACTCAGGAACCTCTCCAACTGGCAGCTCAGCAGTGCAGACACTCCTTGACTGATTAACTGAACTCTCCAGCTATGGACCTGCTTTTCCTCCATTTACAGTTACATTCAAAAATAGAGATACCTGTCCAACAACTTCACTGAACAGCTGGCTTTTAGCCTGGAAGCTCTGCTAACAGCTATTTTATCATTTCATCCTAGCATCTATTATTAAAATCCATTAACTGCAGCTGTCAAAAAGAGCTTATTCCAAATCTTGCTAGTTACAAAATAACCTGTCAGGGTGAGATTCAATGAAGAATTCAGGGGCTTACAAATTAGGCACTACAAGAGCAAAGTTTTAAACAGCATGTCCCTGGGATAAAAATCAAAGGTCTAAAGTGAAGTACTCAGTTTCTTTATTCAGTGTGAAGAGGAGAGACAGGAAATGAGGTACTCTAAGCCCAGAGGTGGACTCCTGCTCTTCTCTGTAGCTCAAGTGCAAAGCCAGGAGTGCAAAGCCAGAATACATACAGAGGACCTGGCGGCTTGGTCAGCTGGTGTCTACAGATGCACAATCCTCTCCTCAGCTCTTCAACAGGCCTGAACAGAGCCCACTGATCTCATCAGAGAAGAGGGTGGAGGCAAGACTCCCCTTTTTGTCAACAGCATGGATGTGAGAACACTTGTCCAGAGTACAAGAGATACGGATTTTAGATTTCTTAGCTTTAGGTCAACAAGCCACATGTCCTGCCTCCCAGGTGGCAAGCTAATCTCCAGGGTCAGTGACAGGCAAGTTTCAGCTGTTGCAGAACAAATAAACCAACATTCACAGGGCTTCCAGGCAGTTTTGCTCTGCCATGACAGAGTAGAATTCATAGATTCATAGGAAGCCAGGTTGGAAGAGACCTCAAGGATCATCTAGCCCAACCTTTCAGGGTAAGGATATAGTTTAAATGAGATGGCTCAGCATCCTGTCCAGCTGGGCATTGAAACTGTCTAATGTAGGGGAATTCACCAGTTACTTAAAATCAAGCATACAATAAAAGCAGATACTAGTGTAAGTTAAGTGGCAGTAGAGACTGAAACATTCTGCTCAGTCTCCTGCAGCACTACAAATTTCATACTTTTAGCTGTCACACAAACAATACAAGTGGAGCATCAAGGAGACAGCAGCTTTGTAAGGCTGCAAACAGAAGCTGAGAAAATACACCCATAACCATGCACATTACACAGTAATACTCTTCAAGCACAAATAAGACCTAATTGAAACCATGCCTGTGATAACTGCCATGCTATCAAGTTACAATAAAGAGGAGATCAGATTTATTCTTTCCTTCTCAATGAAATCAGTATAAACAAATCATAGAATGCTTGGACGCCAAACTTCTGAAATAAAGGCACCTAGAAAATCTCTTAAAGCCACCCACAGATACTCCATACTGCTCTGTGATTATACAACTGGAGAAGATCATCCAAACTGCAGGGTAAAACAATGCTACCCTGCAAATGACAGTGCTACAGTGGTTCTGACAAGAAATAAAGCAAGTCCCAGCAACAGCCATTAGTAATGAACCCTTTCATCTTTATCTACCCATTTTCCTTGTAAATGAGGAATGCTCTGCTTAAAACTTAGAGAAACAAGACAACTTAATCTCCGTACTGAGCTCTCTTGTGTGTCATTACTAAACTGCAACAAACATCCAGCTAAAAAAAATGTGACTGGGACCAACAGTAAGCTTCTTAATGCATCCCAGTGCCTATTGCACTTCAACCTGCTCCTCTGTGAAACCCCTCTTGCCCTTGTTGTTTGTTATGTGGAACATCTTTTTATACACATATTCCAGCAGCTCTCTTTCTCCATTGGACTACACACACCAGGAAAAAAAAGAAGAACTGCTGCAATCTTTCCTGTTCCCTCAGGAAAATATAGTGGGTTTCTAGACCATATTTCTACCCCAGAGATGTAGTTTGTTTCTTCCTGTAGCTTTTTATTTTTTTCTTTGCCTGACAGCCAGAAGGAAATATTCCTAGATCTAGGAAAACATGTACCTGCCTAGAAGAGATGTGAAGAGTATGGCCAGCTCTCTCTTCATAGGTATTGCCTTGGAAATGTAAATCTGTGGATACTTCCTAGGTGAAGCTTCAGGAAATGCAAGACACAACACCAAGGACGCTAAAGCAGTGGACTAACCCAGCTGCACTGAAGGTGGAATGCACGATCCATCTATTCTTGGCCTGTTTCTACTCATTTGAGATGCTGCAAGGCTGAAAAATGCTTTACTCAAGTAAGACATTAATGGTATGCTACAAGCAGGCTCCCTTCCACAACTGCTGCAAAAAGCAGTGGCATTTCTTTCTGGCTGTGCCACAGGTGAATATGATCACTCAGACATGTCTGTGGTAAAGCAACTCAACTCATTAACATCAACAACCCCTGCAAATTGGCCAATAATTTATATTTCCCTAACAATTTCATTCTTGTCTTTAAGCCATGACAGACTGAATTGAAACTTAATATCAACAATGGGTATAAATCACACAAAAGACCACAAAAGCAGTAGTAGTGAACTGACAAAGCTCCTCAGGCTCCTCCAGTAAGGGTGCAACAATTGACAATAGAGTGGATGAATATCAATCATTCAAACAAAGTAAAAAACCTCCCTGTATAAATAAATGAAGACAATCATTGATGAAAACTCAATCATCTTGGAGAAAAAAAAATCCCAACATTATTACAGTTAACAGCCTGTGAAATACTTTATTAAGACGACTGCACTAAAATGAAGACATTTTCGTTATTAGGAAAGTATCTTTGGCAGTATTCACACAAGGTTTGTTCCTTCACACAGATGGCCAGGCAGGAGTTTTCAGTCAATCGTCAGAATTGGATGCTGATAGTTTTTGTACTGCAGTTACAGGCTCACCATGTTTGAATACACAACATGTTTGCTTTGTTAATGATTTCTAGACAAGAACAAACCTCCCCCTTCTTGTAGGAGCTGCAGTGGCCCAGATGTCACAAAAGCAGAATGTCTTTTCTGGGCAGGGGAGGAGCAAGGGCTTCCCTTGGCACTGGCACGTGGATGTCCCAGGCAGTGCCTGCCAGCCTTTCACAAGCTCATAGTGCCTGGTGGGGTTTGACTGCAGGAGAGGGCAGGAGCATGTGCAGAATCGGTTTAATGAAGAAAACATGGGCTTACTTTTTGTTGTTGTCGTTGGTTTTGTTGGTGTGGCTGCTGTGCAGATGGCAAGAGATTTTCAGATGTGGTTTGCTGAGCCTTAGCCTCCTTGTTGCAGCACAGTGCAACTGCCCAGCTCTGATTTGGCAAGAGGATCAAGCTCTGGCCTTGGTGAATTGAGTCCGTAAAGAATATGAAGTGCACATGCTGAATAACAACTCACCAGGTAGGTGGAGTTGATTGTTTCTGATGAACATCAAAGTCTGGCAGGCAGGGGAGGTGCCTATGCTCTTTAGCTTGTGGGAAGATGTTGTCTCTGCAGAAGTCCTAATACATTGGTAGACTAAAAAAAGCAAGCAACACAAGCCTTGGTTTCTCCTGGAAAGCAACAAAGCTTCTTGCTTGTAAAGTGCTGTGGAAAGTCCTGTCTGGCAGTGTTAGAAGCTCCAGCCCTCCATTCCCTGGAGAAGAGGCAGCAGAGAGTTCCTAGCCTCCTCACAAGATTTTTACTCTCACTATCCCACATTCATGTCTTTCACCAGTTCCCCTCGGCAGTGAAAAATTAGTCTGTCTGCAGGGTGGCTTAGCTGGCAGGGTGGGTGCTATGCCTGGGCACCCAAGCACAAGGTATAATGGAAGTGGAAGAAATAGAGTTTTGCCTCTAACAACATCCTGTAACATGAAAAGGTTAAGCAGAGGGTGAAGTGAGGTGAAACAGAAACTGATGTATGCTCCTCATCATGCAAATGAAGAATGCAGTTTTCTCTGGTAGCCCTGCTACTAGGCAGGGCTAACTGGACAGCTGTGCTCTCATAAGGGCCAGTTTGGATCCCTGTACACTCCTCAGTCCTGCACATTGTTTAATTACTTTGCATTTAAATGTAGGAAATTCCATACACCTGCACTGCACAGTGTTAATCCCTGTACCTACTGCATCGGCCAACGCAGAAACCAGCTCATCTGGTGGCACTGTTAAACGTGGTCACTCCTAAGTGGGCTGAAAGCAGGACCACCTCTCAAGGCCACTGCTGCAGAAACAAGCGCAGCTTTTCATGGAGGTGGGCAGGACCAGGGCAATTTGCGGCACACTTGAAACGTAAGCTGGTTTTGAAACAAAGGAACAAAGTTCCTTTGTTCAGTTCTAACACATTTCTTGACTTGTATTCCCCACTTCTCCCTCTCCCACTCCCAAGGAAGGTTCCATTAATCATCCCTTTAATGGAAACACTTGTGTCTGATTGCTGAGCAGTGGACACAGGCACAGTCTTGGGCATGCACTGAACAAGAGCCCAAGGGAAGCCAAGCTGAAAAGTTTGGGAAAGCAAGGATGCCTTTTTAAAATAAACTTTGGAGAGGTCAGCAGGACAGCAAGGGGTCAGCACCAGGCAGCCAGTGGGTGGATGGCACAGGAGAAAGACAACAACACTTGTCATTAATTATATCTGTTGGAATGCTACACATTTCCCCCCCAAGTGGTAGTACTGCAGACATCCAAGCACAATCTCTCCCACGTCCTACTCGACCCCAGGCAAGGCACATGCCAAGAAGCTCTCATACACTAGAAGCCAAGAGGCAGCTAACACAAGTGGAGGGTAAAGAATTTAAATTGTCCCTCCACTTGGAATTTTTTTTTCTCTAGTTTAAAGCCATCCTCTCCTAACTGTATATATTCTCTTGGAGCTAAGTATGGCTAGATTTCTGTGCCTAGCCTCCAGCTAACAAAACTCTGACTTACTTTGGAGAGGAACAACTGCTGGGAACTGGACTGCTCAGAACAAGAACACAGCCCCTAAAACTCACCCTGCAGGGTCCTGAATTCCAGGTACCCCTTACCTGGGTCCAGACAGGTCTGATCTGCAAAGGTGTTTTCTCTTAGAAACATATTTTGCAAGATGTCTGCCGGCGCTGGAGTGCATCACTACAGGTGACACTCTTGCACAGCTGGGAACTATCCCCATTTATAAAGCTGATTGCTTCACAACCAGCAGAAACTGTAATAAAACCTCCAATAGATCGTTGACTGGAGAAGAAATGGCAGGCTAGCAATTCATGGATGGATCCATTCTCCCTTAACCCTGAAGTCATCAAGCACACACTCAAAGATGAAGGCCGAGGCTTGCCGAGGTCACAGTCTACCACAAGCAGAAGAAGACAGGTAACTCTTGAAGGTGATTATCCTACCCTGAATAGTTAGGTGGGATGAGTCAATCTCTGGAAATGCTTCTCTCTGTACATTCCATCTGGGGAAACCCATAAAACTAGCCCAGCTCGGATGTGCAGGTGTCTGAAAGGTAATCAAGATGTTTTAATGACTTTATAGTTTACAAGGAAGCTTTGTGTATTGAAACTGCAGCGTAGTAGTTATAAATCCTATTACCTACAAATCATAGCAGTTACAAATCATGGAAGGATATTACCTGTCCATGTTGTGGACATTTCTATTCATTCCTGCAGTGGCCTGAGACATCTTTAAAACAGCTTGTGAGGTTCTTCAGTGTATATGGAAAGAAAAGGCAGCATCAGGGGATTCTGCAGAATGCTGGATGAGAGTGGAGCATCCTCTCTACAATGCAGAGCCCTGTTTTGCAATAATGGAACTAGGCAAACTCAACCAAGGTCTGGATATGCTAAGCTTTGCTAATGGGTTCTGGTCACTAAGTGGAAAAGAAGAGAAAAGCCTGCACTGGGGCCACTGGTAAATACTGCACTGCTCTGTGGCTTAAGGAGAGATTCCCCTATGATGCAGGGGACACTTTAAGATTGCAGGAGAAAACAATATATCTTTTTGTAGGGAACAAGGAGAACAAAGAGAGAACTCCTCCAGTGGATTAAAACAAAACAAAACAAACAACAACAACAAAAAAAGCACAGACTGTGGCTGTGTTTTCCCACATCCAACAGGGAATATTCAAACTGAATGTTGCTGCCTGCCTGTTCAAGATCTAAGATGGGCTTTGAACCCACAGCTTCAGAGCCTGAGTTAAGACATGAAATAGTTTTGAGAGCTTTTATTTAACTTTTTCTCTGCAGATTTCAAGCTTTCATGGAGTCTGAAAACATGGGCAAAAATAGTCTCATTTGACAAGCAGAAAAATATTGTGGAAGGAAACACACACTGTGGTAAGGAACAGTACCCACAGGAAAGTACTCACCATCTTTTTACTGAAAAAAAAGGGAAACCTACCCAATGCTGAAAGAGTACTAGCAATGTAAAAGTAACTTGTTAGATGGAGAAAGAACTCTGGAGATAACCAGAATTGGCACTGAATGAAAGTGATAAGAACAGAGGCTGAGGTACACTTAAGAATTTTAAAAGCAACTTTTCCTGCCTTCCCCACAAAAAACAATGGCAGACCAGCCACAGCAGGAGCCTAGTTGTGTTGATTTGAAAACCTGCTGCTCTGAGTTGTGCTTGTATGAACCAGAGACCAAATTCCTGGCTTCCTTTCCTATTTTGAGCACATCATCATAGATAGAAACTGCTTCTACAGGAGGCAGACAGACCTAAACCAGTGCAAACACAGTGAATTCACCACTCCAAACCCCAAGGAGAAGTGAAAAAGTGACCTGGTTGAATCACCAGTTTCAAAAATAAGCACCCTCAGGTATCACAGAATCACAGAATGGTAGGGCCTGGAAGGGACATTGCAGATCATTGACTCCAACTCCCCTGCCAAGGCAGGTTCACCTACAGAAGATTACATAGGAACATGTCCAGGAGGGTTTTAAATGTCTTTAGAGATGGAGACTCCACAACCTCTCTGGGCAGCCTATTTCAGTGCTCTGTCACTTTTAAATTAAAGAAGTTCCTCCTCATGTTTAGATGGAACTTCTAATGCTCAAGTTTGTGCCTACTACCCCTTGTCCTGTCACTGGGCACCACCAAAAGAAGACTGATCCCATCCTTCAGCATGCCATGGGAGCAGAATTACTTTCTATGCTTTCATCAAACACCTGATTATGAAAATGGGTTGGCACCAGAACTGATGAACTTCCTTCAGTTTAGCTGCTCTCCCTCTTTGAATATGTGCATTGATTTGCCTGGTCTGTGCTATTTGGACCAGTGATGAAAGTTACAGGTCAGTGAGACTTTTCTGTTCCATAGCTCTAAACCACATAGGTTCACCAATCATCAACCTAGAAGAGAATCTGAGTTGGTCTAGTCTGTCCTCCCATATGCCCTGCTGCCATAGTGCTGTCCGTGTATGCTGACCAGAGAAATTCCCTCCTGACCTACAGAATGCCAGAGACATTAAGCAGCTTCTTTCCACAGACAAGCATTTTTCTGCTCAGAACTGCTTTGTCATCTGAATTTGTGTACCTTCAGAATTTTGCTGTTGGTTCTTATTACATCCTTCTCAGCTAGATTAGAGTGTCTTAGGAACTAGTGGTTTTTAGTTTGTAAGTACTTTGACAGAGTCAGCTCAGCTCCCAGTTTTTTCCTTTAGATGTTACACCAAAGGAGCTTTCAAGTGTCTCACCAGAAGGCATTTCCTCCCACTTCCTCTAGCAAATACTTTTTTTTGTGGCTATTTTCTGAACTTACTTCAGTGTTTCCATATCCCTTTAAAAATGCTGACATCAGGACTGGATGAATTCTTCCAGCATCAGCTTGACCGATGCCATACATGAGGATGTACCTTGTAACTCATACTTACTATTACCCGTGGCATTCATGGCCAAGTACTGTAATGGGAACACTTACTCAGTTGCCCATCTTACATAACCCATGAACAGTTAGCTACTTTTAGGCTAAACTTTTCCATTCTGTCAGTGTGGCTTTGACCCCTCGTTCCTTGATGAATAATTGTGTAGTTGGCTGTGTCAGGACCGACTTTGTGGAACCAGCTAGGCTCACCCCATTGTATTCTACAACTTACAAGTCTATCATGTACTGGAAGAAATTTCTCAGGATAACTGAGGAAATGGTGTACAGAGAACAAAAATAAAAGGTAAGGTCACATTTTGCTGCCCTTCTCTCCAGTTCTGTGTAAAGTAATGGTAGGATTGAAAATTATCTGTATGTGCCAAGACAACGCTGCAGGCTACCTGATTTCTGTCAGATTAGATACGTGGACCCTGCTTTTTGAGCCAAGATCCATGCCCTCCTCACACCTCTTTGCCAGATTAAGGAATACCTATGAGAACAGTGTCTTGGGCTGTGTGTAATTAGTCTGCTGCATTCTCAAAACAGTTAACAAATGGGAAAAGAAAAACAAAGGGATAACTAGTCTGTGCCTTCGTTATGATGTGAGAATAAAGTTGAGTATTGCCATCAGTGTAACTATCAAACCTGAAGCATATTCTACTGAGCTAAGATGTCTGAAAGTGCCCAATGAGATCTTGCCTCTTGTGTTGGGTTGACTCTGGCTGGCAGCTAAGCCTCCACACAGTTGCTCATTCATTCCCAACCAGTGGGATGGGGGAGCAAATTGGAAAAATAAAAGTTTGGGTTGTTAAAGACAGCTTAATAAGTAAAGAAAAAGGAGATAAATCAAGTGATGCACCTCCCACCAGCAGACTGATGCTGAGCTGCTCTCTGATTGCTATCTTGGAAAACCCTTTCCTGGTTTCTTTGCTGAACAGATGCTATATAGCATGGAATATCTCCCTGGCCAGTTACAGTCAGTTGCCCCAGCTGTGTTGCCTCCCAGCATCTTGCACAACGCAGCCTACTTCCGTTGGTACTGAGAAAGAAACAGAGAAGGCCTTGACCCTGCACGAGCACTGTTCAGCAACAGATACAATAGTGGTGCATTATCAGCACTGAATCATATGGGCTCCTATGAAGAAAATTAACTTCGCCCCAGCCAGACCCAGGATACTGCTAGGCAGCAATGAAGAAGTAAAAGGTACTGAATTCAGCTTATGAAAGCAAGTGCCCAAACTGCCAGCACCTCTGCTCCAGCCCATGTGGGTGTTCACCAGACTCAGCTAGAGAACAAAACCAGCTGTACATCCTGACTTAAGCATCCTGTGACAATCAAGAGAGCTATGAATGCTCATCTCCTCTAAACCACACTACATTTCTTTCAAGAAAATAAAAGATATCTGTACAAGAAGTGACTCCACACGAGACAAATCCTTAAAACATGAGTTGTGCCTCACTGAATTTCTGTTGCTCTTTTTAAAAACAGGGGTCTAGATGAAACTGATTTGTCTTTCTTGCCTTGTCTCAAACCTCATGCTCTGCTTGCTTCAGGATTTGAAATATCAGTGATTTCCAAGGATCAATGCTACGAAGAGTTAGCTGCACAGACCACCCTAACAAAGGCTGCTCAAAACACTCAAACTGTGTGAAATTAATGAGGTTGGCCTTACTTAGGTGTGAAAACAATGACTATTCCTTGATCTGTCCTAGTTTAGAGGCCTAAATAGAATCTCATTCCTTTATCAGCTTACCAGCTCATTTCCATTTCAAAATTCACGTACTGCTAACTGTATAGTAGCAGCCTGCACTGTTTCAATGACACAACATTAAATACCCTGCACTCAGTTTCCATGTAGTATAGAAAGAAAAGTAGGGCAGATGCATCCAGAAATTGAATTAAGTTATCAGAAAACACTGATTTCAGCACTGAAAAACGTTGTGGCTTTGATGAAAAATGTGTGAAATAAAGTTAAAACAAAAATAGGATAAGATATCTTCTATTAATTTGAAATAGAGTATTAGAAATACAAGACAAAATGAAGCTGTGAAAATTCAGATTTCTGCATCATCCTCACTCAACTGTGATGTTATTACTGGCCAAAACCACTTGGTTTTGTTCCCATAGCTTAGCTAAAAGTTTATTTATTGATACATGATCCCAGAAAAATCACTCTCTGAGTTGGGATGGAAAAACAGTTTAGACATCCAGCCCTGCCGCTGGAAAGGTTTTCTGAAGGCTCCAGTGCTTTGGTAAGACTTCTGTGTCTGGGCTCATAATCTGGGAAGGCCAAAGCCATGAATCCCCCAAAGTTATTATTTTATATAAAGTGATCTGTTCTCAGGCTGCTACTCCAACCAGGGAGGCCTGGCAAGAGAGCTGAGGGTTATACCTGCCTATAGTACCAGAGGCTCTTCCCACTAAGCTCCTGAAAGCTAAAGCACTGTGGATTTTCTAGTTCATAAACATCCCATTTAAGAAGAATGAAGGATCAGGTAATCCATGAATTTAAGTGGTACTGGGGTCCCATTATGAGCAGAAGCCTTTGGACCTTGCTAAGTTTTACATTCCATCGCCTAAAGCATTTCCCTGAATTATTTCTTGCCCAGTTCAGCGAGCTGAACAATGGGATTTGAAGAGTGGAGGAGGAAGATTTGGATACACTGGAATGATTTGAAACGTGAATATCAGAGTGGAGCATGGCTGTGGCCCACAGAATGGCAGAGCTGTTCAGGGCCATACCCAGTATATGTCACTCACCTCGGTGACTGCTCCCAGGGTCTGTCCTGCAGCAGTTCAGTTTGCATCTGCTGAACACCACAGGAGCAAGATCCCCCTCCAGGGTCCTTGCTGCAATGCCTCCCTTGCCCCGTGCACTTGGATTATGTTCAGGGAAACTCAGGGTGGAGGCAAGGCAGGAGGGAGGGCTGCTGGTCTCCTGCTTCTTATCCCAGTCTAAGGCTGGGATACAGCCAGAGTGTATATCAGTCTCAGGAGCTCAAAAGCTCTTCGAAAGAGTGAGCTCAAATATTTTTGCCTGTAGTTATAGCAAATGGATCAGAAAGTTGGAGAAAGCAAGAGCTAGGACATCTTATCAATCTACCCATACAGACTAAATTTTCTAGACCTGCCAGGAACAGGATATCCTAAATCCAAGGTTGGATTAAAAAAAAAACCCAACACATCACATCACACTGGGAATACACAGGCAAAGGAGTTCTGTCTTATGACAAGTCACATTCAAGTGTCATTATTCCTTAATAACAGTGTCCATCCTCAATGAGAAATTTTCTATTCCTTTTCAAATTTGCAGGAAGTACAGAAGATGGTTTTGAGAAGCATCTTCTTTCATTCAATATTAAATCTGGTTTCCTTCCTTTTTTTTGCTCCACCGAGGAAAGAAGCACTACTTCTTTACATTCACTTGAGAAATTTTCTTTCTCACTAGTTCTTATGAAGAGGGAAGTGGAGATGCCAACATTTGATGCTGATTCAGAGACACCCACCACATGTTGTAAAAGCTGCTGCCTAAAAGGGATTATGTGTTCCCTGAACTATTACATGCTTAAGGAGATATGAATAAACTTCCAAATTCCAAAATTATTAAAAAACATATAAATGCTTCCATGGAATAGTACAGGGGGGGAAAGAGAATTAAAAAAGAAAGTTGAAGAAATGGAACCAACTCACACCAGATTTTGCCAACACACTTTATATGAATAAGACATCAGATGACCTGGAGTTACTTATAAAACTAGTCTACAAGTAAGAACTGTCAGTACCAGGAAAGAATGGGGGTTGTCTGCTTATTTTTTAGCTTCAGAGTGTTTACAAACCTGTAGCACAGAATAGTTAAAAAAGACTGTTGTGCCTATTAGGTTCCACAACAGAGAATCAGAAGACTAGATTGCTCTGCTCTCACGTAGGGCAGTGTTGAGGCTGATTAAGCCATGCTGGAGACTATATGAGCCACGTGCAGGCTTCTTTGACCTCATCCTCTAGATCCTAGTTCAGACAGCGAAAAACACTTGAGAAGACACCAGCTTTCCAGAGCCTTCTTAGTCAGCTATGGTCTGTTACATAGACATGGTGGTCACTGTTGGCTGAGGCTAGTGTCACTGTCACTACTTCCAATCGTTTCTCTGAAATACACACCACACCGTTTTAACGAGCGGAAAGTATTACCTCCTTGCTTTGAAAGGATCAGGCAGAAAGAAAAGTTAGACCCTTACCTTGACTAGTCTTTGGCATTGACCAGTGGATTCATTATGGTTTTTAATCATCAAAGAACCACAGTGACTGAAAATCTGAATGTAACAATCCAGGAATTACTGAACCAAACCATTTCCTAATATATTGCAGTTCAGATTCAGTATAACCCTAACCTTTATTGCATTCTTCTCTGTAGAAGAAAATCTGCCTTAGGCATACTATTTTTGACAGGCTAGAGTATATCCTCCATAAACCTGAATTCATATGGTAAACTCTTATTCTTAAATCCAATTTTATCCTTATTTTTGGGGAAAAAATAAAGATAAGGATCAGTTCCTTCACTTGCCCTTAGCTGCTTCAGAAACAGGAATGCAAACTGACAAAGCTTCTTTATTTCCACTTATTATTCTAATTACTTATCCACAGTTTGGATCATGATTGCTTCTATTTATACTGGGAGCCTACACATTGCACTATTTCTGCATGACTGCTTGTCAAACAGACACCTCAAACAATGATAAACATCCCCCCTCCATAATTAGAAATTCAGAGTTTTGCAGGGGGAAAAAGTGAAACATTTTTTTCAGATAGAAGGTAACTGAGATACAGATTGGAGCTGTATGCCTCAAACTTATTAATAGAGACAGCTAGAAATGAAACAAAGTCCTAAATTAAAGATCAGGGCTCCCAGTACATGAAAGCAAACTTGTAGTAACAATATTTACATGTGTGAAGTATTTAAAGCTTTTAACGTGTCGTGTAGTGGGCAGCTATACTCTGTAGACATAACTTAAAAGTACTTGAGATGATCCTGTTCTGACTAAAAGGTTACCCACAAGCAGCATGAAGTGAATGAAGTTTGTTTAACAGGGAGAACAGAACTATATACATATATGTATACATATTTATCTATATGTATGAATGTGTCTCTGTTTTGAATGGTCATAAGAAAGAGGACGAATGTGAAATTCCAGCTTTCATTTACAAATGAACCAAATGTTTAGGTGCTGTTACAAAGCCTTTACACACTCTACAGTTGGGAAAACAAAACCTGCACATCATTGCATGTTAGGAAATGATGCAGCTAAATTGAAGTGACAGTCAAGTTTCTGTCTGAAAATAAGGGTGGCTAATGGGGAGCACTGACACAGACTGTTTTACCCTCTGCAAAAGGACCTGAGGTGCCAATGACAAGCCCTACAGGTTTGACATGCAAGCTGCTCTTCATGACAAGCTTCCTCCTTCACATGCTGTGGAGCAAATTAGCACTAAGGAATTCCTTCTGAAAAAGTTTGTCAGTCCCTACAGGTCTGGGTAGCAGCACAAGACAGCAGCAGTTTCCTTCCAAGGGAGCTAACATCATGCAGTCCCCTTAAGAACCTACTGTGGTGAGCACTCCAGTTCAAGGGGCTGAGGTCAGTGTGGGGTGCTGAGCACATTTCATCCCCGATCATGCAAACACCCAATATGCTCACAACAGCTCTAGAAGTCATCCTGAAGATTTGCACAAAGCCCACAGCCACAATAAAACAAAAACCAAAAGGCAGGTTGGAGCATATGGCAAGGGTTGGAATTGCTCTGAAAGACAGCAGAGAACTTTAGAGCCAGCCACAAAACATTCCATACCCAAAACACCACTGTTATTCTGTGGGACTGATCCTTCCTTTCCAGTAATCCCCTGCTGAGAATCTGAGAATGCATTGGCCCTGCATACAGTAGCAGTTATTGATAACCAGCAGCAGAGAAGACACAGAGATGTAGTTAGAAGCTGCTGATGTATGCATAACTCCTTCAGATGCTAATGAAGATGTCCATATATGGCTACAATACTGTGCAGGTCCAGCTTTGTCCTGTCATCTACCCACTCTGGCTGCTCCAGCTTGGCAGTTTCAGCAAGGTGAGCATGCTCCCTAACAGGTGCATATCCCCTTTTGCCCCCAACCCCATTCCCCTCCCATTCACCCTGCATGAAGAACTAGCCCTCAATGTGCTGCCAAACCCTAGAAACAACTTCTATGATTAAGTTACTGCCAGTTTTGGTCAGAGTGCTGCTTTACCACACCTGATACTTGGGGCTCAGAGTTGTACCCACTTTGACTTTGAACAAGGAGCAAACTGCATTACCCTGGACTCTTCGAGGCTCTCACAATGACTCACAGTGTGGCATGTGGGCAGTATGGTTAAACCCAGACCTTCTGCTCCACGACCAAATATCCCTTACATTTTAGATAAAGGAGACCCTATGCTGAACTCTTACTACAACCATAGCTATAAAAATATTTCTTTTGGGGTCAGTATCTGCTTGAGCAGCTCTTCTCTCCTTCTCACTCCACACCCCCATCACCACTCCAGGCCCTGTACTGCTCCATTAATCATGCTGCTACAAATGTCAGCCTACAACTGATTTGCCAGGGAAAAAAAAGTTCTATTTCATGTCAATCACTTTGCCCATCCCATTCATCCTAGAAGTCTGAAGAGCTGCACCAAGACAAGGGGTGGTGTGCCAGGCCCATGTGTGTCACCACTAACCATGCAACCATACCTGGGAAACTGCACTAGAAACAACCCATTGGGAAGTCACTTCAGTTGTACAAGCTGGCTCCCAAGAGGCACCACAGCTTTGGTGGGGAACAGTGCAGTCATGCTGCTCTCTACAGAGTACTGAGGTTAGCTTGGCAAGAAGGCCAGGCCAATCTAACTCGCTCCCCAGATCCGCTGTCCCATCTCTCTCCTCCCTCCCACCCCAGGCATGTGCTCTGCCCCCAGTCTCTCACCACCATGGGCACCAGATGAATGTCCCAGGCAGCCATAAATCTAGTCACAGGGTTCTGGGCCTAGACCTCTGAAGGAGTCCTGTGAGGCCAGGTGCCAGGGTGACCATGCTGTGGGGAGGGAGATGGCGAGAAAGGGCTGAGACCACCTCTTGCATCAGCAGCTAGCAGTTTGGCTTTAGTGTGAAGCTACATAATGACTAATGAAACTCAGAGAAGTACCATCTGTCTGTCAGTCCTCCAGCGAGCATTAAAAGGGAGGAAGGTTCATTCTCCTGGCTTAAGGTAGGGACATGTGTTAAAAGTGGGCAAAGAGAGTGGATTAATTTCTGCTGATCAGAGAGTTTTGGGAGCATAAGGGTTACAGCTCATTGGCTTCACTGGATGCAAGGGAGGGGAAGGGGGCTTTCCACATAAGGGCTTCAGTAAACACAGGATTTGGCAGGAAAGTGCTTTGAGAAGGAAAGCTTGAGAGGAAACAGACTGAAGCCCTTTTAATTACCAGTGGGGATACATTTAATGGAAACTGCATCTATAGGATGCATTCTGTTTGGTTTCTGTCAGGTGCACACTGTCATTTTTTACAGCCTTCTATCAATTCCTCAGGAAAACATCTATGAAATGCAACCTCTCTCGGTGGTTTGACAATACAGAGACTTTGACAGTAATACCAGCTAAGGATGCTATGTGGCATCCTTCTCAGCCTCAGATTTCCCACTTCTAAGTGCCTGTGCATTATGAAGAAAGTCTTGAAATAAAGTATGACGGTGCTCGGAAGCATGCTCTTCTACTCTGGAGACCTAGACCTCATGGAAGGTATCCCTGCCCATGGCAGAAGGTTGAAATTAAACTGAGATGGGGAGGGGGAAGATTTTATCCCCTCAGATTATTTCTCTCACACATTGCCCACATCACAGCCCCGGCTGGGGGTGTGCTCTACTCCTCACACTAAGGCTGCGGCATTGTGCAGGCAATGACTTAAGGTTGCCAGCAAGAGAGAAGACAGCTGTCTGACTCTATAAATGTTCATCTGGGAGAAGAAAGACCTGGATTCCATTTTCTGCTCTTATGATTTCTTGTTTATTTTATCTGCAGTAAGAACCTTGTCTTCCCTTATAGTGGGAGGGACTTTGTCCCTCTTGCGGTCCTTCAACTTGGGAGGTGTGAGGAGAGGCTACCAGTGGAGACTAAGGCAAAAAAGTTGTTGAGAACCTCAGTGTTCTCCTTGTCTGTTGTTACTAGCTCACCAGTCTTGCTTGTCAGTGGGGTATGCTTCCTTTAGCCTTTCCTTTTCTGGTTGATGTACCTGTAGAAGGTACATCATTATTCTTCCTCATTATTCTTTGCACCCCTTGCCAAGTCGAGCATCAGCCATGCCTTAGCCTTCCTAACCCCATCCCTACACAACTGCGCAGTGTCCTTATGCTCCTCCTAGGTTACCTGTCCTGGCTTCCATTGCCTGTGCATTCCCTTCTGGCTCTTTATTTTGACTAGCAAATCTCAAGTCAGCCATGCTGGTCTCTGGCCTTCCTTGCCTGATGTCTTATGCTCTGTGAAAAGCATCCTTTAAGATCTGCCAGGTCTGTTTTGCTCCCTTGTCCCTGAGGACTGTTTCCCAGGGAGTCCTACTGACTAGCTCCTTGAAGAGCTGGAATGTTGTTTTCCTAAAATCACCTTCTTGGAGGAACATCCCTTAGTTCCCTTGAGGCATTTCATGGATGTTGCCACTACCTCAGGACCACCTGACTCATCTCTGTAAGACTTTGTGCTGAGTGTCCCCAACACATGCCAGCATAAGTTGAGGGCCCTTACTAGCATCCTGTGTCCCTCTAACTATGGTGTGTCACTCCACAGCCAGGACTCAATGTGTGGCCTTACCAGGGCTGAGCACAAGGGGACAATCCCTCCTTGCTCCTGCTGGTCACACTGATGCAGGCCAGGATGCTGTTGGCCTTCTTGGCCACCTGGACACACACTGGTTCATCTTCAGCCAGCTGTCAATCAACACCTCCAGGTCCTTCTCTGCTGGGCAGCTTCTCCCAAACAAGGTCTGTCAACCCAGTTTTTCTTCTGAACTCTCCTACTTGAAGATTTACAGCTAAACTGCAGCCAGTGTAAAGGAGATGAAACTGTGACTTCTCTGTTGTGGAATCCAGCCCTTCATAGTTCAGGTAGTAATTCCAGGCTTTCTTACCTAGTGTTGCTTATTCACCTGTTACCAGCCCCACAATATTTTCATTCAACACAAAAATTTGCTTGATTCCTACCTCTCAACAAACAGAAATTAACTGGCTTGCTTGCAGCCATGCATGAAGACATTAGCCCCAGCTGCTGCGTATCTACAGCAGGCCTCAAGTCAAGATTAGTGGTGCACAGTGCCAAGTAAATTGACCTACCCAGCAGTTTTCTCTGGAAAGAATAATGAACAGAGCTGCAATACAGCTCCTCTCCTTCTCCTGCGTCAGCACTGAAGATAACATTGGGTATTTGCTTCACATCATTTACAAAGAAAAAAAACTTGCATGGGAAAATGTAGCAAGGAGTTGAAGTGGTAAGAGAAAAGATGGGTGAAATGTGGAGTCAGCCAAGAAGTGCAAGGTTCTGTCTCTTCTGCTCTGCCCTAGTGAGGCCACATCTGCAGTATTGTGTCCAGTTCTGGGATCCCCAGTTCAAGAGAGACAAGAAACTACTGCAGAGAGTCAACCTGAGGAGCCTGGAGCATGTCTGTGAGGAAAGGCTGAGAGCCCTGGGGCTGTTTATCCTGGAGAAGAGCAGCCCCAGAGGGGATCGTCTCAATGCTCAGCAAGAGCTAAAGGGTGATGAGCAAGAGCTAAAGGGTGATAAGCAAGAGGATAGGGCCAGACATTTCAGCAGTGCCCAGTGATAGGACACGGCACAGCAGGCACAAACTAGAACACAGGTTCCATCTGGACATGAGGAAAAGCTTCTTTACTGTGAGGGTGTTGGAGCACTGGACCTGGCTGCCCAGAGATGCTGTGGAGTCTCCTTCATTGGAATTATTTCAAACCTACTTGGACACAATCTTAGGCAACCTGCTCTGGGAGGCCCTGTGGAGTGGTTGGACTACACGATCTCCAGAGGTCCCTTCCAAACCCTAGCAGTCAGAGATTCTGAGATAAATAGGTTTGTGGGAAAGAACCTGTGACAGAAAGAGTGAAGTGCATCAAATCCTTTCCCCTGGCATCCACTTTCTTCATGTATATGCCACACAGCTTAAAGAGAAGAGCCTGCACACAGGGGTTTGGGGCAGGCTCCTGCTTCACTTGCACAACCTTACCCTGGGAGAGAGGTTGCACAAGATGCAGGTTTCACACTACTTCCCCATGCAAGCACAGCACTGGCAAGGAGAAAGCCCCACATTCCACTGATGTCCTCACCTGCCACTATGAGGTTATGTTTCCACATGGTGCCTGCTCCAGCAGCCAGCATGGCATTGCTGGCAGAGATTACCAGTTATGGCAGTGCAGGTCTGCCTACCCAGACCACAACTTGCAGCTTCCTTCACAGGAAGATTCTCCATGCAATGCTCCAGGCTTGGAGCAGAGAGTGGTTGAGAAGCATCCAGAGAAGGGCAACAAAGTTGGTGAAGGGTCTGGAGAACAGATCCTGTGAGGAGCAGCTGAGGGACCTGGGATTGTTTAGCCTGGAGAAAAGGAGGCTGAGGGGAGACCTCACTTTCTGCAACTCACTGAAAGGAGGTTGGCTTGAGGTAGAGGTTTATCTCTTCTCCCAAGTAACACAACAAGAGGTAACAGCCTCACACTGAACCAGAAGAAGTTTAGGTTGGATATTAGGAAAGCTTCTTTTATTGGAAGAGTGGTCAAGCACTGCAACAGGCTGTCCAGGAAGGTGGTGGAGTCACCATTCCTGAAGGTGTTCAAAAAACATGCAGACACTTCAGGACATGCTTTAGTGGGCATTGTGGTGTTGGGTTGGTGGTTGGACTTGATGCTCTTGGAGGTCTTGTCCATCCTTAATGATTCTATGATTCTGCAGACATCATATTTGAACCACCCATAAGCCAAGCCAGATTCATGCAGGTGAGTTGCAAGTCAAATATTTTCCCATACTATCCTCAAGTGGCCATAAAGGGCTCTCTTTAACAAGATAAAACATCACTATGTTGAACAAATATGGTACCAATTTTTACTTATGTGACATTTTGTTTCTTAAACATTATGGATATTAATGAATAAAACAACTAAAGCAGTGACCTGTCCTATGCATTTTGTTCTCTTTGAGCCCTCTGTTCCTCAGGACACAAATAGCCATGGGAATCACATCTCTAGGGCTAGCATCTCAACAGACCAGCAAATGTGCTGTCTCACTTTGCCTGAGGTTATGCTCTAGTGAACAAGGAGCAGGAACAAAGATGAGCATTGATCATGTCCAGAGGAGGGCCACCAGGATGATCAGAGCACCTACCCTATGAAAACAGGCTGAAAGAATTGGGGCTGTTCAGTCTGGAGAAGAGAAGGCTCAAGGGGAGACCTTAGAGCTACAGTTCAATATCTGAAGGGGACCTACAGGAAGGGGAGGGACTGTTCAGAAGGGCTTGGGGTGATAGGACGAGAGGCAATGGTTTGAAACTGGAGCATGGGAGATTTAGGTTGGACATCAGGAGAAAGTTCTACACAATGAGAGTGGTGAAATACTGGAACAGACTGCCCAGGGGTGTTTTTGTGGCCTTGTCCCTGAAGACATTCAAGATCAGGCTTAATGTGGCACTGGGCAGCCTGACCTAGCTGAAGGAGTATGTGATGACTACAGGGGGATTGGACAAGATGATCTTTCAGGGTCCCTTCCAAACCAATGCAATCTGTGAACCTCTGAATCTGTGAACAGCCAAGGAAACCAAAGGACACTGCAATCTCCCACTTTTGGAGGAATGATAACAGGGCAGGAAATACTTGCTGCTAAATGTGGTATGGTCTGGAGAGGTGCTAACCTTTAGATATTCATAGCCTGGCTGATTATGTAAAGCCATGTCCTGCTCCCTCTGCCAATAACATTATAAGAATCAAGATACTTGGGCTCACATATGAGAGAAAAATATTGATTATTTCAATGTGGCACCTTAATGAGGCTTACTTGATACAGCTACTCAAACACAGCTACTTTAAAGACAAAAATGTATTCCTTCTGTTGGGAGACAAAAACATGGCTATGGGCCCTCTGCTAAAAACAACAAAAAAGAAGTTTATGTGGCATTTTTAGCTAGAATTGGGGTTAAAATGAACTATCAACACAGAAAAAAATATACCTTTTCCAGAAGCAAGAGTTTCAAAGAGCCTCATGAACACTACCTCTGCACTGGAGCCAACTGTTTCACAAAAAGAACTCGGAAACAAAACTCTGGTGCTGTGTCTTGGATTGCTCTCAAACGGAAGCTTCTGGCTATAAAGGTATGCAGCACTTGCATGATATGGACAATTACCTTGGGACTGAGAAATCAATTCTGCAAACCACTGAAAACGTTGAAGATTAGCCCTTGGTGGGATATTGCTGATGTTGTTTCTCAGACACGTTAGATGCTGAGATACCCAAACTGACTTTGTGCTCTGGAATGGGTCCAGAGAAAGGCAATGAAGTTGATGAAAGGTCTGGAGAACAGGTCTGGTGAGGAGCAGCTAAGGGAACTGAGGTTGTTTAGCCTGGAGTAAAGGGGAGACCTTTTGGCTCTTCACATGTCCCTGAAAGGAGGCTGCAGCAAGGTGGGCCTTGGTCTCTTCCCCCAAGCAACAACAAGGTCCCTTTGGAGGTCCCTTCCAACCCAGACCATTCTATGATTCTAAGTGATAGGATGGGAAGAAATGGCCTCAAGTTCCACCACTGAAATGATTCTCAACCACTGGATCAGGCTCCCGAGGTAGGTGGTTGAATTCCCATCCCCATCTTGTGGTGTGGAAATGAAGTAGAGAGGTGGTGCTGAAGGACATGGTTTAGCTCCAGCCTTGGTAGAGTTAGATTATGGCTGGACTTGATTATCTTAAAGGACTTCTCTAACCAAAATGATTTTTATGACTCTAAATGATTGCTCCTTCAAGCATCTACAGATAAATCCTTTTAAGTCCCTCCTGAAGGGCAGTAAGCATACAAAAATTCTTCAGAAGAAGCTGTGAATCAAACCTGAAGGTCAAGGTATATCCACCATGCCAAAGTGCATTTTGTTGGAGACAGTGAAATCTATTGTTTGGGAATGGAATAATTAACTTGATAGAGAAAGCACTTATGAAAAAAATAACCCAGTAGTAGTTTGTGGCTTAAGATCTAATGGAAGGTAATGGATCTATTTCACAGAATCACAGAATGGAAGGGACCTCAAAAGCTCATCCACTCCAGCCCCCCTGCCAGAGCAGGATCACCTAGACCAGGTCACACAGGAACACATACAGGCAGGTTTGAATATCTCCAGAGAAGGAGACTCCACAACCCGCCTTGGGCAGCCTGTTCCAGGGCTCTGTTCCTCCTGTTTCCATGGCACTTCCTCTGCCTCAGCTTCCACCACTGCCCTTTGTTCTGGCATTGGGCATCACCCAGCTGAGCCTGGCACTCACCCTGCACATCTTTATAAACATGAATGAGGTCACCCCTTCATCTCCCCCTCTCCAAGATACAGAACCCTCAGTTCCCTCAGTCTGTCCTCTTAACGACGGTGTTCCACTCCCTTAGTCATTTTTGTGGCTCTGTGCTGGACTTGAACCAGGAATTTTACAAGTGTCTCAGATTGCTTAATTATTCAGAACAACTTCATCACCAGTTTTCCCCATTCACCTGCAAACTTTTGAATCAAGAAGTGCCCCAGATGAGTAACTGAGTCTAAAACTTTTCTGGTCATGATTTAGAGAATGATTAGTATAAGTAGCTGTGCCAGTGCAAGCTGACTTTCAAACATCTGCCCAGGGCTTGATTCTGCAGAAACCATTTGCTTGGGTCTGAACAGTTTCTCTGTAACTTTAAACCAAAGCATCTATAATCACAGGTCACTTGCAGATCTCTCTTCTTACTAATGCACTCTGATAACTACACTTCTATCTCACTAAGAGTGAAGCAGCAAAGAGAGAGTTTCCAGAAGAGAATCTTGTCAGCAGATAAATCCTTGGTATGCCACTCTAATAGCCTCACTCTTGGCATGCTTTGTTTTCATGCTCTGATAAGATTTTGGCATGATCCTGTAATTATTCTTGCAAAGAACACAAATAATGAAATCATGAAGTATTCAATTTTCTTGGTATTATTCCCCATCAAAGACCATATGCAAAACAACTTTATTGCTATGACAATGTAAATATGGCAGTAAAACCCTAACAGAGATAAGATGCAAATCATTGCAGTGCATTAACTCTGCACAAACTAAGTGGCAAGCTTCATTCCCTTCAGTTACTCCCTGAACACAGGGAATAATCACTACTGCTTTCAAATGCCTCTCTAAAGGCTGGAGTAAGCAGCTTTCCTTATGGCCTTTCTCGAACTCTCTTCTACAGCACCGTTGGCTTTGTGTGTGTTTGGGGGAGAGGGGTCCAAAAGCTTTGTGAATTAGTCAAGAAATCTAGACGTATCAGAGAGGACAGTCCCCGAACATTTTGTCCCTGGCTCAGAGCCTCTGCTCAGCAGCACAGGCTAAAGCAAGGCACAGTCTGAGGCCCCACAGTTGTGCCCTATTTCCTCTGCTCAGATCTCCAGCACCCCCTCGCTTTCTTCCCCTATGTGCCAGCACAGGTGTAGAGGATCAGTCTTCTCTGCGCTCCTCTTTTACCAGGCTCTCTCTTTCTGTTCTGGTCTCTCTCGACACATGGCTTGGGCAGAAAAGGCAAACATTCCCAGGCACAAAGTGTGTTGCTCCTGCCTGCAGGTGGGATGTATTCATGGAAAACTCTGGGCTATGAGTGGAAGTTACCACCTCTCTGTTGCTCTGACACTGCTGTACAAATTTTGAACAGATTCTACAGTACAAAAAGAGGTAGTAATGCTTAGTGTGTCCTCAGAGCCATCTCTGGGCAGCTCCTCTGTCAGCTATGAAGTTACCCAAATGATGTGTCTAAGTTAACCAGGTGTCTGCAGCTCTATCATCTGCCTGTTGCCAATACAGCCACAGTCTGAGGAAAGGAATGGACAACCTACAGTATGGAATCATAGGATCATCTTGGTTGGAAAAGACCTGTAAAATCGAGTCCAGCTATTCTCTATCAAAGATGATGCTAAACATTGTTCCTCAGCACCATATCTCTGCCTCTCTGAAGCACCTCCAGGGACGGGGATTCAGCCTGGGGAGCCTGTTCCAGTGGCTAAGAATCCTTTCAGTGGTGCAACTTGGCATGTCTTCTCTCCTGTCGCTTGTTCCCTGGGAGAAGAGACCAACAACCAGCTTGCTGCAACCTCCTTTCAGGCAGTTACAGATCACAGACCTTCAAGCACTTGATTAGACACAAACTGAAAAATGGAGGCATGGTGATGAGATTACCTATGCAAACTTAGTATGGTCCTGCCTGTACATGCAGTGTGGCACAATTTCTACACACATGCTCATCCCATTCCTGTCTAATGTCACCCCTCAGATGGACCTTCCCAAAAGAGTAGACCTTTTCCAAATGTGGCCCATCACAGATTCAAGGTGTGATGGTAAAGAAAGATGCAAATTCTAAATATGCCCTGTAAAGCAGCAGAGCCCACCAAGGAGAGCAGCACGCCAGCATTTATACTTCCAGGTTGTCCAGTGGCATGCTGGCTGACTTTTAGCATGATGCTGAGCATCCTCATCCCTCATTTCCCTATCTGCAGCACAAGCAGAGCAGTATCAGCTTTCTGGTTACAGTACTTGAGACAGACACACCAGTGAAAAAGGAGATGCAATAAGCAGGTCTCTCTTTTGAAGGGCAGGAGGTACACACCTCATACAACCTTCTCTCAGCCCGGGGAAGGACTGAAAAAAAACCCTCCACACCTTTCAGTAAACAAATCTAAACATTCCTAATCCATGGATTGTACCTGGAACTGTTTGCTACCAAGATCTGGTTCTGTAATGGGATTAGCTCAACCACAGCGTTACAGTAACTCCACCGTGGTTTCACTGTTGTAGCAGGGAACAGGAATACATGCTTCTGGAACGGTGTTTTGTATTAGACGGTGAACACATCCAGCTTCAGAGGATCCAATTACAGAGTTTTGCATAGTCATTTTCTACTTCTGCTTTGGGCCAAGCTTTCCCCAGGGTCTCCTTCTAATTCATGGCCTTCTACATTATTATTATTACCCTTTTGACATAAATGATTAGCCAAAGTTTGAGCCCCTGAGGGCTGTCTCCAGCAGGAGAAAATTCTGAAGTTAAGCATCCTTTAGGCGTATCTAGTGGAAAAAAAAATATATATATAAAATAAATCCACCTGCAAAGTCACCCACCCCCAACTTCACTTGTGGCATTGAACGCAGGAGATCCACAACAAGAAGAAATGCCTGCCATCCCTTCTTGCAGCCATTTCAGCCAGCACTCAGACCTTTGTGGGACTGTCACAGTGCTTATCTCACTATTTTATTCTTAATTTCACTTTTTTTTTACCTCCCTTGAGCCTTTTGCTTTGGTTTTCTCCTGCTTTTCCCCCCTTCTTTTTCAGATATACCCAGTCTCCACAGACACTAATTGAATATCCAGTCAGACTCTTCTTCCACCTAATTCAAATGCTTGACTGTCCCCACATGTACTTTCAGAAGGTGAAATGGGCCTGAGATTAGGAGGGAGGCTGCTGTTGTTGGACCTGCTGCTAGGATGAGCTTACCTGTACCTTAAAGAAAGGATGCAACATTCACCAGGTTCTGGGGTATGTCACCCGAAGATGTGTATCACAAGTTCACACTTTAGGAATGCTGTGGAGACCCTCCCGGTTTGCTTACTGACTCTCTCAGCTGGGTCCAGAGTCTGCAGACAAACCAAGACTTGTGCTGGTTATGGCAGTGGTGCAAAGCAAAGGCTGCAGTCCTGTCCTCCCCCAGCCTCATCTCCCTCGCTGACTGCAACATAAACAGCTGCAAAAGCTTAAAGGAAAGTGTGGCAGAGGCTCAGGAATGAGAAATCAGGAGTGAGGGAAAGGCAGGACCACAGTTTTGGCATTGGTGTCAGCACACCTGGCTTGAAGTATTCATCAAACTAACCTTGCAATCACCCTGAGCTTTCTGCAAGCAGAAAAGCTTGTGCAGCAGATGCCAGTAGCTGCCAGTTCCAGTCTGAGGCCTTGCATAGGAATGGTATGGAAGAGCTGCGAATTGTGGAATTACAGCCATTACACAGAGTAGCACAAAGGGTCTCAATGCTTTCTGCCTGGCATATTTAAACACCTATCCAAATGAATCAGAGAACACAACAAGAATCAGGCTCGTGATGAATTCTGCCTTGATCCTGCACAGACACTTGGGGGTTTTGGTATTTCGTGCCCTTAGCAGCAGGAATCCTTAACACTTCTAAGAATGTAGGAAACTACAAAAGACTGCTGTGAAAGGGAAGTGAGATCTACAGAGTGGCTTGCCCAAAGTGAGTGGCAGCATTTGTGGCACAGCACCCTTGTGCCCGTATCTCCACCTCCTAGCCCATCTGACCACAGTGCTTTCTTCACAATGGAAGTCCAGCTACTATCTTCAAAGGGGGAAAGGGTGTGTGAGAAAGCTGTGAAAATAGCTGGGGAGAAGCACGTCAGAGAATGCCCTGCTACTACTGCCTCTTGCTGATGCACGTTTGCAAATAAATCTCCAGCACGGGTTCTCAAGGCGATACCCACATCATCCTCTAAACTACTTTAGCAGTTGTGCTGTACCTAAAACCCCAATCTGTAACACCAATATTAGAGCAGGGGGGAAAAAAGGGGGAAGAAAAAAACAGAGAGCGAGCGAGCATAAAATCCTCTATTACCACATTCATCACAAAAGGACACTTGGCTAATATAAAATTCAGCATCATCTTCACTGATGGTTAAGGGAAATAATGTTGTAATAAATCGCCGCAAGGCAAAGTGCTAATGATTGAATGAGGCTACGCAATTAAGATGTAACTTTTGTAATCACCTTTGAGGTTAAACATGGAAGAATTATGAGGAAAAGGGCAATTAAGTGCCAGACTTTCCAATGTAAGGTCCCCTCATCAAAGATTCAGTTACCTAAACTGTTTTTCACTCTTTCAGAGGAAGAAACTGGGTGCAATGGTATTTCATCCCCCACAAGAGGAAGTAAAGAATACTCCTTCAAAGCACTGCCAGGCTATCAAAATCTTTACAAAGAAAAATAAACTAATCAAGATTGATCTACTAGGGCTCTCAAGTTCCCAAATTCCTAAAAGTTAACATTAGGTTATAAAAGAGGAAAAGAAGTGTAAAATGTAGCCATTAGCATCTTCAGATCACAACCTCAAGTAATACATATCTTCATGAGAGCTGAGTCACATGAGCAGTGTGCTTAACATTCATATAATCTGCAACTTGTTATAGAGTTTCACTCGTTGTGTTTAAAACCCCTTCCATTCTCAGATCTATTCAGATCTGGATTTAAGGAGGAAGATGGATTCATTTATGCTCTCATCATTCAGACCCTCACATGTCTGACTGGTTTTAGTGTACACAACATCTCTATTGAGCTAAGCTATTCCATTTGAGGCATACTGAAGACTGTGAAGCCAATTTCAGTTTTCTTCAAGGGGCACATGAAAAATCTAACACTGACTGAAAAATGGAACTGGCTGCAAACTCCAGTTGTTCATTAAAATTCTAAAAATAGGCTTTGCATAGTATTTAAAATATTAACCTCTTCTTTTCCCCCTTTCTCTTTCCAAGTGACAATGTGCTAGTGCATTGATATAAAGCAACAGCAGAATTTTGTCTAGTCATATCATATAGAATCATAGAGTCATAAAATGGTGTGGGTTGGAAGTGACCTCCAAAGGTCATCTAGTCCAACCCCCTCTGCAGGGAGTTTGCAAGGCATGTTAGGATGCAGAAATTTAACAACCTTGGTTTGTACCTCTATTTCTAGGGAAGGGAAGGGAAGGGAAGGGAAGGGAAGGGAAGGGAAGGGAAGGGAAGGGAAGGGAAGGGAAGGGAAGGGAAGGGAAGGGAAGGGAAGGGAAGGGAAGGGAAGGGAAGGGAAGGGAAGGGAAGGGAAGGGAAGGGAAGGGAAGGGAAGGGAAGGGAAGGGAAGGGAAGGGAAGGGAAGGGAAGGGAAGGGAAGGGAAGGGAAAAAAAGAATATAAGAAAAATGTTTTCTCACCCAAGATCAGTAATATTTCTATCACTGCACTGCAAGATTCAGACTAATGTGTCTGCATCATATAAACGAATAAAGACCACAGGCAATTTCCCCTTGGGCAGAAGGGAAAATGGAGAAAATAAAGAAGATAAAGCACCACATTTGGCAGATGCCAGTCACATCACATACAGCGTGTCTGGAGAGCCCTTAGAAGGCGTAACCTATTCCAAAATAACTACAGAAAGTCAAAATTCACACCAGCTTGCTGCGAGAGCACACAGGTTTTATTTTAAACTAGGAGTGTTCTATTTTGCTCTAAACTAAAATAGCTGCACAACCTTCCTATAAAAAGATGCCACACTGAAAAATGTTCCTTTCAGATACACAAGACAAACATGATTCTCTTACTGACTGAAGTTCAACTCAAGGATCTCTAATTAAAAAACTTCCTTCCAAAGTGGATAAAAGAAAAGTTTAGGGAGAGAGATGAGAAAAAGGAGCATGCTAAATGTGGCGCTTTCAACCTCATGCACCTTTATCTTCTTTTTGTTTCCACCACTAACTCTGCAGCAACCCTGGCAAGCATGCTGCACAAGTTTCATTGTGCTTCGGTTGGACTTGGTGATCCCAAGGGTCTTTTCCAACCTGACTGTTTCTGTGATTCACTGCTGCCATTTGCATCAGAGTTCTCTGATTCTCAAAAACTTGACAAGCCTCCTCATGGTGCTGTTTGCCACAGCCTTTCCAGCTTGGCATTTCTGGGGTACACAGACAGCTTTCCTGACATGTGGAAGAGTGCAAATTACTGGAGCATTCAGCTTCATAAAACACAGTGGCTGATATAAAAGCTGCAAATGTGCATACCAGCATTTTATTGTGCATTTACAGCCCAAGTCAACTTTATGAATAGAGCTTCCTTAAAAGTTGAATGCTATCATGTGGGGTATGCCGGCACTATATTAGCACCAAGCTGAACGCCAGAGGCAACTGCCTTTCTCTTTGCAAGACACAGGCAAGCTTCTCTTCCCAGATCTACGGTTTTTAGAAATCTCTCCTGCCTCTCCAACAACCTTTGGCTAATTTTCTTCAATTTTCTGCTCCACCAACTTAAAAGTCATTCCCTTAAGAAAACAGATGACAAACAACCTGAGTGACTGATTATACTGTGCCATCACTTTGTTTTTTCTCCGAGGCCTGGGTTTGAGAGGATGGATGTTAGTGTAAATGTCAGAAAGGGGAGCTTCGCCTAGGATTTCACTTCTGTTCAAAGACAAGCTAATGCAGCCTCGCTGAGGTGCAATCAATTTGACAAATGGATGCTGTGCAGCCCTGTGCCTCCCACTGAAACCCGAGAGTCTGATTTTCACAATATTCCCCCTGTAAACGGAGGGAAGCCCAAATTCCAATCAGACTTAACGCTGCTCAGGCTCTATAATGGGTTGATCTGATAATTCCTCCTCTATAATGAAATCTGATAATAGTGGGAAAAAAAGACATCAGAGGGAATGGAATACATTAATGAACTTGTAAAAATACACTTAAGTCTTAACAGATTTAATAAACAGAGGAGGGATGGCTTAAACCAGGACTCTTCCTATGTGGTCAGCAGTTCCCAGGTTTAACAATGAAGCTGACTGAAAACACAGAGTTTCTATTTACAACTGACTACATTCACCACACCTTTTTTCAGATGGTCAGGAAGAGACAAAAAGAAAAGAGAAGAAAAAAAAAAAGAAGAAAAAAAAACATTTAAATATCAAAGTAAGCTTTGTAATATGTTTACATGTCTTGCCTTGTTCTGTTTCCCTTTCAAACTAAACTAATTCTGTGATACAGGCTGTTTGCTCAGGGAAATGTGAGTCAGATAGAAATGTTTTCCTACCCGAGAAACAGCCAGTTCATTTACTAACTGGAAAAAAATAAAACAAAATAAGGAAACATTTGCTTTTAGGCTTTTTTGGAACCAAAAAAACAAAGACAATTCCATTTCAAAACGCTTGTCACACTACTTCAACAGCTGGTACAAGAATTAACTGACTGTTTACCCTGGAGAAATGTCACAGAAATGTCTATTAAAATCAGTATTTTTTGTGTATCATAATAAACCACTCTGCCTGTTAGCGTTCTCTACAAATAAACATTTAGCCTGAGCAGCTACAACTGTGACCAGAAGCTGTTCTCACACATACATGATTTGAGTATTGCAGGACATTTAGGGTTTTATTTACTTTGCTGTTGTCACAAATAAAGGGAAGGGGGGAGGGGGTGGGGGGAGGGAAGGGGTGAGAAAGAAGGGGGGAAAAGGGGAAAAAAAAAAAAAAAGGACTTATGCAAACATTTCATGCTGAAGTGAATGGATTTCAACAGCTGCTGATTTGGTGACATCGAGAACCCCAGTGGAGATGTCCTGCTGAATTAACGTCTTGGAAATGTTAAAAAGAAACTTCAAACAGCCCTCGTTTAGCAGGCGGTCGAGGCTCGCTCTCGGTGGGGATCATGTGAAGACTAGCAGAGCAGTCACTCAGTCATGAATCAGACTTGTCAATAGTTGCCTATTTTCTCAACAGGTGTCTCAATCACACACCAGAATCCTTCCCCTGTAGGCTTCTGTTCAACACAAATCCCCACGGCTCGGGATGCTGCTTTGCTGCTGGGAGACACGGATCCATTTCTCACCGAGCAGCTCCCTCCTGCAGTCCCTGCTGAACCTCAGCTTTGCTATTGAGCCATCTCTCTGCCGTGTGAGCGGGCAGGGACAGGCTGAGAACTGTGCCACGGCGGTGAGGAAATGTTTAATCCTTTGTTATCTCTGCAAACTCCAGCCCATCAGCCGCGGCTTTGTCAGATCATTATCCAAGGCTACTAGATGCGGCGCCTCTTGTGAGTCCCTCCGCGGAGCAGGGTCAGAAAAAGGCATCGCTCACACGACAGACCCTACTGCACATAGAAATGGCGGGAAGTGCTACCCAGGAAATGAAAAGAACAATCCAGCCAAAAAACCCAACCAAGCTTGCATTAAAACCTCAGGAAGGTGTTTGCAGAAAGATTAGTTTTTTAATAGCTAACTTGCAGTCATGAGATTTTTCAGCTTTATTTTTGTTTTGTTTTGTTTGTTTAATTGAATTAATTTTGTTATGTTTTGAAACATATTTTTAATGACTCACACATTAACTCTTATGGGTCACAGCTGTTGGAATACTGAAGGAATAAATACAGGTATTGCCAGAAAAATGCACATTCTGTACAGTTTTCACCCTACTGAAAAGCCTTTATCTCAGTGCTTACAGCTATGCTCCTTGAGCATCATCAGTATTAAACAATATAACAGAGCCTGGAGAAGAGACCTCATTGCTCTCTACAGCTCTCTGAAAGAAGGTTGAAGTGAGATGGGGGTTGGTCTCTTCTCCTTAATATCAGATGATGGAAGGAGAGGAACTGGCCTGAAATTGTGCCAGGGGAGGGTTAGGGTGGAGATTAGGGAGAGAAAAAAATCCTGCAGGAGTGGTCAGGGATTGGCACAGGCTGCCCAGGGAGGTGGTGGAGTCCCCATGCCTGGAGGTGTTCGAGAAATGTGTGGCTGAGGCACTTTGGGAAATGGTTTAATGGCCATGGTGGTGTTAGATTGAAGGTTGGAAACCATGATCTTACAGGTCTTTTCCAGGCAAAACAACTCCATGATTTAGAGACATTTTCCTTGGCTTTTCTGTCAAAAAGAAACAAAACAGTAAATACTACACTAACTAAGCTTCTACAAATCATGTCATAAATGATGGGAATTAGAACCAACTAATAAACAATAAACTACTCTGGGCTTCCTGTTGTTGCTTTGTTCTCCAGGTTTCCCCATTACAAGCACACAAAATACTGATGGTTTGAGGTAATCTTCTGTATTTTCAGGCCAGTCTCTTCCTGTACCAGTGGAAGAGGTATGTTTGTAAACCACTGCGGGCAGACCAGAATCAGAATCACAGAATTCAACAGAATTCCAACAGAAGGTTAGAAAAGACCTTTGAAATCATCAAGTCCAACCTTTCACCCAACACCATCTGATCAATTAAACCATGGCACTGAGTGCCTCATCTAGTCTCTTTTTAAACACCTCCAATGATGGTGACTCCACCACCTCCCTGGGCAGCACATTCCCATGGCCAATCTCTCTTGCTGGGAAGTACTTTCTCCTCACCTCCAGCCTAAACCTCCCCTGGCACAGCTTGGGACTGTGTTCTCTTGTTCTGTTGCTGCTTGCCTGGGAGAAGACTGACCCCTACCTGACTACGACCTCCTTTCAGGTAGTTGTAGGCAGTGATAAGGTCTCCCCTGAGCCTTCTCTTCTCCAGGCTAAACAATCCCAGCTCCCTCAGCCTCTCCCCATAGGGCTTGTGTTCGAGACCTCCCACCAGCCTTATTGCCCTTCTCTGGGCAGCCTGCTTCACCTCTACAGTAACAGTTCCTGTAGGAGCTACAGCTCACAAATTAAACAGCATTTGCCTCAAAATACAGCTTTGTGCAAGTTTTGAGTTCCTGAGCCTGCTCATATCAAACTTCCTACACAAACTCCCTAAGGAAGGCAAAGTCTCCCAATGTAGCATCTGATTAATACCTTTGGAATTCACGTCAGATGAAGTAAAACTGCTGCAGTTTGATCACTCCAGCTGCATGTCAAAATTCTTCCACATTGTTGGACAACATGAAAGTGCAGCACCAGCTCCTGTCACCCTCAATTTAAAAACTTCTGATATACTACCTCAGAGCATGGAGTTGTTTAAATGCTATCTCTAACATCAGTAAACTGCATGTACCACCTGCACCCTGGCTTGAGTTACTGAAACAGAACACGACGCAATTAAAGACAGCAGCTCAGATTTCACCAGAACAAAAACAAAAAAAAAGGGGGAAAAAAGAGCCCAACATTGTCCTGAGGAAATTTATATCAAAAGGAAATATCTAAACCATCTTTCAAATGTGAAACACAATTTGATTGTGTATCTGAGGTACACCCAGATTATGAATTTCTACAGGACAGACCACAGTGACAAGTTGTTTAAGTGCGTGCTCAGATGCCTGGGCCAGGCTGTGTAAATGCCATGTAACGGAGGGACTTTATCTACAAGTGATCCCTGGGAATCCATGGTAACTACTCACAGCAGTGCTCTGCAACTGGACATAAAAATCGGTGTGATGTCCGTACGTATGAACGTAAAACCTGTGCATCACTTCCTGCCTTGCACAGACATGGCAGTACTTTTTCTTTCTCTGAGGTAGTTTGTAAGGAAATGGCCTCAATCACACCAGGGGAGGTTTAGGTTGGATATGAGAAGAAGCTTCTTCACTGAAAGGTTTCTCAACCACAGGAACAGGCTGCCCAGGGAGATGGTTGACTCTCCCTCCCTTGAGGTATTTCAAAGAGGCAGAGATGTGCTGCTGACAGACATAGTTTAGCACAAGCCCTGGTAGATAATCATAGAACCACAGAACTGTTTTGGTTGGAAAAGGCCTCTAAAGTCTCAAAAGTAACAAAGATAACACCAAAATCTTGTGAAAGGTAGAGAGCATGATCGGACAAGAAAAAAGGCACACAAGCTCTTTCAGACAGGGTAAGACTGATGCTGAGCCTTTTCTTTCTTCCACCAGACAAGGAATGCAATGGAAACTTCAGCTGCAAGCTTTGAAACACCTTCTTTAGCAAGGTTCCAGTGTTAATATCTACAGCGGTGCGCTCTCAGTGTTTGTTTCAAGGCCTTTCACAAATATATTAATGCTAAAAAGAGGGCAAGAGGAGTGGAATATTGTAACTAAAGATGAGGAAAAGGCAGAGGTACTAAATACATTCTTTGCCTCCATTTTCAAGAGTAAGGCAGGAGGACTCCAAGATAACTGGCCTCCTGAAATGGTAGATGGGGTCAGGGAGCAGTATGATCCCCCTGAAATCCATGAGTAAGCTGTTAGAGACCTCCTTAGCTGCTTGGATCTCCACAAGTCCATGGGACCGGATGGGATCTATCATAGGGTGCTCAGAGAGCTGGCAGATGAGCTGCCAAGCCACTCTCCATCACTTTTCACCAATCCTGGCTCACTGGAGAGGTCCCAGATGACTGGCAGTTGCCAAGGTGATGCCTTGGCCCCACAAGAAGGGTCAGCTGGATGAGCCAGGGAATTCCAGACCTGTCAGCCTGACCTCAGTGCCAGGCAAGGTTATGGAACAGGTCATCCTGAGTGCAATCACACAGCACAGTGTGGCCAGCAGGAGCAGGGAAGTCATTCTGCCCTGCGCTCAGCATTGGTTAGGTCAAACCTTGAGTACTGTGTCCAGTTCTGGGGCCCTCAATTTAAGAAGGACATTGAGACTCTTGAACATGTTCAGAGAAGGGCAACAAAGCTGGGGAGGGCTCTGGAGCACAGCCCTGTGAGGAGAGGCTGAGGGAGCTGGGGTTGCTTAGCCTGGAGAAGAGGAGGATTGAACGTGGCACTTGTTGACATGGTTTAGTAGTCATGAGGTGCTGGGTGACAGGTTGGACTTGATGATCTCTGAGGTCATTTCCAACCTTATTGATTCTATGATTCTATGATAAAAGGACTTTTCTGACCTCTTCATGTAGTAGAACCCGAAGCATGCCACCTGGTTCTACCACTCTTCGCTGGCAACACGGCTTGCTTACCTTCCAATTTCTGCTTGAAATGGGGAATGTGATCAGAACATTTAGAGGTACATAACATATGCTTGAGAGTCTAGTTCCATCTGATAAAGACTATCCCTGTCAAAATTGCACTGCTGCTCAGCCCACCAGTCAAGCACCAGCCTTTGATACTCTGTGCTGCTGTTCTTTCAACTGTAACATCATTTGCAATCTGGAACAAGGTTTTCGAAGGGAGTTCTCAGAGAGAAGTAAAAGCCATTGCCAAAAAGGAGATCTATGAGACACTGTGGGTCTTCAAGATACAATCCAGTACACGCATCTGTTCTTAGGACAAGGGCTGTGAATTCCTGTGATTCCAGCAATGAACCTTTACATTTCTATACTTCCTTCCCCCTCTTTCTCTAAAATCTTGAATAAAATTTTCCCCTTCAGTCACTTTTGGCCAGCAGGGAGCAGTGAGCATGCAAGTACCAACTACAGCGACTTGTAAAAGAAAGACAGAAAGAGAAAAGGGAGTCCAAAACACAAATTGTTCATTCTACTACAAAAACTATCATATGCCTGGAAACTGCAGCTTTCACATAATTTGAGCATTGAAAACTGACTGTAGGAACATCAGTTCTTGGTATGAGTGTGTTTAGAGATGCTGTGTTTTCCGCTCCTGAACTTAGACAATAACCCAGCCAAAACAAAGATGAGACACTAAAGCCAGGCAATGTATCTACATTTGCTATTTCACCTCTGTCAGCCTCTACTCACACCAGTTGAACTTGCATGTCTCACTGTCTATACATTGGCACACAGCAGCCATCAGTTCATCTGATGGGACAACTCCTGTGCAGATCTGCATGAGTATGGAAATGCTCACAGGAGTGGGATATTTGGGCAGAATTTCTTCATGAAGAAGGCCACACCCTGAGTTAGGCCACACCTTGAGTACTGTGTCCAGTTCTGGGCTCCTCAGTTTAAAAAGGACATTGAGACACTTGAACATGTCCAGAGAAGGGCAATGAGGCTGGGGAGGGGTCTGGAGCACAGCCCTGTGAGGAGAGGCTGAAGGAGCTGGGGTTGCTTAGCCTGGAGAAGAGGAGGCTCAGGGGAGACAACATTGCTGTCTACAACTCCCTGAAGGGAGGTTGTAGCCAGGAGGGGATTGGACTCTTCTCCCAGGCAACCAGCATCAGAACAAGAGAACACAGTCTCAAGCTGCACCAGGGGAAGTTTAGGCTGAAGGTGAGGAGAAAATTCTTCCCAGAGAGAGTTGTTAGCCCTTGGAATGTGCTGCCCAGGGAGGTGGTGGAGTCACCATCCCTGAAGATGTTTAGGAAGAGCCTGGATGAGGCACTTGGTGCCATGGTTTAGAAGTCATGAGGTGTTGGGTGACAGGTTGGACTTGATGATCTTTGAGGTCTCTTCCAACCTTATTGATTCTATGATTCTATGATTCTATGAACCAGTGGTGTGGAAACTCATCTGGTGTCTTTATAAACAGAATGGGCAAACCTCCTGCAAAAGATAAAGCATGCACCTGCTCAAAAGCTGAGGGTGCCTTCTGTTTCTGAATACCATAGTTTAAGGAATCTAAAATAAGAAGTCCAGAATTGGAGGGTATATTTGGAAGGTAGCCTTTATTTTTGTCCCCCTAGGCTTTAGACTTTGGCTCACAGTCCACAGGATTTTTAAGTTCAATGATTAACCTTTACCTTTACTAAAAGTATTCAGAGATCATGAGTGCTACTACCCATAGCAGCATCCTTAGGTGGCTACTGGAGCACATCTTGCCTAAGTATCTCAGCAAGTGATAACCTTTGGAACAACTTCTGGCAGGTTGTTACACCAAACTCTTTCACACCTTTTCACCCTTCTTTTCATTAAAAAGTCTTTCAAGCAAATAAGAATAGATCTGAAATTTATTGTTTTCAACCTTACATTTAAAAATGCTACACTTTTATGTAATCGAAACAGTCCTCAGCACCTTTTCATCACTTACCTTCTTTGTCTAAAGCTGAAGGTTTATTGAGGAGAGCCAATTTACTCCTTATCACTTTTCTCACAGGTGAGTCATGATCAGAAACAAGATCTTCCTTAAGATATTTCATAATTCCATCAAATTCTACACTTCCTGGTTTTCCAACTGGTTTCAGGACTGTTCTCTTCATTCCACTGCTTATTTTGTCACATTTCCCAAGTCTTACTATAACTCAGTGGCTCTAGCATTGCTGCATGTTCTAGAGGGTATTTAACCATGAAGCTCTCTTGGCTTGTTATCCTGAAGGGCTTACCTTGTACACAGCAATTAATCTGCTTCTGACATTGACACTTAGCTTGCTGCTCTTCCTTTCAGTGACATTCACTAACAGAAAGTATAACTGTGATCGTTTCCTTTGGTCATTGTCTTCATGCAAGTTATTTTGGGTTTTGACAGGTAAACAAACCCCTGCTGTTCTCTCACAACTTGCCAGCATTGTAAAGATAGGAAGATGTATGTCTAAACAAAATGAAACACAGGTTCTGAGGCAGATGTGGTGTCACCTAAAATGTGCATGAGAGCACTTCTCTCTAGATGGAAGAACTGAAATGTATTGCACTATAAGAGTGTGTTAAAGGGAAAGTGTGGACATCCACTGCTCAGCTGACTCTTCAAGAAGCTCCCCTGCTGCTAAAAACGTCTTGTATCACTAAGGTTGGAAGAGACCTCAAAGATCATCGAGTCCAACCTGTCACCACAGACCTCATGACTAGAGTAGGGAGGACACTACTGCCCACTGCAGGCTTGAACTCACAACCTTCCCATTAAGGGTCTTATGCACTACCAACTTTGTCATTGAGGTTTCCTTGAGCTTCCCTCCACAGTGCAAGTTACTTCACAGACAGTTCCAAGTCTATTAAAGCTGTCAGCTTTTCCTTTTATTTTTCACATTTCATTTTGACTCTGTTAAAGCATCCATTTAGCAAAGCTGAGACTGCAAAGTTTTTCAAACTCCAAATAGTGTTGTTTGCTGAATGTTGGCATTCTATCACTTTACCCTCAGAAACACTTTGACCTGAAGAGAGACACAAAGCCATCAGAAACTGGAAGGGTGCAGCCAAAATGTTTATTTTGGGGCACACTATACACACTTTCCTTTTCACTCTCATTAAAAGTCACATCAAAACACAGGCTTTAAGAAAAGAGGGTGAATGTCCACTCTTCCCATTGACTTTTTCCCAGGTGTTACCTTTTCTAAATGCCAAATGATTCATTTCAAAGTCTAACTTTCCCTTGTGAATGAAAATACATACAGTCCCAAACACCATTTCATTACACTCTGCTAAACACAGACAGGGATGGCTACAGGCTGCAGACCTTTAGGTTCTCCACTGATGCATAAACTAAACAAAAAAGACAACCTTACTTGTTTCAGAGAGCTTTATTAGAATAGGAATCTTTGAAGACAAACACAAAAGATTCTAATGTGTTTAGATGTTGTAATGTAAACAATTAATTTAATGCATCACTAGCAACATACAATGGTCACCATCCTGCAACATGAATGCAAGTAAGAAACTGATGTAATCTGTGAGATATTTCAAAATAACTAATTTGAGAAGAAGAAAAAGAATAAGAAAAAAAAACCCCTTTTATTGTGTAAACTCAGGTTGCCTTTTGAAAAGGATCAGAAAGCTGCAGCAGTTGAGCCTCTGCTAAACAAAGGTAACAAGTCATCTTTTGAACTGGCCTCCAAATGAAGAACACCTAATTGCCTGAGAAAGGCTGTTTGAGCAGAAGGGGGTTAAATGTTACTTACCAGGAGAGTTCCAAAGGCTTCACAAGATCCAGTTTATCTACACGAGGGCTAAAAAAACTTGCAAATGTCTGCAAATGTCCTCAGAGTGCTTTGGCATGGCTAAATCGTGTGTCTGCCAGCACAGCAGACTCATTCTGTGCTCATACTTTTGTTCTGTAAGGGCAAGTGGGGCTTTAAGCCAACATCTGATGCCTCCTTTTAATTTCCTTAACTCCCTCTCAAATCCATAGCTCCTCGCTTAACTACTCTGCAGCTCAGAAAACTGCAGCCAATGCTCCTTCCTAATTATTTTCCTTTTACCTGATTCTCCTCGCAAACGTGGACAGGCACGTGCTGACAAGAAAGAGTTCTACACCCCAGTTCCTGCTTATTTTTGATTGCATTCTGAAAGAAAGATGCTGCTTTCTGGCACACTCCAAACCCCCATCCCCAGGTTCCTGCAGTATTATCTGCACTGATGAACTGAGGCACCCTGGGAAGCCCCACTCACACGAACAAAGCTTCATCCAACTGGCCCCCTAAATGACTGACAGTGTATTATTGTACCACTTGGCATAAATGACAACAGGGTATTGAATCAAATATGACAACATAAAAATCTCCTTAATTCCTAACTCCATGCAGCATGCTGTGCCAGAAAAAAAATCACCTCAATTACTCAAAACAACGTGAGGCATGAAATCTTTAGGCAGTGGTCTGAAGCAGGACTCCGCAAAGCCTGCTGCTTTGAAGGAACAGCTAAACAGGCTTCCTGCGACTCCCCAGACCAGCTAAAATCTTTACTGGGATAAGCCCTATAGCCAGTGTCAGTGAAAGGTGAGCTTTTCATGTCAATAGCTGAGGCATGAGGGGGACTGCTCAGAGCCCCATGCAGGGAGTTGCACCTTCGGCACTCGTCTGTCAAGATACCAACACAAGATATTCAGCCAGCGGAGAGGTTCAAACGTATGCCAAGATGGCCTTTATGAATCCAACTCATGTACCCAATTTTACAATTCCTGGAGCCAATTTAAAGCTTTTTGATAGACATCTAAAGAGATGAACGCTGAGAAAGGGAAGCTCTCATTGTCTGTGGGATGTGCTTTGAAGAATTACACAAAGGACAAAGAAGATGACTTTATGGGTACTGCTGGCACACACAGTAACACCAACCTTAACCACCTCTAGCCTGACCTAGCAGTACCTGCTTGGGGTTGGTGTGGCAACTTCCAACCTTGAGCTGTCCACACCTACCATGGCTGGTAGGTATGGACAATGCCGCCACCAGCTGGATACGTACTGGTGGCAGGGATGGGGCTGGTAAGGTGAGCATATTCTGCCTGCAATACACAAATACACTGCAAAAGGCAAGATTGCATTGGCTAAAGCTGCCCCTGGCCTTGGGACAGATATTCTGCAATTTCATCTGTAAATAACACAGCAGAGAGGAGGCAGTCTAGAAGGTTTTTAGAGTGCGTGGAGAATAGCTTCTTATCCCAGCTGCTGTGTGAGCCTAATGGGGGTAAGGCTCTGCTTGACCTCCTTTCTACCAATAGAAAAGGGCTGGTGGGGATGTGGTGCTTGGAGGCTGTCTGGGGTCCAGGGACCATGAGATAACTGAGTGTTCAATATGCAGTCAAGCTAAGAGGGGCAGCAACAAAACCTCTTGAGGGCAGACTTCAGGTGACTCAAGGAACTAACTCAGAAGGTTCCTTGGGAGACAGCCCTTAAAAACAAAGGGGTCCAGGAGAGCTGCAGCTGCTTCCAGAAAGAACTCCTGAAGGCTCAGAACAGGCTGTGCCCATGTGCCGGAGATGAGCCCCGGGGCAGACAGCCTGGATGGGCAATGAGCTTCTGGGTGAATTAAGGGGAAAAAAGAGGAGATATCATCATTGGGAGGAAGGAGAGGTGACCCTTGGGGTATGTAAGGATGTTGCTAGGTCATGCAGGAAAAAAAATAGAGAGGCTAAAGCCCATTTAGAGCTTAGCCTGGCACTGCTGTGAAGGACAACAAAAAATCCTTCTACAGATATAAGAATAGCAAGAGGAGGGCAAGGACAACCTCCACTCCTTGGTGGACATGGAGGGGAACATGGTAACAAAAGATGAGGAAAAGGCAGAGGTGCTTAACACCTTCTTTGCCTCAAATTTTAATAGCAGGATTGGTTGTCTGTAGGACAAGAGGCCTCCAGAGCTGGCAGATGGAGGCAGGGAGCAGTATAGTTCCCCTGTGAGGAGGAGGAAGTAGCTACAGACCTCCTTAGCTGCTTGGATCCCCACAAGTCCATGGGACCAGATGGGATCCATCCTAGGGTGCTGAGAGAGCTGGCAGATGAGCTGCCAAGCCACCCTCCCATCACTTTTCACTAATCCTGCCTCACTGGAGAGGTCCCAGAGGACTGGAAGCTGCCAAGGTGATGTCCATACACAAGCAGGGCAGGTTGGATGAGCCAGGGAATTCCAGACCTGTCAGCCTGACCTCAGTGCCAGGCAAGGTTATGGAGCAGGTCATCCTGAGTGCAATCACACAGCACTTACAGGATGGCCAAGGGATCAGGCCCAGCCAGCATGGATTTAGGAAGGGCAGGTCCTGCCTGACCAACCTGACCTCCTTCCATGCCCAGGTGACTGCCTGGTGGATGTGGGGCAGGCTGTGGATGGAGTCTGCCTGGACTTCAGCAAGGCCTTTGACACCATCCCCCATAGCAAACTCCTGGCCAAGCTGTCAGCCCCTGGCTTGGACAGCAGCACTCTGAGCTGGGTTAGGAACTGGCTGGAGGCTGAGCCCAGAGAGTGGTGGTGAATGGTGCCACATCCAGCTGGCAGCCAGGCACTAGTAGTGTGCCCCAAGGATCAGTGCTGGGCCCTGTGCTCTTTAACATCTTCATTGATGATCTGGATGAGGGCATTGAGTCAGTCATCAGCAAGTTTGCAGATGACAGCAAGCTGGGGGCAGGAATTGATCTGTTAGAGGGTTGAAGAGCTCTGCAGAGGGACCTTGCCAGGCTGGGCAGATGGGCAGAGTCCAAGGACATGAGATTGAACACATCCAAGTGCCAGGTTCTGCACATTGGCCACAACAACCCCAGGCAGTGCTATAGGCTGAGGTCAGAGTGGCTGAGAGCAGCCAGGCAGAGAGGGACTTGGGGGTCCTGGTTGACAGTAGGCTGAACATGAGCCAGCAGGGTGCCCAGGTGGCCAAGAAGGCCAATGACATCCTGGCCTGCATCAGGAATAGTGAGGCCAGTAGGAGCAGGAAAGTCCTTCTGCCCCTGTACTCGACACTGATTAGGCCACACCTTGAGTCCTGGGCCCAGTTCTGGGCCCTCCCAGCTCAAGAGAGATGTTGAGGTACTGGAATGTGTCCAGGGAAGGTCAACAAAGCTGGGGAGGGGTCTGGAGCACAGCCCTGTGAGGAGATGCTGGGGGTGTTTAGCCAGGAGAAGAGGAGGCTCAGGAGAGGCCTTATTGCTGTCTACAACTCCCTGAAGGGAGGTTGTAGCCAGGTGGGGGTTGGTCTCTTCTCCCAGGCACCCAGCACCAGAACAAGAGGACACAGTCTCAAGCTGTGCCAGGGGAGGTTCAGGCTGGATGTTAGGAAGAAGTTCTTCCCAGAAAGAGAGATTGGCCATTGGAATGTGCTGCCCAGGGAGGTGGTGGAGTCACCATCACTGAAGATGTTTAGGAAGAGACTGGATGAGGCACTTGGTGCCATGGTTTAGTTGATCAGATGGTGTTGGGTGATAGGTTGGACTTGATGATCTCAAAGGTCTTGTCCAACCTGGTTAATTCTAAAACTTCTAACTGCAGAAATTCTGAAGGCATCTGGTATGGTTTGCTTAGCTTTGGGCATCTGTAGTGAACACCAAAGGTCAAGAGTCACTTGATGGTTGATACTGGACTGTGGGAAATCACAACTTAAGGCTCTTTGACTCCCAAGAGGATCCAAATCCTTCTTTTCCCCCTTCAGAACAGCACCCCAAATGTCATCTCATAAAGTATTCCAAAAAGACAATTCCCCCAAACTCTTCTGCTCCTTCAGCTCTACTGAGCACACTGTTGAGTGATCCAAAGAAGATGGCTACTCTGTGGTCACCACTCTGTGATCCTGTGGCTACCCAGCTGTGCTGCTCTGTAGCACAAACAGGAGTCCCACAGAGGATTCATGCTGCTGTGGGGACAGGTACAGAATAAAATACACATTTGCTGCACTGTGCATGAACCACTGGTAAAAGAGTTCAGCATCTTTCCCACCAGTTGTGAGTCTCAGCCACTTCCCTTGTTTTCACTGCCAATGCCCAAGTACAATTATTTATTTATTTATTGGCTAGAAGCGTTTTCTTTCTTTATTTTGGACCAATCTGAACTGTTTTTTGGGGGGTATAAAGGATGAGAGAGGAGATTTGGGACTGTAAAATCAATTATTTGTACAGCCATCAGGATCTGGGGAAAACTAGGTCTCACGGTCTCTCTGACGGTGGAAAAGGGAAAGAATGAAGATGAAGAAATACATACAAGATTTGAAGTTTAACTTAAGAGTTCACTCTTTTGGTTGTGCTTGATTCCTCCATTTTAGTGTTTATTATCTCAAGTCTTGAGTCCTTGAGAGAGTGAATTACTTGGAAGCTGTCTTACTTTGAGCATATGTGAAGGATCTTGCTGGAATGAAGCATTAACATTGGAACACAGATGGTCTGCAACGGCTACAAAATGGGCAACATAAGTCCAATAGTACACACAGAAAACTCCTGAGACTGCACATTTGATGCTTTGGAGAGTAAGTTGGTTGGTGACTCCTTCCTGCCTCATACAGTGGGATGTTCTGACTCAATGGTCTCAGAAATTCAGTGTGACCGCAAACAGTCTGTACAAGAAAGGAGTTTGGGAGACAAGAGAGGGCACTCAGATGCTGTAAATTAATTATAGGAAACAATATAAACACTTTTATTCCTGTGGATGTCTGACACTTTCCATCAGGACATCCATGGCAACCATGTGAAAGAGGAAAATGAACTCATTCGCTCAGATGAAGCATCAGTGATCAACCTAGGGTAAATCTGCAGCTCTGTCTTGGTGGGGTATGTATAAGATCTTCAAAGGAAGAAAGCAGGATGTTGTAGCACCATGGACATGTAGGAACTGACATTTAGTGCTCTTAAACTTCCTTATGCTCTGCAGAGATCCAGACCCAAAAGGTATTGATCCATGTTACAGGCAGCAGAGCTAAGTCAGTAAAGTTCGAGCTGAACTTTAAACTGGGCAGGACATACACTCTGCACTGAGCAAGCTTGCATGACTACTTTGATACTCTTCCCATTACCTGACCTTTGCTCCTCTGCTAATCCCACCTCTGCTCAGAAGAGACACGAGTTCACCTGCAACAAACTGAGAAAAGTGCTTCAGCACTAAAAGCACAGACCAGGCTATGTTCAGAGGACTTCACAGAATCACAATGGTTAGGAGCTGGAAGGGACCTTGAAAGACTGAGTCCAAGTTCCCTGCAAGAAAAGGATCATCTAGGGCAGGTCACACAGGAACATATCCAGGCAGGTTTGGAATATCTCCAGAGAAGGAGACTCCACAACCCCCCTGGGCAGCCTGTTCCAGGGCTCTGTCACCCTCACAGGGAAAAAATTCTTCCTCCTGTTTCCATGGAACTTCCTATGCCTCAGCTTCCACCACTGCCCCTTGTGCTGGCATTGGGCATTACCCAGCAGAGCCTGGCTCCAGCCCCTGGGCGCTCACCCTGCACATCTTTATCAACATGAATGATTTCTGCAGACACAAGAGATGACAGGATTTGCTGTGGGACTGCAGTGCTGGAAGACACCCCAAGTTTACAGAAGCACTTAGCCCAGCACAGGGCTGGTTATCTTGGGTAGATTTATCTCAAAAAGAAGGAAAAGTTGTTTAAACTCTCAGCAGACAGAGGAAATTTGTACCAATTTGATGAAGCTGAAGTGGTGCCAGAGAGGAGGCTCAGCTGTGACATCCCATTGTATTTCATGCTACGTAAGCTTGGCTATTCCCATGTTACTGCTTCCAAAGCTGGACCTCCTTCATTTCACTTTAAGTCTATTGCTAGCACATTTATTATCAGATCCTAGCTTCTTGAAGAGAATCCTTGAAATAAAGAGGAGCAGGATGTCAAATTTAGTTTCTACTTGCACTGTATAGAGGCAGGGTTTGCATGGTGGGTATGAAAATGAAAAGGACAAAGCTTAATCCGTGCTAGGTGAATGCATAGTACCAGCCACGTGACACTATTTCAAGAGGAGTGGGAAAATGAGGTGGCAAACACAACTCTGGCAAAACCACAGGTCTTCAGATGCAACATGTGGAAATCATTATTTTGTCTTGTAGAGTGGGTAAGGAAATGTATTTTGAAATGGCAATTATATAATTAGTGTGTTAAGCAACTCCATTGACTAGCCAGTGGTTAAACATGCATCAACACCAGACACAGCATAAATTTGATTAGTGTGTGGAAAATGCCAGGGAGTAACTCTCGCAAGTAGAGGGTGGGCAACAAGGTTGGGCGTACATTTCGCTAATACCTTTCTTTGTCTCAAGTGGAGGTGCCTACAAAGCAGGCAGCTTGAGTTTGAGTGTCAGTGCTAATTCAAAAGGTTTCAAAGACTTCACCAACCCTAGAAATTAAAATGGACATAGCTATTAAATGCTGCCCATCAGGGGTCAAGATGAAAACCCCACATCCTTGTCAATCTCAGCTGCAAGACAAGCTACTAGCGGGGTCTCTTCCCACTTCATTTTTGCCTCCATCTCTGTCATCAGCTTTGATCTGGTAGGTGTTATGTCTATCCATTTTTAACTGCTGAGTAGGAGAAGAACCTATCTCTGTTGTCTTCCTGCCGTTTTTCCCTGCCAGGGAAAAAGCTGTTAGATTTCTTGATACTGCAAGTGGGTTGAATCTCCTGCTGCAGTGTGACAAGGCATAAAACTAACTGACACTTTCAGCTTTCCCAAACTTCTTCAATACCTTTCCCTTTTCAGCATTTCCCTTCCTTAACAGCCAGGGCAGCAAGGAGAGTCGTGATTTTTGCATTTCACCATTGGCCAGCTGAGCCTAAAGTAAGAGAAACACAAACCAAACCAGAAACAGATTGCAAACTCAGGAGAGGGAGCAGCTGGCCTGTGGTCCGTGGAAAGTTGGCTCGTTGCATGTCATTAATGCCTTTCTTTTCACTTTCACATGCTACGCTGCGCTGAAGGCCTGCTAAGGTATTTTAATGAAAGCAACTACCAGGGTGCAGCTCCAAAACAGCTGCGCTTCTCTAGAGGGATGCTACAACCCTGCTCTTCCTCCCTCCTTCTGTGTGCATTCCTGGCCTCTTCTTCACGTCAGAACACACTACTGCACAATGAGCAGATTTAAGGCTACTAAACAAGACAAACATTTCTATGGGAAAATCACTTAACTTTTGCCCCATCCTCCTCAAGTGATGTCTTACAAAGTGGGTAAATTGATTTCATAGCTTGCTGCAGGTTCAGCCTCTTGGCTGAACGATCCTGATGTCTTCCTTCTTACAGATGTGGTACTCCTCTAAGGATCAGTCCAATTCATTAGCTAGCTAAAAGCTTGAGTTAGTTTCTGCCAGCTCAGTGGTGCAGGAAGCAGCCAGGATTGGAGATGAAGTCAAGGGAGAGGACTAACCAAGGCAGAGTCTTCCACCTTGAAGATATTACAAAGCTACCTGGACACAGGCTGGGCTATGCTGTTCTAGATGGCCCTGTTTGAGTAGGGTAGTTGGACTAGACAACTTCCAGAGGTCCCTTCCCGCTTCAACCACTCTATGATTCTGTGACCCTCACCACTCTTGTGTGGCTGTCACCAGGATATTTCAGCATTTGTTTATTTTCCAACAGGAACCAGTCCCACAGCATGCACTTTGTTTCCCACCATTTACATGCCAAGCATGTAGGATACCCAGCGACCGCAGCAGTAGCATTTCATATCCTGCTGACGGTCCTGTGTAAACAAACACGCATGCACAGAGCGCTGAAAAACACCACTCTGCACCTTCAGCAAGAGGCAATCACGTTGGAAAACTGCTCAGAAAGCTTGGGCTTGGGGAGCACAGCAGATGAGGAAAAAGTACCAAACAGCAGACATGGACCTAGTGAGCCTCGCCTGATAGGTTGACTCCAACTGCAATGTCAACCTAAGAGGCATAAATTTCCCTGTAGAACAAGAGAAGAGTGAAGGGTGGTGCTGCATATCAAACAGAGTTTCTATTTCTGTCTCTTTTGGAGCACCAGGCACTCCGCTGTGGCTATGCCTGACCCGCAATGGAGGTTATGGAGTCATCAAAAGGAGGAGGCAGCACCCAAGCAGATTACGTTGGCAGGAGAAGCAGAGCTAGCCACATGAGATGTTCCTACAAGATGAGGTAGGAGCATACAAGATCAGCCCACAGAAACAATTCATGTCTTTTAAAAAAGAAAGTCCTAACATTTTGTCAGTTTTGGCTATGTCCAGGGCACAAACACCCACTGTGAATTAAATCTGAACATCTAGAAAACACCAGTTTTGCCTCAGAGCAAAATTTATTGTAAGCAGAAATTATGGTAGGGCCAGTAAAGGCATCTTAAGAAAACCTCAATTCCATTCATCTTTTTTAGTCACAGCATTGGACAAATTCTCATCCTCTGCATACTCACTGACTACACCATTAGTTATTGGGGGGGTTGTTTTCAGTCAGCCACTCTGGCCGGCAGAAATCCCCTGATGCTGCGTCCTGAGAATGCTCTACAAGCAGTTCTCAGACCAGAACAAATAGAGAGATCTGGACCTTCGCATGCGTCCAGTCTTACAAGGTAAAGTTCTTCTTAAACCTTAATTTTCCATGCCCCAAGCACCCTGAGCACCTCACTCAAATCCAAACTCTTTAGACCCCAGAGAACTGCTTCCACTTTTGCTGTTATTTAAGTGGCACCAAGAACTGCTCACCCCTAGGCACCACCACAACCCTGCTGAACCTGCCCAGTAGTGCTTTTTTCCAGGTTGACCATGATGGTTTTCTACAAACCACATTTCAATTTGCCTGTCACTGCTGTCTGTCAAGCTTTCCAGCAATGATTTCTGAAGCTGCTGAGCATGACATACATCTTTCAGTGCAGCTCCTCCCTGTTGGAATCTCCTAGCAAGTCTACCTCATCAGTAGCTCTTCCACTTCTGCAATTCCTGTCCCTTCTTATTCTCTTACCACCTAATTTATCCTTGAAGATAAAAGTGCTAATATTGGTAGATTACATAGGATACATAGGATACATAGAATAAACCAGGTTGATATAACATTACACAACTGTTGTCTGTCCTAGAAAGTAGAAGTCTTTTGATTTATACGTTATGAAGCATAGGAGAGTTCTAAAAACGTGGCCTAATATATAACACAAATATAATCAATGGGATTAAGAAAGCACAGACTGAAAGTGTAAGTGATGAAGGTTCATTGTATTCACTTGGACTGCACACTTCGCTGGGACTACTGGGTGGAGTGAATGACAGAAGTCACTGACATAAAAATGGACAGTGTTGCTACCTCCAAAAACATTACTATGTTAAAAACTCATCAAAAAGCATTAAAGTAAGGAAACTGAAGAGATAAAGAAGAGATGAGGAGAGGAGAGGAGAGGAGAGGAGACTCGAGGAGAGGAGACTCGAGGAGAGGAGAGGAGAGGAGACTCGAGGAGAGGAGAGGAGAGGAGACTCGAGGAGAGGAGAGGAGACTCAAGGAGAGGAGACTCGAGGAGAGGAGACTCGAGGAGAGGAGAGGAGACTCGAGGAGAGGAGACTCGAGGAGAGGAGACT